>NW_020455910.1:2982631-3051295 GCF_003342845.1 Nothoprocta perdicaria | reverse complement strand
GGGGGGGGGGGGGGGGGGGCGTTATTTGTATTTTTCTCTTGCTGCTTTTTGGAAAACAGCTCCAAGTCTTCTGAAGGGGCTGCTGCCTCTGGCAGTGTCTCCTCCGCCGCTCTGGCTGCCACGGCCACCCCGCGTGGGCAGGTGTCCGTGGGAGAAGGGCTGCTGGGGACCCTGTGCTGCCCGCCGGCCGCGCTGCTCCCGCCCTCCCTGCACAGCCACTGCCCCTGGCTGCTCCTGTTCCCTCTTTCTTAGCAAAATCTGACCTCCCTGGGTCACTCCTTGGGCCTCCCAAGCGCAGTCCGTGTGAGGAGAGTTGGGAAGCTGCAGCTGGCCCCACTGCTGCTGGAGCCGGGCAGGACCGGCATCTCCATACGAGAGCAGCATCTCCGTACGAGAGCGGCAGCTCAATAGGGCAGTCACGGCCCTGTATTTCACAGGCCAAGCTCCCAACTGAGGCTCCTGGTGTCATCAGTGACTCCCAGCCACCATAACGGACTCAATGCTCTGCAGGAAACACAGCSATGGTGAAGTTAGTTACACGCAAAGAGCCTCAAGTCCCCTGTCAGCTTTGACCAGTTTCTGTTCTGCCTAGTTCTTCCTTGTCCTGCCTCTCCTTTACACGTCACTAACATCTGATTGCTAAGTGTGGTTGGACTCGAGTTGTGGTTTTGCTGTTTTTTTTACCCCTTGGAAAAAATGGCAGCAGCCCCAATGTTGGGGCTGCTGCAGAAGGGGTCAGCAGTGCTCAAGGCTGGCCTGAAGCAGGGCACGGCCCCAGTCCCTTCCCCTGCGAGGAACCGGCTGCGAGGACCCGTTTCTGGCCAGRCTCAGCCCTGCTCAGSCCTGCTCTCTGCGCCCACCTCACACCCTGGAGCCCGGGCTCCCTGATGGTGAGTGGATGTGTCTGTGAGCTTCCCCATTCYGGAGCCCGCAGTCTCTGCACTTGTGTCACTGCATCCTCAGTGCTTTGCCAAGAGCTGGTGCTGCCCAATGTATTGTTGAAACACATAAGTTGAAACGCAGGCAGTTGCATCTCCATGTGAGGAAGAACTTCTTCACTGTGAGGGTGCCAGAGCCCTGGCACAGGCTGCCCAGGGAGKYTGTGGAGTCTCCTTCTCTGGAGGTCTCCAAACCCGCCAGGATGCCGCCCTGTGCCCCATGCTCTGGGTGTCCCTGCTGGAGCAGGGGGTTGGACTAGATGATCCTAGAGGTCCCTTCCAACCTCAACCATCCTGTGATTGTGTGAAGGGCAGGAAAAGGGAGAACCGCTGGCCGTGCGCCCTTCGGTGGTGCTGGGCTCAGCCGGGGCGGCCTCTTGCTGCCGCTCCAGAGCCGCGTGGCGCCAGGGCTCGGCCGCGGCCTTCGCGCGGGGCGGCTGAGCGGCCGCGGCCTTCGCGCGGGGCGGCTGAGCGGCCCCTTCTGCTGTTCAATCTCTCGCTGAGCGCGCCTGAAACCTGCGGCCGACGCGCGCGCCCGCTCCCGCCTCCCGGCCGATGGCGTAACCGGCCCACCCGCCTGCCCGCGGCGCTTCGCTTAGGCCGTAGCAGCCAGGGGTAGTTTCAGCTTGCTGAGCTGCTGYTCCCGCCACCGTGTCCGTCTCAACCCGCGTTAACCTCCGGCTCCTCTGCCCGGCAAGCTGGAACGCGGCGTGACGACAGGCGCCGGCCACTGCCGACTCCATTAACTTTTCTACTTCTTTAATTGCTACAAATTGATTGAGGTTATGCTAAAATTAGCAGTGGTGATACTGCATGTAGTTATGAAAAGCCGTTTCTCTTAGTCCCACATGGATAAATGCTCTCTCCAGAAGAGAACTTCATTTTGACAACTCATCTGTCTAAGAAGTCATAATAACTGGTCTGGTTGACACCTGCTTATTAAAGGGTATTTTTATGGTGATTTGCTGCTGCAAAGGTTCTGGTTTCTTTTCAAACCACACCATGAGATACAAACTTCAGTAGTCAGGCTTACTTCATGTTTAACAACCTCATTCTGAAAATGCCTCGTAGTCCACAGCTTTAGTTATAAAACTGTTYTCATGCTGTCTTCATCCAACCTCTTGCCATGCTTTTTCCTAATCAATATATTATAATACCAGAACCCCCAGCTCAACAGATGTTTTCCTTGTTCTAAAGCTTYCCCAGGTAGACTTCCACCTTCTACTAAAAAAAATACTGGACTCGGGACCGTGGAAGTTGGTGAACACGAGCATCTCACCAGCGTGACTGAAGAATGGGAGAAGTGTGGGAGACATCCAGCCAGCCATGCCCCCAGGAGACCAGCGACAGATCTCTCTTGAATATATGACAACCTTACAAAAAGAGGACATKGAAGCACAAAATACCAATTTTACAGACACTCCTTTAGGAATCGAAAGTTATATTCTTGACAACTCCAGTTCAAGACAAAATTTGTAATCCAGATTACAAAAATTTGTCAAAATGTCAAAATTTGAGTCTAAAGCATGTGGAGCTAGACATGAGAATGAATGAAYTGTTCAAGAACTACCTTTATCTTGTACTAGTATGCACCTGAGAAGTTCTAACTGAAACAATATTCTTACTATTTCTGCAGTGCTAGTGAGTTTCATCTACATTTTTCCACAGGGGCAAAGAACGCATTGAGGTTTAAAATACATCTTGTAAAAATCAAAAAGATTGGAAAAAAAATCYGAAAACTTCATTTTAAGCCTTTTCAGGATCAAAGATAAAATATAAGTACTGCGTGAAATAAAAGCAAAAATCATCTGGTGTTCACAGAAGGGCTGTATTTTTAACTTTACTCATACATGTGTAAACAGAAATAGCTCATATTTTAAATAATCTGATTGCAAAAGAGTTAAATATTTTTATTCCTAATGGCAGCCACTTTTTCTCTCACTTCAAGAGCCATGCAAACCWTGAGTCCTTCTACACACACAAAACCCCTCCAAGTCCCTCTGCACTAAAAGCTGCTCACTCCATCATTTTAAAAAGTGTCCATTTATTTAATAATTAGTTATTTTCATTTCAAGTTTTTAGGGTAAACTACTATTTGCTGCTTAGCTGCATTCCACCAAAAATATTTAAATCAGTTTTGTATAGAGCAGGGATAGTAAAAACAAAGATGGCATGTAGCAGTTTAGCTAAAAAAATACAAATCTTAATACTTTTTGTAAACTCATTTAAGCAAAGCTATTTCTAACTGATCTGTCTATTTGGAGGACRCTTCTTTACCAAAAGAACATACAATCCACAGAAAAGATTTAACAAATGATGACTAAAAGTGCGTTATATATTGTACCAGCAACCAAATTTGCACTTCTTGTGTGTGTGTTTGTGTATATGTGTATATATATTTACAAATATACACATACATACACACTATGGATAGTACATGTATAACTAATATAGCCTAAAATCAATATATTAAATAACATGAACTCTGTTATTGAACACAAAGATATATATTAAATTCTACAGATTAAAAAATGTATACAGCTACAAGACAAAAATAAAGAGCAGCAATTTAAAAATGTTTAAATGTGTACATGACACCAAAACAAAATACAATTCAGAAAGTCCCACTTCATCCCCAGCAAGTCTGTTCATCAATCTTATCAACTCTGTGCCTGCATGCAATAAACAAACTTGAAGTTGTTCTTAAAGTTCATAAACTTTTTTAAGCTTCTCCAGATCTTCTGAAGTGTACTGATGATTTTGGTTTTCTGCAAGCAAGTCAAACAGTTGCTGAACCTCTTCTTTTTCCTTTTTGCTAAGGAGAGCCAGCACTAACTGGAAAAACAAACAAAAAATACATATAAAATCAGCACAAGTGACAGAATTTCACAGAGACTGACACTGGACAGAGATTCAGAGTAGCTTTCTTTTTTTACTTAATGTAAAATATTGGACAGAAATCTAGAGGAATTTAGATAAACATCCAACCTATAGTCTTACCTTAAATCTTTCTGCTTTACTCAGGTAGAAAAGGTGCTGATAAACAAGATCAGGATTTTTCCCAAGCACGTAACATTTCAATGCCTGGATAAACATGAAAAAGATCTCTCCTTCAAGTTTGTTACTTAGCAGCACTGGCAGTTTTGCAGGCTCAATCATTGTTAGGAGATCTGCACAGGCACCCTGATCCTTACTGGAATTCACGGCATTTATGATCTGACCAAAGTCATAAGCATTAGCTGGTTCTGAAATAGACAGTTTTTCAGAGCTCCTCCCYGGTGCCCTCGTTCCAGGGTCTTCAGGAACTGCACGATCAGTCCCAGCATCTTCTGAGGTAACCAACTCTCCCTCCTGTTCCTCCTGTGCATCAGACACCTTCAAAAAGGAAAGAGCAGCAAACCATTAAAATGGACATCCAGATAACCTGAAGCTCCACATAGCTCTTCAYAAATGGACTGAAGTTCTTTTCTTATATAACACTCCCCTCCCCATGRCGCATCTATCGTTAGAGGTTTTTAGTAAGAAGCCCTATTTTCTTTCTTTTAGATTTCTTTTCCGTGCCCAGCCCTCCACTCTAGGAAGGGAACTGAAGGCTGCCAGGAGACAACTAGAGCGCTGTGTACGTACATGACCTGTGAGGGAGGGCACCTCAGCTGCACCGGGGTGCTCTGCACAGCAGTGTTGCCCAAGTGGAAAGCTCCCCCAAACCCACCTCCCTTCTGCAGAGGTTGTAGTCTGCACTAAGATTCATGCAGCAGTCACTGGAACGTTTACCATGGGTTCAACCACATCTGCTGAAATCCACTTGGAGCTAGAGAGAGTCATGGAATTGCTATAAGCTGATTAAAACTCATGGAGCTGATGCCCAGATTTTGCAAACGCCTGAAAAAAGTGCACTGTGCAGCATAGGGTTGGGCTAGGGCCAGCTAAGGCATTTTTGCAAAATACTGCATTAGGCTCAGGGAGTGACTGCTCGGAATCTGCTCTATTTTTAAAAAAATCCTTAGTATCAAGGGAGACATTCTTGATTCTCCTCTATATATGTAACTACAGCTTGATTAAAATGGAGTAATAATAATAAATCAGAGTTTCGAACTAAACTTTATGTATATTTTTTTGGCAATCTGCTTAGAGAGCCTCCCTCTTATCTGCTGCAAGATGGGGATTGCCAAAAGCAGATTGCTTTTTTTTGGCAATCTCCATCTTGCAGCAGATAAGAGAGAGGCTCTCGAAGAGATCAGCTCAAATTCTCCTCACAAGTGTAAATGCCTCCTGCCTCAGCCCTGGACAAGTCTGCCCCTGCCAGGAACGTAGCTGGCTGCTCCTGCAAGAGCACAGCCACTTCCCAAGGCTCCCTGCACGCTCTCCAGGTCCCTGTTTGCCACAGTCCAGGGCTTAGGGAATTTAGGGAATACTGTTGCAGGCTTAGGCCAGTTACATAAATCCGGAGAATTCACGCAACTGCGGAGCGTTCCAGGACAGGACCTTGCTTCTGTAGTACTGATTTTTGATGACTGACTTTGAAATTTTGAAATTTCATTACCAAGTTACAGTAGCTTTTATAACAACTAGTAGCTACATATTTTATTATTCAACAGAAAAGGGAAAATATATTCTTAAAGGATCAAAGTTGATCCAAAACATCAATCCAGAAATACCACATTGACTGAGAAAATCCTTTCATCATCTAATTCAAACTGAACTCTGCACAGTTAGTATTGGGACCCAATGTGTTACCTTCTACCACGTATTCCTTTTACCAGATTCTGTGGGTATTTTCCCCATAGCCCTTCTCTGAAGGGCAGGATTTCACCCCTCAGAGGAGTAGCTGCTTCACTACTAGCCCAAGCACGTGTGGTGCATGTGCCCAGAGCGACCCTCAGCCAGCACAGCCCCACGGGCTGCTGAATAGCACTGACTAAAAGCAGAACTGCTATTTTGAAGCCTAAGAAGCTTTTGATTACAAAGATGTCCTCAATTTTACTGCCCTCTAAAAGTACTTCTTTTCTACTTCTTTTGTGGTTCTGAATGTACCTCAAGGCAGTACAAGCTTAACTGTAGAAAGCAATGGAGACCAAATACATGGTACACGAGAAACCTTCAATATGCTCTTAAAATTGCATGAAAATACAATACAGCCAAAAAAGTGTAGAGCAGTAACTGCAAAACAAAAGCTTGAGTGTTCTCTCTTCAAATGTGTGGCATCTGTACTGCATGCATGTAAAACTGAACACACACACCTCCTGTATGGTTATTTTCTTCCTTTGCTTTTGCTGAGTGCCAGCTCCAGCACTGCTTTTAAGGTTGAGCAGCTGGGTTATCTGCTGCAGCTCCTTTTTCGCTTCAAGAACATTTGGATCTATTAGCAGTACTTTGTTGAGGTCACCAACACTGGCCTGGTAATTCTGTGAGTAGAAAAGAAGGGACAGTTTTTATAAACAAGTAGAAAAATAAATCAGAACTGCCATACTGTTTTTTTTCTAACTTAAAAAAAACCCAGAAATGCTGGGTCATTAGTATGAAATGTGTAAAAATAACTACAAAACAGATAGTGTAATTTCATTAAAGGAAAAATGAAACTGATGATAGCTTTAAATTAGTAATTTACGTGTATTTTTTCATATTCAAGTATGTAGAGTAAAATAATTTATTTTCTGAATGTCACATCCAACTATCAGACACTATTGACAATTGCTGCTTTTAAGCTTACAATGTAATATTGCTTCAATATTAAAATAATGTGACTCTAACTGCACTTTTAATGTCCACTTTCACAATAGAGTACAGGGCTGCCAGCTGCAGCAGGTCCCCTCTAGTCCCATGTCCTATGTTACAGTCCAGCAAAAAAGCAGGGCTTTTTTCCTGATCTTCCCTTAACTTCACCTCAGGAAATCTATAAACATCCTCATTTACTAAATTAAATTGCCCTTTGGCTGTCATGAATAAGTGTTTGCATACTTATAATCTAATCTAGTTTTATCTTTGCCCAATTACATATATTTAGCTCTTAAAAATCTTTCATTAAGATTCATCAACCCCAGATCATTTTTATTGCTTTCTCTGATGTTATCAATCTTTTTTTTTTATATATATATATATATACACACACACACACCCCTCTTACAGATGTCTAGTGCTCTAGAAACATAAAGAAATAAGCCATCCATGTTGCATGTTTTGCTTGTATTTATCCATCTGTTGCAACTACCTGATTGCCTTTGAAGAGCATAAGCAAGTCTAGAAGAGCTTAACAATACCTGCCATGTTCTGTGTTCCTCACCTGCAACCCTTTGTGTGCCAGGGCTCTTCTGTAGAAAGCTTTAATATTAGAATCTTCCATCTGAAGAACATGATCACAGTCTTGCTTGGCCTCCTCATATTTGAACAGTTTCAAGTAACAGAGAGCTCTAACACAGAAAAACAAAACACACTGCAATGTAAGTAAATTTTGAAGTACTGTAGTGAGAGCAATACCCGACTCATAAATGTAAATTTTAATACTTCATGCAATTCCACCACAATCGGGTATTCTCAGTGGTACATCAAAACCAGTGAGTATTAATGGTATCACTGGATGGATTTAGAAAGTGCCACTTTCTGCAATATAAGTCAGAATTCAAGTATGACTCACCTATGTGCTTGCAGTTAAGCAGAAATGCATATTCTTCAAAGGCAGAGAGCCTATGCTAGCACAGTACCAATACCAAAGTTATGAAATACTGATTTTATTTGTTCTGGGGGGAAAAAGTACTCTGAATTGAATTAACAATATCACTTTCTGCACCCTATTCTTACTCACAAGTGTCCTAGGTTTGCAGTATTCCTAGTCCTACTGAAATCCTTGGTTTGTGGAAGCTGACAGGATTACAGCAGAAAGAATTATGCTATGGTACTAGGTCAGCCTTTAAAAATAATGCAACTCTGCACTGCTCCTACTTTTGTACTCAAAATTGACCTTCTCTCCAAAATGCTCTTTTTCTTATTTGAGATACTGCTACTTCACATTTGCTTTCAATTACACTGGCATTACTGAAAAATGCTGCAAAATGTTATGCTAATTACAACCCCATTGAGAACACTGATCAAATGGAAAATATCATCTGACAGTGACTGAGGTGATGCAAAATTTTTATTTGCAGTCATAAAATACAAGTATTGTTATCCCACAAAACGGGGTTGGCTCTTTACCTGTTAGTGTAGACAGTGCATTCTTTGGGATTTAACTTCAGGCACTCACTGTATTTATTCACAGCTTCTTCGTATTTACCCTTCTTCACAAAATCATTCCCTTCATTTTTTAATGTCTTGAACTTCTCCTCATCTTTCTCACCTATATTACAAAAGAATCACGTTATTTAAGAAGGTCTGTTCATTCAGAGCAGCTCAGCAGCTTGTGCAGACTGGGAACAAACGCCTGGTTTCTGCTGCATCTCCAATCAGCCAAGGCACTGCAATTCCTGTTTCAGATCTTGCTACTGCTCTAAAGAAGGAATGAATTATCATACATATATTTGGCATAACACACACCTTCTCATCCACCAGGGTAACTATTTCTGTCACACCAGGGTAACTATTTTGCTGAAATACCTAGAATACAACAGGCAGGTCTACACTTCTAACTCTGCTCATTCACCCTCTCTGTGTGAAGGACATATCTCTGATTTTATTTACAGTGGTGCAGATCTATCGACAGGATTAAAGTCTTCTCCATTATCACTGTCATGCTAGGAAGGCTGCAATGTAATCCAACACTTCTTCTGAAAGCAAATCATCCATCATGATTACTATGGTAAACTGGCAAAAGCGTGTTTTGAATAATGTGAAAACAACCAAATGTAAATATATACTCTGATTAATACTGTGTTCTGCCAAAATTATCTTTCTTTCTAAGCTCCATATCTCTCTTTGCAACTGGTTCCAAGTTAAAAAATTCTAATCTAACTTGGAACCAGTTGCAAAGAGAGATGTGGAGTTTAGAAGGAAAGATAATTTTGGCAATGTTGTGAAGCCTGTTAAACCTAACCATATAAACGACCATCAACTCATTTAGCTTTTCACAGAGGTTTGAGATAAATATTATCTAAAAATGTTTCTTTGACATTGCCAACAAAAATTCTATTTTTCAATCAGAAATTCTTTACTTGTGCCTGTATGTTTGCATTAGCTCTACACAGGTATAAGTTGCAACACAGGCAGTTCCATCTCCATGTGAGGAGGAACATCTTCACTGTGAGGGTGACAGAGCCCTGGCACAGGCTGCCCAGGGAGGCTGTGGAGTCTCCTTCTCTGGAGGTCTCCAAACCCTCCTGGATGCCGCCCTGTGCCCCGTGCTCTGGGTTTCCCTGCTGGAGCAGGAAGGTTGGACTAGATGATCTCTGGAGGTCCCTTCCAACCTCAACCATTCTGTGATTCTGTGATATATACCATTAATTTGCAACTGTTCTTCTCTCCTGGTGTCTGTGCTGGTCCTCAGCTTAGGCTCCGAAGCCAAGTTGCCTCCATCCCACCTGTGCAGCTGAGCAGAAACTGGAACAACTGGAATTGGTGGCAGCTTCTCCCTCCAACCAGGACCGTCCTGATCTATTAAAGTTTTTGTTATTCTGAAAGAGAAAAGCTCCATCAATATAGCTTTCATATATATTTTTTTAATGACACAGAAATTAAATAATGCAGTGTCCTTTTTCTTAGCAAAAATGACTGAGTAATTATCCCCAAGACTAATTTAAAAATAGTCCCAGCAACCAACAGTATTACATTTAGTTAATATTCTGATTTTTCCACTTTTTAATTAGAAAAGAAATCTCTTGAAACATTTTTTTTACATAGCCAAGGCAGGTTACAAAATATGTGTTAAACTGTATTTTACAGGATGCTCCAAATCCTTCTCTATCCCCATTTAAATGACAAGGAAAAAAAGAAATTAACTTCTCAGGGTCTTTCTTAAGCCCACAGATTAGAGGTCAACTATTCCCATACACAAAAGATTAAATGATTAAATTCAAAATCCATTATAAGGGAAGTTTCTCACTGATATGACTTGTTTTGCAGCAAAACCTAAATGAACATAATGAGTCATATGCAAGTTGTTCAGTTACATTGTTTTAGCATGTTAAAAAAAAACAATAATGAGAACCGGTAACATAAAAATCTTTTAATATCAAAGGAACTTAAGCACCAAGCTCAAGTGGTGATAAACTTGCAATCTATTTTAACAAATGAAAACTTTGAACTGAGTTGTAAAATGGGTTACACGGATACGTTATCTGAAACACCCGAAATCAGCACTTTAGGTGCAGTTCCATTTAGTGCACTTGTAATGTTAAGAATGACGTAAAATGAGGGGAAAAACTTTTGTCTTAAGTTTTCTTCCTTGGTTTTATTTTCTTTCAATATTTGAATAACGTGTACAAAAAAAAGCCCTCATTATAACATGGTTACAGAGTAAGAGCAATCAGTATCAAATTCTTTTCTCATTATCTACCTCAGGTCTCACAGAAGAACCAATACAAGAAGTTGCAACTGTTCTAATATATTTTGCTCTAAAAGAGCCAAAATGTTTTAAAGAATGATTTATCTACAAAGGCCTTCTGTGGAGCTGTAAAATATTTATATATGAAGCACTGTGAAACATACTTTTTATCTTAGAATTTAAGATAAGCTCTTTGTACTCAGAATATCCCATTTCATTGCATTACCTAGTTTCTTTTCTACATGTTTTTTTTCTCCATATTAGTTACATTTGCCCTTACAGGGCTCTCCACTACCTGGATGATTAATCAAGAGTATTTTAAAAGATGCCACCACTAAAGAAGCTTGTGCAAGTTCTTTTTACTCTAAAGCTTACTGCAAGTTCTTTTTACTCTAAAGCTTATTATTTTTTGAATGGTCGTCTGAATTGCTAAAATTGTTGCAGCTTTGGAATCTATCATGGGGCCACCAATTATACTGGACAATCCTCAGGTAGGGGCTTTGTAGCACGAACTCCCAAGGTGTCTAATGTTAATGTCAGTTTACTAAGTGATATTAAAGAAATTTCCATTCTTACACAATGAGAATGGAAAATTTAATTTACTAAATGGAAGCACATAAACATACCGTCCATCATTAGATTTGAACAGTGATGCAAGAGAAGGTTAAAATACACAAAACAAAAAAAAATATATTCACAGAGCCAGTAAAGTGTCCCTAATTACAAGCATGCTTGAAAGTATCTTCTTGTGATTTAGCCCACATCATTAGGACAAGTATCTGTCACTCTCCTTCCATAGAACAGTCTCCTTCCATAGACTTCAACACGTCTATCAGTCATCTCAGAAAATGAATAAAAGACACAATTCAGCATCTTCTAACCAACATGCTAAATTCTCCAATAACTATTTCATTTTGTTTTCATCTGATTTTTCATGAGAATATGCATGTAGAGTCTTACTTATTTCCTTTGGGATGTAAATGATCGGGTAGAGACTTTATACCAAAATTTATAACCCTCTTTTACATTAGAATTATTAAGACTACTAAACTCAACCTGGCCTCTGATAGGAAGATTTTTAGGAAGCCTGCTAAATTAGGGTGTTTTTGCAGATAAGCCTAATCAGGATTCATCACAAGCACCCTCAGATAAAAGTAGGAAAAGGAGCTTTTGTGCCAGCTTGCTACAGCATCATGATCCAGTTTCCCTCAGGAACACAAAAAAAAATGGGTAAATCCTCCAATAAAAAAGAGCTCACTAAGATTTATTATTCCTCTTAAAATACATTTTTGGCTTGTCCCTTTGAACTAAAAGTCAGTACACTTAGAACAGCCTTCATATTTTCTTAGAATTAATTTTTAAAAGATGCATTATTTCAGCAATGAAAATTAGTATTTTGACTATTTCAGTTTGATTTACAAATGATATTAAAAATGAATTACATTAAAAGTTCAATTGTGCAGGTGTTCTATGCTCTAGAAACAAAGAATTTGCAAGCAAAAATGAATTACCAGCAGAGGAGGAGAAGGAGGAAGCAGCTGAAATAAGGTGATGGGTTGCCAGGGAGGAAAGAGTAATGAGCAGTGAAGCTAAAGCATAAGGAAGGCCTAGAGAGGAGAAAAGGAAGAATGTTAAGGAAAAAAAAAAGAGGAAATAAGCTTATTACCATATAAGGTTCAAATCACTATCAGGAGAAATATGAAAAAACAGCTGAGGATAAAATAAGGCAAGAAGATCAGAAACATATAATCAGTCACATAGACACCAGAACAGCAGTTATCTCACCAAACCAAATGCTCTAGCATCACTGCAGACTCAGCTGATCAGAAACAACGTGTTATATGATCAAAAATAAGACTTCTTAGAGTGTCATGATCCTTTGGTCATCTCTGGCCAAAAGCCAAGAGTTTGAAGATGTGATGGCCTTCTCAAGAGGTCTGAGGAATTATGTCAGTGCTGAGGGGCTTCTGCTAAACAAACCATACTTGGTTCCACTGGTGAAAGTTGCATGAACCCATGTTCTTGCTCAATGACCAGCACTTGCTCTACATCCATACATTTTCAGAAATTAAAAAAGTAGGGAAAGAAAAAGAAGGCAAAATCCTGTCATTCAGGCACTTAGGTACTTACTGTGTCTTAATGAGAAAACTGAATCTTAATGAGAATAGTATATGCACAATTTTACAGTACTAATTATATAATTATAAATCTATACACTACATACTATATAGTATATAGCATAGCATTGATTATAGGATGTTATAATATTTATTATAAATATACATTCTATACAGAATATATAATGACAGAAATTGGGGCATATCACTTGGCAGCAAGAATTAATGTTGAAGTTATTAAAAAGGAAGTTAAAAATAACACTCATCTTTACTTCGTTTTTACACCACTAAGCTCTGTAGCCAACCACGCTATGAAGCTACCTCCGTGTTTTCACAACTGCAGCATATTTGCAGATTCATGTTTGACATAAATCTTAAACTGCCACAATGAGTACACCACGATAAAAAGGAAAGAAAAAATGAAGTGAAAGAAAAAAAAGAAGTATGGGAATTAAAATATTAATTTAGATTGCACGAAATGTAAGTTATGAAAGAGAATAAGCTGATGCCCCGGTAAAAAAGCTTTTAAAATATGACGTTTAAAAAAATTACCTAAGAATGTTGCAACAATGCATGTAACTGCATTTCTGAGTACCTCCAGTGACAAACATGGCATATATATATTTATATGGCATATTCGAGAATGACTTTAGAGAGAATGACAAAGAGGTGGCACTAAAATACAGTACAACGGTATATTGAAGGCTACAGCAGTCATCCATTTAACAGTTACACCCTAAAATGAATCTCAGTGTTCCAGTCTTGAGGCTAAACTTGTGTTACATGGATTACCACAGCAATCTTGCACAGTGAAGTTTGGTCCAGCAGTACGGAGTAAGAGGAATTTCTACCCAGATCACTCAAAATCATCTACTCATCTGGATAATTTTTTTAGTCTAATACATAAAGTCATTTGTATAAGACTAAGAGAAGTAACTTTGAAGATGCAGTGAAATATTCACCTGCTACTGTGTTCCATCATGCAGTGCAGTTCTTTGTAACTGAGGTTAGCTGGAGAACTGCACAAGTGTAAGGTGAATACTGGAAAGGGACAGAAATATGTTCTGCTCAGCTTGCTTTGATTTGTGAGAAAAAGCATAGAGCCCCAAAGGGCAAAACTGTTCTATAAAACTGACATGCAGGTGAAATTACTGGAATAATATTAAGAAAATGGTAGAAAAATGGAACAACAGTAAGAGACAGACTTTTAAAAAGTCACTATACACCAGAAATGTAAGGTTTATATGCAGTCACTACTACACATGATGTGGAGGATCCCTTAACTCTAATGTACAGGGACAATGAGTGGAGCTGCTGGGGCAGGACTAACAGCATTCAGGAAATTTTTATCATAAAAGAAGATGATCTGCTATCTTGGATTAGGATAGGGACTCACAAAGACCAGTTTCACATCTCAGAGTTTCCAGCACCAGACACTTAGACAAGAATGCAATAATACTTCCCTTGGAATATTTCCCAGCAGTTAGCAATAAGGAAAATCCTACCTAAGGCCCTC
Source organism: Nothoprocta perdicaria (assembly GCF_003342845.1). Taxonomy (NCBI): domain Eukaryota; kingdom Metazoa; phylum Chordata; class Aves; order Tinamiformes; family Tinamidae; genus Nothoprocta; species Nothoprocta perdicaria. Next base: position 3,037,255 of record NW_020455910.1, on the reverse strand, counting down.
TTTGCAACTGGAAATGCAGAGACTTTCTGAACATATTGATCTATATGATGATTAGAAAACTACTGTGATGCAATGAACCAGGAACCAACAAGCTTTGTTCTGGACTGCCCTCACGCCACACCCCATGAAAGCCAAGAGCAAAGACACACATGGAAAAGGAGAAAATAACACAGGAGCAAAGGAGGGTTAAAGCAAAAAATGTACTTCCACAGCTGTTAAACATTTAAGACAGTCAAGTCTCCTCCTTTTCAAACGGTGGTAAAGGAAAAATACTCCTTATTGTGGTCCAGTTTGTGACTTCATGAAACACTTGCAGAGTTAAAGCCTGGAAGCTACAGGAAAGCTACTGAGTAACAACCACCAGCCTCTAGCCGTGAGGCTCCTGTCCCTTGAGGGAAGAGGAAATAAACAGAACTATATTCTGTTTTTCGATTCAGAATCCCATATGAGCAGAAAATTCATAGAGGACAGTTACCTATCAACACTCTCCTTTGCTGCTTGGATGCTGCTGTCTATCTGCAGAACGGTCTTGTAGTCGACGTAGGCCGGCCTGTAGCGCTCCAGGGCCTCGAGCGCCATTGCTCGTCGCAGCAGAGGCTTAAGAGAGAACGGCTGAAGCTCCAGAGCTCTGCAGAAAACAAGAACAACATCTGCCATTAAAAAATAGCCATGAAATATATTTTTTCATTATATATATACAGCTATATAGAGCATCTGTGATTTTAGATGGGCTTATAGTAACATAACCCGGGAAAGCAGGGACTGAGTGGTTTATTACTTGCTCAGTATCCAAAAGAGATGCAGTTATGAAACTGTTAGTGTTTTATTACAAACTTTACTCAAATTCATACATTCCATCTGGAAAATTTCTTCCTTCAAGAAAAGCCTGAAGAAAAGACAGCTGTTTAAAGGGAAAAGCTCTCTCTATGTAAAGCTCCTTGGCTCTATGGGAATCTCAAGTATATGGTGCTTTTGCCTACATGATTTTCAGGAGGTCTTCTTCCTTATATACACGTACACATATTCAAAAATGCATTTAATAAAAAATTAATAAACCCCCTGCCTATATTTGGCTTTTAGATCTTTGCCTGTTTTTTGGCTTCACTTGTTTCCTGTTCTGATTGTGCTTCAGTGGTCAATAGTGAGCTCAATATCTGACATGGTGTAATCAGGACTCCTTCCAAATACCACAAGCTTTTCTGGTAACATGAAGCAACTGCCTACAAAGGCATTATTTAAATGATCTTTTACTAATCAATGATTCTTGCTAATAAGACAAAAAGATCAACACTGCAATACTGAAGTTGAGATGAGCCTAGGGGTCTACTCTTTGATTTTTTAGAATCCCGGAGTAATTGAGGTGGGGAATTTCTAACCCAACCTCTTGCTCAAAGCAGGGTCACCTCTGAGGTTGCTCAGGGCTTTATCCATTTGGGCCTGGAAGAACAACACAGAGGAAGGAGACTGCTGTGCTTCCTCTCTGGGTAACCTGTCCTCATGCAGGAAAGGTTTTTCCTCAAGTCAGAATCTCCCATCTTTCAGCTTATGCCTGTGGTGTCTTGCCCTCCTGGTAAGGGGACCCAGGGCTGGTCTTTCTGCTAACCCCCTCGCAGACCTTGTGTGGTTGCAGTTAGGTCCTTCCAGAGCCTCTTCCTTGCAGGTTACATGGGCCCTGCTGCCCCATCCTCTCCTCACAGCCCTAGCACCTCAGCCACCTCAGGGACAGTCCTCACACACTACTGGAGGTGCTGTGTAAGGAGGGCTGGATACAGGGAGATGGTCATCTCCTACAAGCAAAAATACTTGGGATTCTGCTACTTGAGGTTGCAGGCTCTTAACATCCAGAACAAAGTAAACACTCGACCACAGATGAGTTCAGGGAAGAACACGTGGCTGAAAGAATAAAATTGGTGGAAATAGAAAACTATGTTTCTAGGTCAGCACTCAAGTATAACACAGCCACAGAGCAAGCCACATCACAGCACTAAATACAAGAAAAATCAGGTTACCATGTAGGAACCCTACTGCACTCTCTGTAGCAAGAACGAAAGGTACTTCAAGCCAGAGTCTTTGGAAAGAGACCCAACAGGGGTTCTGAAATACTTCTAAGTCATAAATAGCTACAGCATCACATAAGATACATGTTCAAAAATTATTTTATATCAAGAATAGAAGTGGTACGACATCATTTTTGTCTTTTAAGAGATCAAGTAAGCCATTCTTAGAACACCCTCCTAGGCTGCCTTCAGTAGATCAGGTGGCATTACCCAGATTGTGTGTGGCAGTTTTGCAGGACTGCTTCCCAGTCCCTAATCTCCTTCTACCTTTGCTGTGCTCATTAGGCACCACAGGTACTCGTGTATCAAGAAAACATGCTCAGTATTAAGGATGGTATCATAAAGTAATAAGAAAATGAGCTTCTAATTGGTAAAAATAGAAAATTCCAAATGTTAGTGTTACTGATTTCAATTATGTCTTATATACCAAAACAAATCTGAATTAAAAAAAAGTGAAGGTTGTTTGTTAAGCATGCAGTTTTGTTCCATGTGACAGCTGTCTATCATCTTGCAACTACTTTAACAAAATATTGTTAATAAGTCTCTTTTTTTCAGATGATGTTTTGAAGAAATTTTGCTACCAGGCAGAATGCATACACTACGTTAACCATTTAATACAAGGGCATATATGTATTTTATATTTAATTATTTTCACAGCTGAAGTGTGCTACATTTCTACAGCTAGGTTTCACTGTGCTACAGAAAAGCTGGATTAACTAACAGGACTTCTAATTCTCATGAGGTCCTATTTTGCTCCTTCTACCTCAATATTGCAATCCCACCTAAGGGAATATAATGAAAGACATTTAGAAATACTGCTGTACTTCAGTGGAAGGCAGTGTTTGGAAGGTGTTGAGGGTTCCTTCTTTCACTCCTATGTCTTTAAAAGCCACAACAAAACAGAAAGGATTTTAGCTCAATTCCTGAATAGCCATAATCACTGCTTTTAATTTTGCTGAATGTTTATAAGAAAAACACAGAATACACAGATTCACCACATGCATGCTGGAAAGCAGTTTCCAACTGTATTACAAAACGTGGAGTTAACAAAGCTTTTACATGTAAGTACAGAGAATTACTGAAGAAAGCCTCCTTTTATATTAAAAACGTTAAGCCTTCTACACATTTCTATTGTACCCATCAAGTCTAACAATCTCTTTCACACAGGAAGACAACAAACTAAAAGTTGCTTCTTCCCTGGCTAAAGTAAATGTTTATATAACTGACAAATACAGATGCCTGTCATTTAGACAGGGAATCAAGCCTTTATTAAAGGTGGTTCTAAGCCAAATTGTAAGAGTAAGATATCAATTAAAATGTTTAATCATCATCAGGAATGTTGTTGCCCTACATGGGAGGTTGCAATTTACCTGTTACAATCCTGAATACAGTCACTGCAGTTCCCTTCTTTGAGGTAACACGCTGCTCTGTTTGAGTATAAGATACTTATATCACCTGGACTTTGTTCTGCTAAAAGAATATACAATTACAATCAAAAATCATTACTAAAATTACATTCAAGAATTAAAGACGTGTATACTCTGAGTAGCACTGCAGTGATGCAGTTTGCTGATGATGCAAAGCTGCCAGCAGCTCTTTTTCATCATGTCACCTAGAATATGGCATTATTTAAACACTTCAAATTTAAATACTGCAAACATCTCTGCCCTAAGAAAGTTAACAGATCATTTCACTCATTTTCCTATATTTTGTACTATGTGCACTGTTCTATACTATCCATCACAAAGAATTTACTGCACTGTAGCTCGTGCCAAAAATCAAGGGATATGCCACGTTAGTGCATTGGTAGTTCCTTTAAGTAATCTAAGCAACAATCCTAGATTTAAGGATAAAGGATCACACTCACCTAAACCCACGACATAGTCAATTGCTGCTGAGTATTTGAGCACAGCTTCTCCAAACTGTCCACTCTTAAACAATTCATTCCCTTCGCTTTTTAGTTTGGCTGCAGCAGGAGGAAGCAAAGCCCTGTGTCCATCAACAGCCAGCGACCCTGCTCCATGGGATCCGGAGGTCTTCTCACCTTCAGGGCTTTCACTCTTTGGACTGGGCTTTAAATAGCCATTAACTTCACCTTCATGGTCTGCTGAAGGTTTTTGTGCTTTTTTCGCTGAAGTGCCTTTTTTCGCTCCACTCTCAGTGCTTTCCTTCTGCTTCTGTGTGTCTCTGTCTTCTGCCTTAACGCCACCTCCTTTGCTAGGAAACTTCTTCTGTGTGTTGCCCATTTCAGCCTCCTCCGGAGCTGCCGCTGCTACTACTGGCACACCGATTTCTACAAGGAAGTTAATCAGCACAGTTAGAGCTTGCATCATCAGAAGAAACTATTGCCACTGCAAAAGAGGGGTGTACTTCCAAGGAGCACACAATACTTAAGGAATCTTCATTTTATAAGGATTGCCTTGCTGCAGAAAACACTTACAAGAACACAGAAGAATTCCTAGTTACCAACAGTCTGTAACTATTGCTGAGGACATGTTGTCGTGGCACCTTATTTCTCCTTGCCGGGCACCTTCTAATCCCCAAGTCTGTAGTGTCAGAATGGTACAGAATATACCTTGAAATTAACTCTTTGAATACTGAATATTAAAATACCAATACTTTGATTTTCTATAAACAAATCAAGATTGTGGCATGCCGAAACTGGAGCAGACAACTGACAAAATACACATTACACGCTTTAAAACCTTCCTCAAATAAAACTTAGAGGAAGAGGCACAAGAATTCATAAATCATTCTCACAAAAGGTTTCACATAAACATAAATGCAAAAGGCTTTTTATAAAGTTTAAGTCATTTAATTTTTGCTAACATTTATTACTAATTTGAGAAAAATGCCTATAAGTGTATCAGATATTAACATAAACAATTTCCATAGTTACCTGAACAGATTACCATTCAAGTGTTCAAAAGCAGATTTCAAAAGAAAACTACATTAAAGAGCACTGACTCTTGAAATTATCAGTCAGGTAAAAGCAGCACTGTAAACAAGCAGCTTTGTGGTTCACTGTTATTAATCAAGATGCAGGGTTTTCATCTTCTCTTAATTAGAGGTGCKCTGCTGCCGAGCAGAATTTCCTAAATTCCTTCATATATATGAGTGATGACTCCTACTGAGTCAAACTAAAATTTTGAAGTTGATGGAGAAAAAAAAAATCAATGAACTCCAGTTTGTTTCCAAATTACAATAAATAAACGCACAGTATTTACTGAAATCAACGTATGTAGGATCGAAAAGTATAAGATGTTTAAAACTTTTAGTGCCACATGCAGCAGAACTGCTAGAGCCTCCTTTTATGTGGACGTATGTGTCAAGAGTGTGATTCTCAAGAGCCAAAGAGATGAATTCTCAATCTCCTACAGAGCCCTGCCTTCCCCAGTCTCAYTCTTTGGAAATATCTGGGGTTTTTTTTAATAATTTCTTTCCAGCATTTTCTTTTTTTTACAGAGAGAATAATGGTAGGATACATATATATATATATATTCTACCCCAAAATTATTTTAATCACGGGATTGTGATTCCATGCAACTTAAAGCTGTTTATTTTTGAGACTTCCATCCATCCTATAGATTTGACAAAACCAAGTATGCCAAAAAGGTTCAAAGCTGTGAAATAGGAAAGAACATGATAAATGGCTAGATAAACAGATAATAAAGACAGCACTATTATAATAATCATTTTCTTAGGATACATGCTAGAATAGTTTTATTTTACATTCACCTAGAGAATGCTGTATATACCTTCCAGTAAGAAAAAAAAATTAAAAGTCACAGAAAAAAAACATGATTGGGCAAATTTCTTTGACAAAATTCTACAGAAAAAGACTCTGGCAGACCCAACTGCCAAAAACAAGGCAAAAGTAAGAAAAGCAGACAGTTATTTTTCTCTAACGTCTATTTTCAATACTGTTTATTTTAGCATCGTCTAATTTTGCAGATTGCTAGCTTGCAATACAGCCTAAAAGCCACAGAAGGTTGGGCTTCACTGTGCTGTGAAGCCTTCACTGTGGCTCTATGAATCAGTAGAGCTCTTTTCCAAAGACTATACAGAGCAGACAGYTCTAAAAATCAAAAACACCAATGAACAAGCACCCTGGCACAAGTGTTAGGGAATACAGAAAAAAAAGGGGTCTAATGGATAACRGGGTGGCCAGAGAACCTTCTACAAGGCCTCAGCAAGAACCCTTCTAACCATAACAAGAAAGGCCACTGTAAATTATTACTCAAGGATACAGTGGCAAAGGAAGTTTCCACTACAGTAAAATTCTCGTCAGAGAKATTACTAAGAATTAAGATTTGAGTAGATGTGAATAGCGTAAAGGCCAAGTGAGTGAAGAGAGAAGCTCAGGTGCAGGAGCACAGCCTGGAAGTGCTGAGCAAGAGCTCGGGCCTCCATCACCTCAGCACTTCAGCCGTGCTGGGGACACAACAGCAGGCACAACTGGTCTCTTAAGCAGCAAAATCTCCCACTCAAAATGCTTTGAATCAGAAGCTTCAAAATGCCAGAAGCTTCAAAATGTTCCATGGAAAGCCATGAAACATCAACATGCTCAGTCTATTTGTTTCTATTTCCTTCACAGAACATATTAGATTTATTCATTAATTGGACTTTGTTTCCAAATGCAATTTAAAATTCAGAGTAAACCAGGAAGACGTAAATGCCCCCTAAATCTCAAAATACTCATTTATTTTCCATGATCATATACATCATTCACCTTAGSTGCCAATTTTCCCTGTGTTTAAAATCCTAACCTGTCATCAACTGAATGGGAGTCTTCCTATGGATCTAAAAGGCAGTTAGTCATCTGCATGCTCTCAGCAAAAAGCAACCTCAAATTAACTCACATTTAAGGCTAGGAATGTGGTCCATTCTTTCTTCAAGGGTTTTACCTGAGGACACTTAGTATACACATATTGATTTTGAAAAAAAATACGTTTTTTAAAGTCTTGTGCAAACAGTGCATTATTAAAGCACACACTTTCTACTGGACAGTTTAAAGCTTCAAGTGGAAAATTCTGCTTACTGGAAACGCACAGTGCGTGGATCCACATTAAATGATAGGTCTAAAATCATAAAGGATGCAAGGAAATAAGTGATTTTTAGGAGCATTTGGATGAATTGTGTGAATAAAGCTTATAATATCAATATCAGATTTTTTTTTATCAGGTAAAAATTGATCAGAAAATGATATGACATTACTTTTATCTCCTCTTCTTCTTTCATTCTCTTCTGTACTCCCTTCATTTTCTTCATCACCTTCTGAACCTCCTATATCTTGAATTAGTATTCGTTTCCCTTTGCTTTTAGTCTCAGATACAGGCTTTAAATCTTCCAATTTCTGTTCAATCTCTAACAGATTTTTCTGCAATATGGAAACAAATAGCAATAGCATAAATCTTCTTTAAAAGAATATAAAATGTAAATAGACAGAAAGTATATATATAGAAAGAAAGTATATATATAGAAAGTATATATATATATAGACAGAAAGTATATTCTGTTAAATAGCCCACATAATATACTGACAAATTGACCAGCAAATAACTTCACAGAAAGAAGTAACAAGAAGCAAGCTGTAAAAACCTCAAAACGTGCTAGCAGTAGGACTCAAACAGAATTCATGTAACTCTAATGCTGAAGATGTCCAGGGGCATAAGAAAGTCAATTGCAAGGACTGGGTTCTAAATCACAAATCACCTTAAGAAAATACTGATTAAATGACACGAAACAATCTTGCCCTGTCTAGCTGAAATTATAGCAGTCTAAGTTCCCCATGCTGGCTTTGAATTTGTGAAGAAAACATCCTGCTTTCTTAGATCCCAAATGGGTAACCATCTTGTCTTAGGTCCAAAAAGTCTAGAATATATATTTTTTTTTATATAATTCTTCTTGTGATTTGTCTATCAAACTTCAGGTATACCAGGGTAGATATTTTTGAAAGAAATTGCCAGAGAATTTTCCTTAACCAAGTAAGTAACACCATGAGTTCATTAGCAGAGTTGTGGGCACCTAAACTACTTTAACAGAGAAAACTGCAGTGCACACCAGCCCTCAGGACTAAGCAGTGAAGAGCAGACTTGGTGGATCCCATTCAGGTACCTAATTTCCACCACAGGCACCTTGCCAAGTGGATCACTAGCACAGCTRGTGATATGTCACTGTGTCCTCCGAACTCAGGTTCAAGTCAAACAATATGAAGTGTACTCACTTCATTCTCCTACTCCATACAACCTTTCTCCTAGTCATATGAAAGTAATGTATTCTTACCTTAGCCATGGCATTTTCTGGTTCAACATATAATACTTTCCTCAGATCCTCTATAGCTGTCTGGTAATTCTGCAGATGATTGTGGACAGTGGCACGGCGCATCAGAGCTACAAAGGAAACAAAAAATGTATTATTTATATATACACTTGAAGCATAAAGATAACACCATACTATTTTTTCAATGTATAGGAAATATACGTGTAAAATGATTTCAAAATCCTGCAGTTACCTCATAATGAGGTGCTAATTGATCTTTTGATCTTTTTTAATAGCAGTAATTTGACGATACCTTCATTTGAGATAGTGATTGTGAATGATCTCATATTTTTCCAATTTTCCCACTCCTCTCTTGTAAGTATGGTTAGCTATAGCCAAGCACTTACCTTCGGAAAGGAGTAAATCAACACCCTTTACTGTTTTCATGTTGCTTTAAAGGTGATTAATGCTTCATTGTGATAGTATGGAAACAGTGCACTGTATAAATACAAGAGGGCTTGTAATCATCATATGAGAAGTAGGAGTTAGTTCCACGTTACTACATTAAAATAGCTCTTGCAGATCAACAGAACTGGTTACATAAAATTGCCCTGACCTCCAAATTACTGTGAAAATTAGTTTGAGGAACTAACCTGTTTCCTTCTTCATAATGAGAACTGATACAAAACTCAGTGAGGACAACAGGACATTTTTGAGTCCTTTTTTGTTTTGCATTTTTTTTCTAGAAATAAATTAATATGTGGGAAGACAAGTTTACATTACACTTTACCTTTTATGTTGCCAGGTTCCATATCTAGCACCTTCTCACAGTCCTGCAAAGCACTGTGCCAGTTCTGAAGTTTGATTTCTGCTTGAGCTTTGTTGTTATATGCAGCCACGGTGGGCAATACTGATATACTCCTGAAAAACAGTATTGAGCATGGTAGGCTCACATCTATAAAAGCTGAACGTAGAAACAGTTCACTATTACAAGTTGAAAACAGTATATAACAATATTCCTACTGATACTAATTAATGATCAGGGTTAGAGATTCCTTCCTGCAGGAACAGTGGCATTCACTRACCAACAAGATTTACTGTCTTAGGAGGGGCTTGTGGGGCCTTCAGTCAGGGATGGAGAGAAGCTGTCATGGCTTAGCCAGACCTTGAACTATTAATTCTTGCTGCCCACCCATGTAGGCTCTAATGATACTGCCAAACAAAGACCTGTGAGTAGCAAGAGTGAGTACGGAGCTCTGGAGAGCTGCCTGGTGAAATGTAGAGGCTCAGGAGGGCTTCTCCTTGTGTTGCTTGTAAAACTGAAAGGCTGAGGATGAACCTCCGGGTCAGTGCCTGGCTGTGGAGCTGATATTGTAAGCAGAGCTTTGGCTTCTATGACAGAACAGTTTTTGATGCATGAGGATGGCTGGGATCCAACYGACAAGGTGGGACAGGAGCATCTTTGACAACACACTTGCTAACTTAGCAAGGAGGCCTTTCAGCTAGGTTCAGTGGGATGGGTAGTCGGAACCTAAAGAGCAGGGRGACAATTAGGAAGTGCACAGGAGATGACATCAGAATCACAGAATTCATGAATGAATTCTAATTCATTATTCTAATTCTTCTAATGAAGAATTCTAGAATTCTAGAATTCTTTATTACTGAAGAGACACGCCACTTCCTCTGTGAAAGCAAACATGAGTGGAGGACCATCTTGTGTGCTTGTACACAAATCTACAAAGCATGGGAAATAAAACAAAAAAAAGAAAAGAAATATGTGTGCAGTTACCAAGCTATGATCTCAGTAGGATTACAGGGACATGGTGGTATAGCTTGCTTGATTGCAGTGCTGTGATGGGTACATACAAGCTCCTTAGGAAGGACAGGCTAGGAGGGTGAGAAGGCTGAGTTCCAGTCAAGGGGGTGACTGTAGTGTGTGCAGRTTTTTCTTGGAACACATGACAAACCCATCAAGAGCTGATGGACAAGCTTAAAAGGACAGGCCAATGTGCTGACATCACAGAAAGTGGCTGTTTCAGACTGGTGAGGAACAGCAAGCAGGTGAAGTTTTCTTCAGATTGGGGAAGGCCTCACAAYTGCAGACCCTGGATATTATGGGAAACCTAAACCACCCCAGTAACTGCTGAAAGGGCAAATTCACAATGCACAAGAATCACAGAATCACAGAATATTCAAGGTTGGAAGGGACCTCTAGAGATCATCTAGTCCAACCTTCCTGCTCAAGCAGGCACACCTAGAGCATGTGGCACAGGGTGGCATCCAGGYGGGTTTGGAGACCTCCAGAGAAGGAGACTCCAAAACCTCCCTGGGCAGCCTGTTCCACTGCTCTGTCACCCTCACAGTGAAGAAGTTCCTCCTCACCTGGAGAAAGAAATTTGGAGTGTACTGAAGAAAATTTCTTGGCATGTGATCAGCAAGTTGACTAGGGAGATGCTCTACTGGAGTTGGTACTCACAAACAAGAACTGGCTGAGAATGTGAAAATTAATGGAGCTGCCCAAGTAGCCTTGGACTGCAAAAAACATGAGAATGACAATCCTGTACTTCAGAAAACAGGATTTTGGCTTTTTCAGGAATCTGTTTGGCAGGATTGCAAGGAGCTTCTCTAAAGGGCAATGGGGTCCAGGAGAGCTGGTTGATCTTCAAGAACAGCATCTTCCAAGCACAAGAATGTTCCTTCCAAGGTGTAGGAGATGGAGGAAACATAGCAGATGGGATTAAAAGGGAACTCTTGCCTGAGCTCAAACACAAAAAAAGAAATACACAACAGATGAGAGTGGGATAGGCTAYGCAGGAGGAATACAGAGGCACAGCCTACACATTAGTAACAGAATTAAGAAAGTAAAACCTGGAATTGAAATCAGCGGGGAAGCGAGGGGCAACAAGAAGGTTTTGTTTGTTTGTTYGTTTAAGTAAATCAGCAGCACAATAAAGATTAAGGAAACTTGAAGCTCACTGTTCAAYGGGGCAATGGACTTAGTGACAAAAGACATGAAAAAGTCTTAGGTACTCAATCTTTGCCTCACTTCCTATTTGTAATGTTTGCATAATGATTTTTTTTCTAAACAGTATGTTTTATTAAAATAATTTTACTTATTAATAACAGATAATCTGATCAATGAATTATTTTTTTCAGTAAAGCTGTCACTAATTTAATTTCTAATTTTTAATTTTTTTATCCTTTTATTTTTATCAACTTGTAAGTAAAGTAGTCTTCTGTAATGTTCACATGTAACAGTCACTAAAATAGAGGCACACAGTAGYATTTACTGACCGACAGTAATATGTCACTGCTTCCATATAATCCCCAATAGCAAAGGCTTCATTGCCCTTCTCCTTTTCACGAGTAGCAATAAAGATCTTTTCTTTCTTTGTCATGCCTAGAGAAGAATATTCATACATAATAGTTAACAACTTGCATAGACACTATCAAAACATTTTCAGCTGAAATACATTGAATATCATTTTCTGTATATTATTTTTAAAAATGGAAAGAATATAGCTTATTAAAACACTAGCTTCTGTTTTATTTTCTATAATATAAACCTAAATGATTGTGATCCACATATAATTTAGCATACAAGATGGAACCTATATATAAAGAAATATAAAATAAAATATCTCAACTGATTTTTAATAGCAAGACTATATTGTTAAATATGGCTTTATTTTCAGTGGATTTGTAAGTATTTTATCACCTCCAGAGTCTCAAAACTAAAACCTACACTTTTTCCTCTGGAATGTGCTTCTTCAGTTTATGGGCACAAGCAACTAAACAGTATTACATCTGAAGAAAAGAAAAAAAATATATACTTCTAAGCCATTACCTGTTGTATCTATTTTATTTTCAATTACAGGTAAACTTGGTCTAGTAAAGAATCTTGCTTTGGAGGTACTCTCTTCACAGCCGTCATCAATTTTAGAGCACTCCTTTTCCACATCAAACCTTGTATTTAAAAAATTAAAAAATACAAGAATGCTTCATTGCACAACTCCTCTGCTAAGTGAAAGGCATAAATATTTTAAAATTATAATACCAAAAAAATGGAGATAAAGATCAACTGTGTTCAGTTATCCACGACCAGTTAAGATATAAGACTTAACTTTTTTTTCTTTCTTTCTTTCTTTTTTTTTCTTTTTTTTTTTTTTTTTTTCTTCTTATAGATGTATACTCCTCCCCATCCACCTTTCTGGTTAAGAAAGCAAACAAATAAATACCTTGTCATAAATACCCTCTGTGAGGGTGTGAGAAAGATTTCTGAACAGCATCTCAGACACTTCCCAGCCCTACTCTGAAGTGACTTTTGAAAAAGCTGTTTAGGATTTTTTTTTTTTTTTTAATAAATATTGTTGCTGTAGTCCTAGAAAATAAATATAATAATAACCAGCTCCTAGATGAGCAAATAACTGTAGAGTTATCAGCATGCCAAGGTACTTAAAGATCGAGCACATACATAACACTGTAAGCAAAATATAACTTTAAATGATATGGAGGGAAAAGAGATGAAAATTTATTGTTGTAGGTTTTTTTTATATAACAGATTTCATTAATCTACATTTAAACAGAAAGGTCACAATTTCTATGACACATACACTTGGAACTGATATGCACTGCAAACTGATGCACACAACTGTCTGCAAAAACAGTGTCTTATGTAGAAAGGGCTTTTGTAGTTTTTTGGCAAGATACTGAAAGAGTTTTATCCTTCAAACTCCACAGTTTCCGGATGCAGCTCCCCGGCTGCAGCACTGGAAACCTGTGCATCATTGCTCTGGTTGTACAGCATCATATTCCAGATTCAAAGAGCTGCAGAGAAGYTGCTGCTGCTGCTGTGCACAACAGAGCAGTAGGTGCATCCTACTGCACAAGCTGAGGGAACAGACCTGTCACGTAACTGGGGTGACAGTGTCGCATAATAAAATGCCTGTGCAGCAGGGCTTCACCCGCCCTAGCAGCCAGGCCCTGTCTGCAACCTGCCTGTGTGTAACTGCACTGAGCAGACTAAGGCACCTGCCTCAAGCTGTTGTTCTAGTTGGTGGGACCTACTGCAAAAATATGGATTCAGCAACTTTCTTTGTGATTTGGCATTGTGGCTTTAGATACGCAGAAGATAAAAATTTATGAACATGTGTTAAATAAACTTAGAATTTTTTTCAAAAAGCTGCTGAAGTAAGCTACTTTGAGTTGAGTTTCTATGTACCTCCCTAGATTTTGTATTTTAGAGGTAGAAAATCTGAAAAAGAATTACTAAAAAGGTATAGACTAAATTGTTTTCATTTATTAGTTTTTCATAATAACCATTCTGTTAAAATGCCAATGATATAACGTGGCGCCAAGTTTCACTGAAGTGCTGTAATTCTCTGAAAACATTGACCTTAATATTATGTTTCTGTGAAATACTTTTAAAAGTCTAACAACTCTGTTATCATTACTTAAGTAAATAAGAGTTAAAAAAAGTATAAATATAAATGATTTAACATACTTGTCCCATTCACTGTAATCCCGTGGTATATTTTTCTTGTTTCTTTTTTTGTCTTGCAAGTTTTTGTTCTGAAAGAGAAACAGCAGGTCTGTGAGCCAATTTTTAAAAGTGGAAATTCACAGCCTATTTGTTTGTTCCTGCAGTACATATCACCTGCAGCTAACACTGTTTATGACTAATCTCAATGTAATCCTGTCGAGTTCACTCATCTTGCTTTAAAGAAAATCTTCCATGCATTTGAGATACTGTATTCAGAGGAAATCTTCAGTCTTTCACTTTCTCTTCACTGCTCTGTTAAATGTTGCACAAGTTTTAGATAAAATCTTGGATAGGAGACAGCTCTTCCTCAGTAATACCTTGTGTTGCCATTTTCCAAACCAGCCCTTTCAGTATAGCAGAGAAGACCTCTAATTATTCTTGGGAAATCCCAACAGTGTTGACATAGAGATTGAACCACTAGCCTCATTCTCAGCCTGCCATTGCCAAGAGAATGGAATACAGAGGATCTGACAGCCCCAAAGCCCTCTGAACAAACGCAACATAAAAGTTTGGTTTGATTTCAGAATAGTTCCTGTACTTCCTTTGACTAGTTCACCCTCCCATCAAACTAAGCCTTAAAATGATTTATGTTCGTTCTATCTTCTAGGCATGATTCATCATTATGAAATGCCTTACTCCAAATTTATTCTTCGAGCTTCCTGCAACAATCAGTCCCAGTAACTGACTTAACTAAGTAGCATCTCAACTCACATCCTATGCTAATGGAGCCTACATCCATTGCTGGGACCTTTGCCATCTTTTGTACCTCTGTACCTGTCATAAGACTTTGCCTTTCACAGAGTGGTTGAGGTCGGAAGGGACCTCCAGAGATCATCTAGTCCAACCCCCCTGCTGAAGTTGTGTGAAGTTTGAGGCTTCTCGTGACAGACTTTGGAAGGTGCATCACCTCATCCCTGAATTCCCAGGTGTGGTTTTGGTAGCCCAGCAATAGCTGGTTTGTTAGTGCACACTATATGTAAGGAAGAGAACGCCTAACTGAGTGAAGAACACTTCTCGGCTTCTCGGTTCTCCAAGCAATGTTAGTGGCCAAATTTTGTGTGTGTAAAGTGAGTCGTTCACAGATATGGTTCTCAGAACTAAGTAGGATGGGGAGTAAAGGGATCTCTTTGCAGAATCCCAGAATGGTTGAGGTTGGAAGGGACCTCTAGAGATCATCTAGTCCAACCCCCTGCTCCAGCAGGGACACCCAGAGCACGGGACACAGGGCGGCATCCAGGCGGGTTTGGAGACCTCCAGAGAAGGAGACTCCACAGCCTCCCTGGGCAGCCTGTGCCAGGGCTCTGTCACCCTCACAGGAAAGTTCTTCCTCACATGGAGGAAATTTTGAGTTGTCCCTCCCTGCTGTTGACTCTAAAGGATAGTTAACAACAAGGTGTGGTCCCCAGGAGGCCCTCCCCAGTGACACAGCCAGCTCAGAAACTGCCTCCYGCTCCCTCCTGCCCTTCCGCCCTGCTCCTTCCCTGCAATCCATCCCTCATGGAGTTAGACCCATGTAGCTGTTCGGGGGGGTTACAGGCTGACACTCATCTGTGTTTGAACAACTTGCTACAGTTTACAGTGCAGTCCCTAAATGTTTATACAAGTGCCTGTGATAAAGTGGACCAAGACGAACCCAAACAAACCACAACCTCTTAAACCAGTTTAATAAGTGCTGATACTGTATCAAGGAAATATTTCCCCAGACCAATTTACGTCATGTAAATGGACCCTSCTGGTAGAGCTTCAGGCCACCTGAATAAACTTTTGGAGTATGTGACTTAGAATAAATACACTCTTAATGTTCTTGATCTTTCAAGAAGGTTGATAAAAGTACAAATACATTTAGGGATTAATACATATTTGGAGGTGGTGACTCCTAAATAGSGCTCCCCCGAATATGACTTTTATTTATGTATTTTTATGTATATTTGTACTCACATATTTATTTTGGAAACAGATTTCTGTTACTTAAATAAAAAGGCAGATAGTGATGACAAAAAATGGTGAAACTCTCAGAAGAAAAGTCATAAGGTATTTTCATTAATGCAACTGTAGCATAGGGAGAGAAYTTTGAGCTTGTCCTTTGAGGAACGTGACAGAAGTCTAGACCCCAAAATACACAAATCGTTACACAATTCCAGGTTTCACACTCTTGGGACCACAGCAACCAAGCTGCAGAGTCAGGAATCTCACAATCACTAATACTGCATCTCGTCTGACTTCCACAAAAAGCATGTTTTCATCCTCTGYCTTGCTTTTCTCTGGTACTTTGCATTACAAGCAAAGAATTAAAAAAAGCCTCTGCTCTTGTCATTTCTCCCTGGAATGCAGTACATACAGACCTCACAGAGAATCTTTCCCRTAACTGGACGTCAGTAAGAAGAACCAACCATACAGAAACATAAGCTATCGGCACTAAATTTAAACTATAACTATATTTAGTATCAGCAGGAGTATCTGCTTACAGACAAAAGAGATGCCTTCGCCTCTCCAACTTGAACCTGCTGCTGTAATACACTGATTTAGGGACAGGTCCCTAAGGGTTTTCAGGATTGATTTCACACAAGATAACTGGAATCTTTAAGCATCAAATAAAGTATGCAGAGCCTCCAATAAAGTAACATAGATTAAGTGGAGGGATTGTGTGTTTCTAACAGAAACGACAAATTTATCAYACCAACTTTATTTTTGATATCATGGTGTGAAACTATGTGATCCCTGTCTAAAAAGGGAATTACAGTCCTAAATGATTAGTAATACATGTTTAAAAACTATCAATTTACACACAGTTTATCAGCAAGAAAGAAAAATGAATATCAATTTAAGTGCATTAATCTCATTTTTTTGAGATTGATATTCCAGTTGATTTACAGGTTTATAATAAAAAAASAAACCAAAACAAACAAAAAAATCCCATTTACTCAGTAGTGATATAATTGCACTACTATATAAAAACTGGAAATCTAAAACTCAATTTCAGGTCTCCATTCCCTCTTTCAAGGTAAAATTATTTCTGAGGCAGTCTGCTTGCACAAAAGGAAAAGAGGTTACGCACAGAGCTATAGCTGGGTTTCGTTGTTAGAAAAATGATGTTACTACCTAAATATCCAATGGAGAATAAAAATAAAAATGATTAAAAGTTGAACTCAAGGCTGTTGTAGGATTTAAATCAGGAGCAAAACAAAATAAAATTCTAAATGACATTTTGTCTTTGAATGAA
Source organism: Nothoprocta perdicaria (assembly GCF_003342845.1). Lineage (NCBI taxonomy): Eukaryota > Metazoa > Chordata > Aves > Tinamiformes > Tinamidae > Nothoprocta > Nothoprocta perdicaria. The sequence goes on along the minus strand of NW_020455910.1, from coordinate 3,020,175 downwards.
GATCACATTCTCTTCAGGAGGGAAAAAAGTATATCCTAGACTTTATGCCTCTTTACATCAATTTATGCTGATATTCAATCTCAGGCTTACCTGACTTTACATAATATTTTATTTAACAAGTTCCGTCTGTCTAAGGAACACTCATGTACAACATAAGTGTCAGGAGCAATTATGCTACTGTCACAAAAACAATAGTCAGGATGAACTTACACTGCAAACTCTAAACTAGGACATACTAATGAAAACAAAGTGAATGTCAATAATAAGCACCTATAAAGCATTACACTGGAATTTCCAGCCTCCTGGTATCCCAAATAATGGAGAGTGCAGAGTCACCCCAGAATCTTAGTCTGGTGTCTAAATATTAGCTGACAGCAAGACGTAGTTACTGACAATGCAGCATCCAGGCATTTACTAACACTTGAATACTAACAACAAATCAAGATGATTTGTTAAATTAACAATAAATAAAGAAGATCATGACCCTCATAAAGTTCTTTTCATAACTTTTTGAATTTTTATGTGCCACAACAAAAAGGAAAAATCTTTTAGTGAACTCACCATAACAATTCCCCCAAAAAAGGTGGAAATCATATTGAAGTCATCATGATAAGATCTGACAACTCAAAAAATCCCATTCTCACACTTGCTTTTGCGTAAATGTCTCCTGTAGCACTATATTTTTTGGGGGCAGGTAAATAAAATGAGGTGGAAAAAAAAAAGGAGAGGAAAATAATACCTGGAGGAAATTTAAATGTTTAGATCCAAATATTTGTTTTAAGTTGTTTAAATATGCTTTACAGCTAAACTAGGAGTTTGGTTGTTCTCTAAGACTAAAAGTGGAAATACCAAAGCAAGGTATTAAATAAGGGCACTCAAAGGCTACATTTACACTAGTTCAGCCAAACATAAAGGGGCTATGGACTGAAAGATAYATTGGTGCAGAGAATCCAGCATCCATCTTCCATGTATCTGGGGGGATTCATTAGGGGATAGCTTTTCTCATCTCACAAAACAAATGCCTACTGGAAGCTGGAGAAATTCCGAGTATAGTTTCATCCAAAAGGAATCTAGATTATATGCTTTAAGACCATTCTGAAATGTGAATCAAAGGACATAAAGGGACATTTAAGGAGGTTTGCTTCAGAAATTAAATCCTGATTAAAATTAAAACATTATTACATTAATAGTAAACATTAATATTAGCATGTGGCTCGTAATAGCAAAGAGGCGCTTTTGTTTGAGCATTCACCTCTCACAAGGGAATTTCCAGGGGGTGTTTTGGTTTTGTTTTTTTTCTGATTATCAAGCTCATAAGAACAACCTCGAAGAGTCCAAATTCCTACAAACAGAAATTTCTGTTTCCAGAAAAAACTGTGATTAGTGTACATCTGTAAAAGCACAGCTTTAGAAAACTGATTTAGATACCTGATTATCAGGAAGACAGCTGCTAGAACAACGAATAGCAGGCAAGTTGTCTTCTCTTTCACGCAGTGTATCTGTTTCAAGAAACTGGGATTTATCATCATCTTCATTCATTTCCGTCACCCAGCTCTGAAAGGAAACAACATATCTGGATCCTGAAGTAGTAAAACAGACAATCTGCAGAATCTGCAATGACCTTAACAACTATCTCCGTAATGCACTGCTCTTAATGTAGGGGGAAAAAAATCATTAATTAAGATTAAGGAAACCTTAAACACAAGTTCCTGACTGTAAACTAAGAGTTGTTTCTTTCAATCCATCTGCTGATTCAAGGAGCAGTAAAGATGAACTCAGTAGTTGTAAGAGCTCCTTCCTTTACTGGTACAAGCATTGTGGGGTTTTATAGACAAAATAAAAAGGAAGAAATATTATAAAGTAGGCACAGAAGTAKAAGTGCCTTTAGTCATTCACAAGAGCTTGGAGAATCTTCTTCAAGACAGGAGAAATAAATTTCTCTGACAGAAATAGCAAAATTAGAACATTGGTTCTTATGACGTATCTTAAAAACATAAAGAAACATAAACCTTCTCAAGTTATGCTGCTTTTCCTACTGTAAAAAATGCATTTCCTAAAAGTAGTTTATAAATGCTTTTTTTTAATTAAAAATTTAATTTGATTTTTTTTTTTGAATTATATATAAGCTTGATTCAGTGGAATCGTTTAAAAAGGTAAAAGAATAAAAATAGATAATCAGACTCCTCTGACCACTTCTAGCAAATGCACCACGGTATGTAAGACTAATGGTGAAAATGCTGTAGCACTAGCAAATAACCACATACTGCTTATGCTTAAGAAGCTCAGTCTTCAACAGTCATCTGAGATTGGTATGTCAGAGTAATTACAACTCTCRTCACTAAAAATAGTAAATTAGAATTATACCATACCATTAGTTCACCATTAATTGCTTCCCATTCTTCAGCTGTAAAATCAGAAGCTGTGGCTGCAGGCTTATCTTTTCTGAGAGCTCTGCTCCCTGGGTGCAAATGCTCAATACGCTTTTCACAAAATACTGTAAGGTCAGGATAATATCCCTCCTCACCAGACCTTTAAAATAAATTTAACAGTTATGAAAAAAAAAAAAAAGAACTTTGCTGCATTTCCTACAAATCTCAATATTTCTAAGTGTACTACAGTGACTGCAGAAGACTTCCCCATAACTAACTTCATCTACATCTAATGCATTTTGATAAGAAATTCATAGTGAGTCTGAGTTAATTTTTAAAGGATATGCATATCCTTTAAAAACTATCATTGCAATGCTAATTAAAAAATGCTCTTGTCATTTGCAGAAGAAGCTAAATAAACATGCCATCCAAAATCACAAAAACCTTCAGGCAAGGTAGTTTCAGGACAGAACCAAGATCCAGTGGCAGTATTTAAGRAAAAGGTGGCACTGAATCACTTCAACCTGTTTGGTTGGTTAAAACAGGAACTCGATTTCTAATGCTATCATTTGAACACTTAATGTAATTACTTGAACCTTGACTTCTAATTGTTAAATACATAAGTGACAAAGAGGCTCAAAGTAACTAGAATATTTAAGCTGAAGTTTCCAAAGTTAAAAATATGAAGTTTACCTTAATATGCTGAGGATTTTTTCCAGGTGTTTAACATCCGTGCATTTTTCAATGAATTTGTAATCCAGATGACCAATTGGTATTCGATATTTCTTAGTTGTTCCTTGATCGAACAAAGATGGTACTGAGTCATCACTCATAACTAAATATTAAAAGAAAAATTTAATGATTCTCTGGCACTCAATTGTATTTTCAATCAATGTTAATGTAAAGAGTAGACCTGCCTATGCTTCTAAATAATATTTCCTTATGCAAGCAGACCTATTGACACAAAAGAGATTTTCAAATTGAAGCCTTGATTTCACGCTTCTCTTTTAGCAGAACTCTACTGACCATAAACATCCATATGTTTATGAATACATGAGAGAGATGTTTTAGAAAAAGTATACATACAGCTTTACTATTTCTGTGAGGCAGAACTAGTCAGCTAGTCAGAATTGCTTCTAAAGAAAAACATTCATGCTTACATCTGCATTTCCTATTTTTTTATTACACACAATGTGGTAACACTGAAAATATCTGCAGAAAAATTGATTCCTACTTTTAGTTCTCAGATAGGAAGATTTAACTTTCTGATAAAATTCAAGATGTCCTTCCCCAGTTAACTGCAAAATATCCAATGACATTTCTCTGATCAAAACTCACAAGCAGAACCTTGTCAGCATCTTCCCCTGACCTTGAAGGCCTCTTCACTATGATCGTTCATGTTTTGCYTTAAATCTCATTTTTCTTTTGCTTCTCTGCTTTTCTATGCTAGTGATCAACTTACTGCATACATCCAACTGTCCTTCTCATCTCTTCTGGATCAGCATACTTCTCTGTTTTTCTTTCAAGACTGGAGGGAGCTTTTCTTCTCATACTCTACCTATTCCTCTGAAAGGGCAGTCCCCCAAGATTAAACTGAATTACCTTTATTGTCTTAGTGCTTTACCTTTTTACTTTTATGTGTCTCCTCCTGTCAAAGTCACCTCTAGGACACTTTCTTAGTGATCTTCAGCTCACAGAGAGCTCTTGTTGTTTTCAGTCTCCTCAGGGACTTCCTCAGCCTTTGGTAACCCTGGGTACAAATGCCACTATCTTGTTTATAGCTCAAAATAGTAGACAGAAATCAATGAACATGAAAACACAACAAAACTGAAACATCAGTATAAATGGAGATAAAGGGTGCAGAAACTTCTTTTTTCCTCCAGAGTTGAGATGTTAAACCAACCCACCTTGCTGCTTGATAAACTTCATCTTCTCTGTAGCCAAAATAAATGCTGTGCTCATCTTTCCTCACAATTTTCTGGGATTCTGATATCTGAACTTACCTGCATCTTCTCCCYAAGTCCACAACTTGGGACAAGTAAGGTGTTCTAAGCGTACTCTCCGTCATCCTTGGTACTTATTTTAATACTTATGTTTATTTGTGTTGTTTTTCTTTGTTTGTTTTTCTACTTATATTCCAAGCTTTACAGAGTAGAAGTTGTTTTTTTTTTTCCTTCCTTTTCGACTGTTATGTAGCACTTGAATTTATCACTTGTGTTTACATTGGTATCACCGGGACAGTTAGTAGGTGACATGCAGGAATTGCTATTGTCAAAATAACTGTGTTCCAGTGTCTAGCAGAATTACCCCTGTACTATTTGCACAAACAACGCTTATATTACAGCATCACTTAGCTCATAACAGGTCATCTGCAGGTATGACATAAATACATGTTTCTGCCTCAATGGCCAAGTATTTTAGTACCAAAAAAAAAAGAAAAAAAAAAGGAAAAAGAGAAAAGAAAAAGAAATAATGTGCATAGAGAGACAGACTAATAGAGGAAAAAGACAAAAACAAGAAGTAGGAAGGACACAAAGCGCCAAGTTTCATCTGCTCCAGTACTCGCACGACCCTGGGCACCGGGAGGCCGCTCCGGCAGCGCCGTGTCCCGCTCGGCAGCTGCTGCCGGTGCCCCTGTCCCCAAGCCGGGGCAGGAACAGGACCCACGTACCCACGTTAAGGACAACGCCGGGTCCCCCCGACCCCGCCTGACCGCGGCCGGGAGCCCGGGCCCGCGCGGCGCCGCGTAGCAACCGTTGCTATGTACAACATGGCGGCGCACGGCGCTGCGCCGCGGTGCGCGGGCTCCCCTCTGCGGCCGCGCCTCGGCGGGCTCCCATGGCGGGGCCCGCCGGCCCCGGTACCCACCTGCGCGGGACCCGGCGCCCACCAGCCCGGGGTACCCACCAGCCCGGGGTACCCACCAGCCCGGGGTACCCGCCACGCCGCCCGCCCCCTCGTCTCGGTTTCGGCCTCAGCCGCCGCCGCGCATGCGCAGCCGGCGCGGAGGCTGCGGCGCCGCCTCTCGGCGAAGGCGCCATTACGCGTGAGGCGGCGGCGGGCGCACGGCTGGTGCCGCCAGCCACGCAGGTTTATAACCACGGCGGGCCTTTCTGCCGCCCCAACCCGCACGTTGTGCGCTTGAGAAAGCCCTTGCCAAGCCTCGGCAAATAGTTTAGTGAGGCAGAGTGTCTTGACACGTTGTTACCCTACTTGGGTGTTTGACTTTCAAGAAACAACGTGGGTAAGAAAGGCCTTCACCTTTCTTCACCTACATGCTCTACCCCTAAAGCTTCTCACAGCACCTATGCGTTCACAAGTCAAATGTCATTAGGCCTTTCCTATCAGGAAAGGAATTCCACCTTCACTTCCCACAGTCCACAGCCTGGCTATCAGCTTAATCAAGTTGAGGTCAGACRTATGGAACTCTTAGGGGCACCGTTAGCACTACCAAAATTTGAATTTACAAGCATTTAAGATTACATTTACAGCACACACAATCTAGCAGTATCTTCTAATACACTCCAGTAATAAGAATAATTTATTAACACATATTCCAAATAACCAAATGGATCCAAGGCATCTTTGCTCTTTGATATAAAGCAACCCTCTTAAGCYTTCAATTACAAAGGCAATGCAGATTTTCAGTAGAAAGAGCCCTGTATAAATAAGACTCCCAAGAATTCACGTGAAAAGCAAAGCAGACTTATTTTAGTTGTGGACCACACCTAAATTACCTTTATGCCACAGTCCTCTCCCTAAGAATGACCAAGTCATGGAACAGTTCGGCAATTTCTATTTACACAGTTTCTTAATTTTTCTTTCCTTCCTCTTCCCTTCTTCATGGAGGGGATGATGATGATGATGATTCTTCAAAACTTCTTTCCCAAATGAGGGAAACACTTATCTAAAATCCTGAGACTTCCCCCATTTGAAAGCTAGATACTTGCTTGAGACCTAGCTTTTATTTTCAGTGAAATTTACACAATYCAAGGTTGTTTCTATGCAATTCATTTAAGTCCAAAGAACATTTAACATAGTTCAAAACCAAAATTTACTAGAGAACCATGAAAGCAAGTTTACTGTGACTTAAAAGCTAATACAATATTACTGAATTTAAAAAGACAACAGTTTAAGCCACCACTTTAGAAATGTATTATGGAAAGGTGTAATGGACAAAGTTTACCATCACATTGAAGAGTGCTATTTCAAATCTTAAAATACAAATAAAATGTATTTGTGCACAAGAAGATTTACACAGAAAATTCAACTGAAATACTGTTGTACAGAACTGCAATAAGAAGTCACCAAATCTTCAGCTCACATCACCGGGCATCAAAAACCACCACTGTAATAGTACAGTTAAAGGAAAACTAGATTGAAAAAAATATATGTCATATCAGGGGATGAAATGGGAGAGACTGCCTAAGCATATAGTTACAAGAAATCACACCAAAGCTTTCAGTAATTTCATTTTTAACTAACTGCTCAACACTTCCCATTTGTTAGAAGACCATATTATATAAAACATTTACAATATAGCAACCCAAAAACTATCATGGCTTACTATATTTTGCATTAAAATAAATGAAGGGAAAAAATTAAAAGCATCGAGGAAGAAAACAAACTCTCTAACTACACTGTCTAGATATCCCTATAGTAATTTGCTCTATTGCATTGACACGGCCTTGAAAAATCCTTATATATTTGCCCCCCTTTTCACTGTTGGTCTCTCTGTATTCCTTACCCCCATCTACAGCTTCCAAAATGCATTCAAGTGTCTGTGTAAAAGGATACATCTTTTTGTCCTTTTCTTGTACATTATTCTGTACCCACATTCTCGACATCTGATAGGATCTCTTGCCTTTATTTCATTTTCTGTATGACATTCTGATGTGATGGAAAAAGAGAAAGGGAATGAGAAAAAACAAAAAGCATTGTTAAAGCAACGATACATCTTCCAGAAGTCATAACATTCAAATTCATATTTGTGATAAAAAAAAGTGCTAAGAAATTGATAATTTTAAGATACTTTGCAAATAACATGGTTGATAWAATTGAATTTCACTAAGATATGAGGATCTTGCTATAATCACTAAATTATTATTGCAAAGAACACATTCCACTTCTAATATCACCATGGGGTCTACTAATGAAATCTTTAATTCTCACATTTATTTTCTTTAAAGACATAAAATATTTTGTAACTGTGCCTCTCAAAGTGACCACTGAAAAAAAGCCTGTGTTTTAATCTAGCTATAGTTAGAGGAAGTTTTAATCTCATACTTTAATATTCAAAAAAAAAAAAAACCCAAACACCACCACAGTGGACTAAATAAAAGTCCACTAAGTCTACTTTTAATAATCTGCATCACAATAACTTAAAGAAAGTGTTCTGTRGATGGGGCCCCTACACTGCAGCAGACACTTTCTTGAAATACTTATATGTTACTCTTATCAGAGCAGAAAGCTTAACGGATCATCCAGCTCCAGTGTCCTACTACAGATACGAGGACTGTGCATTCTACATCATTAAAACATCAAACCTCCAAGAACAAGCAGAAAATGACAGAAACATCTTCCCTTTACCTCCGCAGATGTAAATCATTGGCTGCTGCTTTGGAGGCTGAACATCCTTTTGGGAATCCATGATCTAGGCAAAAAAAAAAAAAAAAAAAAAAAAAAGCATACACACCAGTGTTTTTTTTTCAAGTAATATATAGGCATTTCTGTATCTCCATCTACAACCAAAAGAAGAGGGGAGACTTCCATAAAAGCAAAGGCAAACAAATCCTTTTGCATTCTAGATCCATTAGCATTTTAGAATAGCACTATTTACTTCAGACGGGMCTGGATGAAGATGATCAACGGGCACGTATAGGGGTAAATAACCGAGGATGGCGYTGCCACTCACACACCCGGGTTCGAGCTGAAAACCAGCAAACAGGAGCTAAGCCTCGCGCTCCACCCGCGCAGCGGGTGGCACCGCAGCCACCACACTGCCCAGGCCGCCACCACGGGCGCGGCAGCGCGCGGGGACACACTGCGGGCCGAGCATCAGCAGCGCGGCCTCCCCTCGCCCCACGGCCGCGGAGCTCCGGGGAGCGGGGCCGCCCGCCTCGCACCCGGCCGGGCCCGCAGGCGCCGCAGCGGGACTTAGCGGCCGCGAGGCCGCGCCCTTCCCCGCTCGCCTCCCGCCGCGAAGGCGCCGCCAGCTCCGAGAGCAGGAGGAGAGAAGGGAGGGAGAGGCCGAAAGCCGCAGCGCGGCCCTGCCCGCTCACCGGCGCCAGCCGCCACGCTGCGCCCGCCGGCGCCGCCTGATGCCGTCAGCGCCGCGCGCCGCCTCTGCATCCCCCCCCCCGGCCGGGCGGAGCCGGCGCTGCAGCCGCTCCCTCCGCGGGGCGCGCAGCAGCCGTGGCCGCAGCGCCGCCTCCGCGCCGTGCCCCTCCGCGCCGTGCCCCTGCGCGCCCCTCCGCGCCGCCCATCCCGGACCCCCGCAGCGCCGGCAAAACGCCGAACGCGCTTGCGGAGCTCGGCGGCCGACGGAAAGAGCCGCCGCTCCGAAGCGGGGACGGGAGCAGCTCTCCCGCCTAACGGTTTTGAGACTCCCTCTCCCGGCGAGGAGACTCCCTCTCCCGTCTCCCCCATGCCCCGCGAACCAGAATCCTGAGGGAAGCGAAGGCTGCGGCGGCCCGTGATGGCTCCGAGCTTCCTTTTTTTTCTCTATTATTTTCAGAGATATCTTACCTAATATATATTCTTTTTTTTTTTTCTCCTTCGCATCGTATATTTCATATCGAAACGAACTCACGAGGTACAATGCCTTATACTTCAACTGCAGCATCGTATTATCAAAAAGCAAACAAAAAAGCCTTCCARTTTCTACTACTCCAGCACCTGCCAAACCGAAGTAATAAAATAATATAGAGAGAATTTGAAATGCCAGCTTAGTGGCTGGCTCCACATCGCCGGCGGTCTAAACTCGCAGTATTCCACTGCTGTTTGGTAGAACTGTCTGTTTTGGTCCGGTGCCATAAGAGCTACGCTTCTCCCTGGGCGAGGTTTAACAAAAGCTGCGTTTTGTAAATGCGCCAGTTTAAAGGGATTGCGCGTTTGAGAGAGCCTTGCGCGAGCGCGGGGATGTGAGCGGAGGCTCTGGCTGCGCCTGGGGCTGAACCGGGCTTGTTCCCCGAGTGACGGGCGTTTATTAACCGCTGTGTATTGACACTGTGTCCACAAATCACGCTCAAAAGTTGACCTTGAGCTAATCTAAATTAAATTTGTGAAATAACAGGTATTTGCCGTTTTCGCGTTTTTAAGTTAAGCGTGTAATAAAACCACAACATTTTTTAGACGGCTCGACTGGTTCTCTGCACTGCTTTGATCTATCTTCCTTCTRTATAACTTCGTGAGTGCCAGAATAAAACACTAACAAGGAAAAGGGTTCGTGAAAGACAGAGCTTTTCTTCCCCCGGGTCTTTTCYGCCCTTTCGTGGGTGTGAAAAGTTTGAAGCAGAGGGAAAATAACCTGAAACAAACTTCCCTTTAGTCATACGCACTAGGTGACTAAAATCCCATGGCTAAACAAGTAGGATACTCCTTCTCCAGGTTTGTTCTGTAATTTAAATGGATTTGTCAAAGTGATACTTTAAAACGGATTGCTAACTAGAAAACCACAAAAAAAAAAAAAAAAAAAAAAAAGTCAATTAAAGTTAATAACGGTTGTTGGCGTCTTTTAACTGTTCTCTAGGACCTTTATAAGTTTCCCTTACAGGTCTTAAAACTTGGGTCCCTTTCCCGATTTTTCTTAAGCTTGCTTCCCTTTAACGCGCCTTTTTAGCAGTAAAAGCGATTTTAATGGGCTGACAAACACAAGCCCTCAGGATGCTCCTTAGAGTAGCAGAAAGCGGGGAAAKGGAAGAGGGGAATGTGCGAGAGGTTCTCGCTGTTCATTAAACTCCGATAAAATGAGACCCAGGGAAATCCTTCCTTTGGAGAACAGAAAGTGTAAGGAAGCATCAGGGAAAGGTTTGTGCACTGGGTGGAGAGGAGGCGTGGGGTGTTTTTTAGACTGGAAGGAAATGTGATCTTATTCTAGCGCAGTGTGACTGTTTTAATATTTAATATCAATAGTTTGTTTAGAGACAGTGACTGGAACCTTATTTTTTGTGATGCCTTTTTTTTTTTTTTTAACAGCACATTCTTTTTGGTGAGATGTTTCTGTGTATTGCATTAAATCCCATGATAACTTATTTCATTTATTGGACTTTTTTTTGGTTATTATTATTGTTCTAAGTAGCACAGAAGCTGAAGGAACCACCGTTCTTAACTTATAGTTTTTTTTAAAAAAGATTATTTATGGAAATACATTTTTTAAAATCTTTTTTATCCTTTATCCTTGTAATCACCTAAAAACAATATTTTTATCAAAAAAAAAAAAAAAGAAAAATCACTCTTGAATTCTTCGTAAAAAAGGTACCATTTCCCCTGCTTTAGAAAGGTAACTTCTAAGTTCATATTTCCTCAGGTCCCTCTAGGCTGGAGGTTTTCCTGCCTCTTTCTCCAGCCCATATTTCCTTGTTCGAAAAGGCTGGAGAAGTGGGGCTGGCGCAGAGGAAAGGTGCAACCCCACCAGATCTCATTTGCTGGGATTTTAACTTAGCTTCCAAGCCACTTCAGAGAGCTCTTAATTTGCTAGAGAGCTCTTAATTTGCTACTTTAGGCGCGGGTATCACCCTGTAAAGACGATGCAGAGTAACTATTTTAGCAACCAGGTTCTAAGGGAGAATAATGCCCAGAGGAATGCGGCTACAAAGCTGATTAATTTCCCCGGTCTTTCCCTTGTTCCCGTGTGGGAAATGCCTCGGTCCCCATGGTGCGTGAGGCCTGCCCRCTCCCTTGGGCTCTCAGCAGCTCTCCCCTAGCTATTCTGGGGTCATCAGGTACTGGAGTGAGTGGAGCCCCTCCTGAGTCTCACCTACCTCGGGGGGAAAAATATTACACGTAATTATCATTAATTACTGTTGTTGTTATCAAAGGCTGTTAACTGCAAGCACGACAAAATCAGGCGCACTCCCTCCCCGACTGACAGCTTATATGGAGGAGGGCACCCCTTATAGCCCTCTCCATACCCCTCTTCCTCCCGGGCCTTGGGGTGCAAATCTCTGTAATTAACGTGAGTTAATTGGCCATTTGCTGCCCCCGGGCTTCGGGGCAGGCTGGGCTCGTCGCAGCCGTGGGGCGGTCGGCGGCGCCTCTGAGGGGGCCGCGCGGCGGCGGGAAAGCYTCAAGGGGCCCGAGGGGCAGCCCAGGCGAACGGGGGGCGCAGAAATATAAAGCGTGAGGAGAAGGGCGAGCGCCTTCCCTCCCGCTCGTCCCCGGCGGGGGGACTCTGCAGGGCCCCCCGCGCTCCCAAGGGAGGGAAGGCGGGCGGCAGCGCGGGGCGGCGGCGGCAGCGAGGCGGTTGGCGAGGGCGGGTAGTTCAAACCCAAGCGAGGGAAAGCGGCGCCTCGCGAGCAGCCGCTGTGGGTGGAGGGAAGCGGCTCCTCACTAGGGCAACGGGGAGCCGGGCGGCGGAGGCGGCGGGGTCCCGGCGGGGCCTTCCTCCCTCCTCGGGGAGCCCCGAGGGGGCAGCGCGTTTGGGGGGCTCGGCCCGAGGGGCGCGTGAGGAGGCGCAGTGCGGCCGGCGCCCCAGGTGCCGACACCTCCCCGCGCCTCAGGTGCTGCTCCCTAGGTCCCTAGGCAGCCGTCAATTATCCTCATCGCGGCGTAATTAAACCGAACAGTGAACGCGTATATAGAGCAACCGAAACGCTTTGTTTCCGAGTTGCTATTAAAGTGCTGGGTGCCGTTTCTCTGTTGGGCTCTCCCTCTTCTCGCAATCCCCTTAACTCCCCCACTTTTATTTTATTTTATTTTATTTTTACGCTTAGGACCTCGGTAGGGGTAAATCACTCTCTGAATACAGCGCCCTTGCATGCGGAGATCTCGAGTTGCTTCGTAAATTAGGGTAAGTGACCCCCACGTTACAGCAGCCCTCCTCGTTCTAGTGTCTCCCGTGACCGCCCTGGTTTGGCACCTCGGAGCCCCAAATTCCCGCCTAAACACAGTTTTGTTGTAGTTGTGATAATCGTTGAAGTAACAGAGAGGGCAGCCCTGTACCACAGCGCTTGGTCTTCATCTGTGGTGAGCAGTGGTAAACWGAGAGAGAAAACAAGTGTTTTCTGAGGTAAAAACGACTGCTATGTATYATTTAAGCATGTAAAATAGCCTAAGTATCAAGTTTAACTCCATCCTGGAGCTGATGTCTCAGTGTCATTTATGCTGCATTTTAGTAACCATCATTTTCCCACTGCCTCTCTAGGGCATACTGTAAGAATAAGCTTGTTACCTGTTATTCCTTGCCTAAATATCCCAACCTTGTGCTTAGTTTAGTTATGTTCTCTGAATACAAATCTGTACAGAGCACTGGATTCTGTAAACTGACAGGAAATGTGCAGTTCACTTGTATATCAGTTTGGGAAGCACAAACATATCTATAAGGATGGGAGAAATAGGCGGAGTACAAGAGTCTGTGATCAGCAGATACTTCAAGATCTCCAGTCGAAAAAGAATTTAAATTATGTAACAAACCTAGTAGAGCAAAATTCTCCCTGAGAAGAGGAGAAGTACCTAGCAAACACTAAACAAAACTTAAAAGACTTATTTAGTCATCACTTGTGAGTACAAGTAATACCTCATCTTACTTTGTGAGATGCTCAGCATCTCAGTGAGGCTTTTCCTTCAGCACTGGATTTGTAAAGTAAGACTTGGAGTTGAATTATTTCCTGCCTAGTATGACTAGTATTCTCTTAAATAATTTTCCATCTCAGTTTTGCATACACGTTATGCTCTGTGTTAATTATAATGGACAGTGTTCACTCAGCATCTGTGTTGTGGTGCTTCCTTAAAACTTAAGAGTAATCAAAACAAAATCAATATAAGAAGCTCACAGGCTGCTCCTACTGGGCCTAGACCTGCTTACAACATATTTTAGGCTTTTAATTGTCTTTTATTTACTGACAAGGTTTTTTCCTTCATCTCTTACATAACTGCAAAAAAACCTTTCTTTTCTATGATTTTTCTGCCTCTTGAAACATTTTTTTTAATAAAGACTTTTGTWGTGTGTGTGTGTGTGTATGTTTTTAAAGATTTCTTCTGTTGTCTYTTTTCTCCCATGGAATGTCTGAGAACAAAACTGCAGGCATGAGTTTTACTTGTGTTGTGTCTTGACCATGTTGCTTGAACACTAACTTTGTAAGCCTGCAAGCTTATAAACTCCTGTTAAATGCATGGGCAGTTTGATTTATGTCTGAAGAAGTTATTAATGGCTTTTAAGGTAAGTGTGTGATTTTGTGGGATTGAGAATTTGCATAGCTATCTCTAGCATTCAAAACTCAATTTTTTCCACCAATATTTTTGGGAGGAATATCTCTTGATATTGATATCTCTTTTTAACTTACTGCAGTTCATCTATAAATCCAGCATGGATAATATGAGCGCTTTCTGTAGATTACACAAAGATAACAGCCTGTTGTTAGTACTGGTTTCTTACAGCTTCTTCTTCCTTTTACAAGAAGAAAGTTATGCTGAACTGGTCTTCTCCTTATGGTGTGAATAATCAATCCCAGAGCTGCAGTATCAGCATGGCTTTCCAGGCCTTTTTGCCAGGTTCTCACAGTCCTTGTCCTGCTCCTCTGACTGGGATAAGTTTCAATCTGGTCATGGCACAGGAATGCCTTCTGTGTTACAGTGACCATGCAGAGTGCCTTCAGCTCTGGTCAGGAATGTTTATTAAATGATGCAAGCTCATCAAATGATAACTTATTTATTGTTCTCCTGTTTTCCCCTTGTTGTTCAGGAACTTAGCTGCTTGCACCCGAGGGCTCAGATGATCAAGACTGTGGGATATTACCAAAGTCTCCATATTTGCAATTCGAGTTTCCTATTTTTATCTGATCTGAAAGTCCAGTGATTATTTGCAGGTTTATTTTCAAAATAGCCAGTGCTGGAGACCAATAGCAAAGACTACTAAAAATGCCAACTCAGACTTCAACACTCTGATGAGAGTTTAATAGGAACTCTTACAGTTTCTGAGATGCTGGGATTATCTTCTATATATCTGCCATACCTTGTGTATAAAAAGTGAGGAAACTATTGTCATTTTCATGTGAGTAGTGAAATCCTTTGCACATTGAATGGCAAAATCCAATGTATTTTTAAACCTGTTATTTAAGCAGGTACATCAGTTATGTTCAGCTTCACCATAAGAAAAGAGCTCTATGCTTCTGTACTTACTATGTATAAAAGGAACTTCCTCTGTCACCACTGCATAAAATAAACTTTCTTTTTTTTTCCTTTGTTTCTGGAGAGAGAATGTAGAGTCAGGCCATCAGTTTTTCCAAAGTGCAAAACTTCAGGGCACACAGTGTATCAATAGAGCTGAGTAAAAGGAGATAGTTTCCTGAAAAATGGTATTTCAGTGTTAAGGAAGTAAGAACAAAGTGTTGCTTTGTAATTAGAAATCAGGTCTTCCTTTCTTCAAGGGACTGAAAGAATGGAAATACAGGGAGACTTGCAGACTTGTGACTTTATGATTAGACCCCTTTATTTAAATTTAGACAAAGYATTTTCTTCTTAACTAATTTATTATCAGAACTTCAGCTAGTTTGTGAACTTAACTGTTAGTGATGGGAAGGAGCAATAACAGAGCTAATAAATTCTGATATTTAGTGGAATGAGTGTGAGTGATTTCAGTGGGACTAAGACTTCAGTTGCTGTATCATATTTGAAGCTTGTATGTCCTAATTTATCTTATTTATGATATGCTATGTATTTTAGTTGTTCATTCTAACCATCTTGACTATGTTTTATCCTTATATTCACGCATAAGCAGTATTTTCACTAAGATTAATACAAWGTTTTCATCAGGGCTATCATCTGGCAACATTTCCAAAAAGTCTTTTTTTCTGCATGTCTTTTGGTGGCCAATGTGACTGTTCATTGTAGACATTTTTTTWAAAAAAWTTTATTTATTTATTTTTTACAGACTCAAAGTGCCAAGCAGAAGATGTCAGAGAGTCATTCAGTCATGTTCAATATTCTTAAAAGAAATAGGTTAATGTCTCCAAACAACAGTGCTAAGTACTCCAATTCTAAAGACTCGTGTTCCACCTCAGGATTTCTGGACAGCAGATGCAATGAGTCATTAAAAGAATCTGGTGCAGAACAGAAAGAAGAGCCAAGCACAGCACCTCTGTCATTGCTAAGTGAGCATTCTGAGCAAAATCATTCAAATTTATTCTTTCCCATGTCATCATCTATTGAAAATGAAATGAATTCTATCTCTCTATCAGAAAGAAGAGAAGTAAACAGAAGTAAAGATATTTTTGAAACTCCTAAAGTGAGTAAAAAAACCTCATCGCTACGTAGGAGACTGCTTTTATCTAAGACGGCTCCAGATGACCCCACTACAGGATGCCATGAAGGGCAAGACAGTTCTTCAGGAGGTAGTAGGAAAAAAATATTCTCTTGTGTTTTGAGCTTTGAAGAGAGACTTCCACAAACTTCAGGTTCTCCAAGGGATAAAAATTACAAACATCTTGCAACTCGCAGCTCAAAAACTGAAGACTCTAAAAAGTCTAGTCCTGGCAGCCAAAAGAGGAGACTCTCCTTCTCACAGCAAAGGTCTTCCACACTAGATGAGTCCAAGTGTAAGGATGAAACCTTGCCAGAACCAGAATGCTTATCTCCAATTCACTGCAAGGACAGTGTTAGTAACATTAATGAGTTTGGGGAAGATGTCCTTATGAGTGTTAGTGGTGGGTCGCTTAGCACGCCCACTAGCAGTATGTTGCCGGAGTCTGATGAGGGTAAGTCCCTGCTGTCCATCAACAGTGTTGTAGAGAACTTCAACTTTGAACTATGCGACAGAAACACTCCTCCTGTTAAACTGGTGAGTTACCCAAATCTTTCCACGCCTGAGGATAGTGGATATAATTCACTTCCTTTGGATAAATCGGCAGACTCRCTGTCTGAGCATGAGGGATCTTTCCAAGAGCTCCTCCAAAAGCATAAAGGTGCTTCCAAAAATCTGGATAGTAAAAGAAAGACAAGAAAACTTGAACGGGTTAGAAGGTTATCAACTCTTCGGGAACAGGGCTCGCAGTCGGAGACAGAAGATCGTGTCAGTCCTTCTAATTCAGTGTATATTTTATCAGAAGAAAGGAACTCTGTCAGTGAAGACCATGCATTGCTCTCAAAGGAACAGACTAATAAAGACTTTGTTCTAAATCATGGAGATCTCTCAAGAACTCCGGCTCTGCAAGTAGTTCATGAAATTTGCTTGCAAAGCCAAAAAGCAGACCAAAATCAAATCCCAGAAAGGGGGAAAGAAATATTTGCATTGGAGGAAGTTCTTGCTGGGCTTATAGGCAAGAAAATGGGCCTTGAAAAATTAGATATCTTAACMGAACTGAAATACAGAAATTTAAAACACGTTCTTGCTATAGTGTTAGATGCTTTGACAGTGGAAAGTCTATGCAAGTAAGTACTATACCATGGCACTTACTGTGCAGGTAAGCTCTATTACTGTTCAAAATACTGAAAATATGTTTCTGCTAAAGAATTGGAATAAGGTCTGGAATAGTGGAAGTTGTAGGTAGGATTTTTACTGCTGGCTTAGGGGAGATCAATGTCTGTCACCTGTGACCAAATGGTTCTTACTAAGTTCTAAAAATACATACTACTTAAAAAGGGGGGGGGGGGATAGGTGAGGGAAGCCCAGTGATGATTACCATACTTAAATCACTATACTTGTAAATTGTTTGATTCATTATAAACGCAAAACTGAAATTTCTCATCCATCTTATAAATCATGGACAATGTTCTGGATTCGTGTTACTTCAAGGAAGGGACAATTTCTACTGAAAGAAATCAAGTGACCTTTAGTTACAAAGGGAATGGGAAAAGGGGTGGAAGTAAAAGGGCCATAGGTTGTTTTCTCAACTTAGCACTTTCTGGATTTGTTTCCAAAGTAGCATTTTTTTATAAATCTAGTTTATGTAGAAAGAAGAAACTTGCTTATTTTTGTAAGCTAAAGAAGCACTATTATCTATACTGAGGTTGTCTGTGACTATTTTATATGTAATTCTATGTAATGATATGGAAGAATACAGTACTGTTACAAAATCTAGATCTCATGTAAGCTCCTGTAATATGTGGAATTATACCAAAATCTTGATGTTGTTTTGCTATTATGATGTTTCAAAAAAAAGTCAAAATAGATAACTTTTTTGCTCATTTGTTCCAGCATTTGGAAAGTGAGCAAAAACTGGCGTGAAATTGTCATACAAGACAAAAATGCAGACAAGAGGAGAAAGTCATACATGAAACACCTCAAGGAAGCAGCTGCGGTAAGGTGTCTCTCAAAGAAAATGGGTTTTCAAATGGGGAAGAACACAGGTCARATGAAAGAGTAAACGTCTTGTAAAACCCAAAGCTGATAGCGACAATTTTAACGTAAGTATGTAAAGAAATTTAGGATTAGAATGTGACTAGTTTTATTGCTTTTTAACAGGGCATAATTACAACACAAGCCTTCTAACTGTGTGTGTGTGTGTGTGTGTGTGTGTGTACACGGTTTCTCCTCACAACCTGACAAGCCCTGTGCATCCCCATGCTTTGGTGTAACCATATTTTAATTGTGACAAAATTTTGTTTGCTCTTTTAATCCTTACTATTAAGGCATGTCCTGCTTCAGACCTGATGACCAGGAGGAGTAAGTAAGTGTTAATGATAGTAGGTTTGTTTAACCTGCTTATAGGACTATTTTCCTCTCTTTTACAATTATTTAACACAAACTTTTGATGAGAAACTTATGCACTAAGCAGTTTCCTTTTGTATCCTTTAGTTGTTGTGCAAATTGCAAATTAAATAAATCTGCCCTTCCCCCCCGCCCCCTTCATATAATTGTGATCTCTTATAGGGGGATTTCTTGAATGCTGGAGATGCTGTCACCAGATTTACCCTTCTCAGCAGATCTGCTCTAAGGCCTGTTCAAGCTCAAGCTAAAACACCCATAATAAAAACACCACCTTCTCGCAGTGAACTTCTAATACCCATGAGATGCAACACATTTCCMCGGTCAACTAGTAGACAGGAAGAATACATAAAAGTAAATAGCTAAGAAAATTGAATTCTCAGGATTTAGAAGAGTT
Source organism: Nothoprocta perdicaria (assembly GCF_003342845.1). Lineage (NCBI taxonomy): Eukaryota > Metazoa > Chordata > Aves > Tinamiformes > Tinamidae > Nothoprocta > Nothoprocta perdicaria. The sequence goes on along the minus strand of NW_020455910.1, from coordinate 3,001,550 downwards.
TGAGTTRTAAGAATTAACTGGCTTTCTCTTTCCTTCTCTTGCTATAGGTTGCCAAAACTCTATACACTGATGAGGCTTTAAAACCCTGCCCAAGATGTCAATATCCTGCAAAGTATCAATTGGTAAAGAAACGAGGACTCTGCAGCAGAGAGGCTTGTGCATTTGACTTCTGCATCTTGTGCCTACATGCTTTCCATGGGTCAAAAGATTGTAGTAGTTTATCTGCAAAACGGCAGAGCAGAAAAGATGCTCCTCCAGGAAGTGCCCAAAGCAAGAGAAACTTGAAAAGACTCTAAATTTGCAAGAAATGGAAATCCTTACATTTTGCTTATTTTCTCCTTCCCTTAAATTCCTGTTCATATTCTTCCTAAATTCAAAATTTCAGTGTATACACCTTAAGTCTCATTCACCATGGTTTTGTTGGCTTGTAAAGATGATGACTTCTTGTGTGTATACCTTAATAATTTTAGCTTGTTTTTGTTTTTTAAAAAAGGGAACATTTTAAAAAATTTCTTGTTTTATCTGTTATGTAGCTAGACACTTAATTAACATCTTAATTTTTCAATAAAGTACCTTAAATGTAGTCTTCAATATCTAACTTATAGCATCTCACAGATGTTTAAGCATGTGATTCTTGTCTTGGTGACAAATTAAACAAAACTTTTAAAAAACTACTTATGTGGGTTTTATTTATTGCTTGTTTTAAGTTACTGTAAATATTTTTAWAATGTTAGTGGGTCCTAAAGTAACTATGCAATGGAATTGCCACCTATATAAACGATAATATCACAAAAGCAATACACTAGTTGTTTGAATTTAGTATCAGAGTAATTACTTTGATGTTCTTCACTTAGCCTGCATATTGCAAGTCAATACAGGAGTAGTTTCTAAATAAAGCTTTTTTCTTTTTTTTTTCTCCTGTTAATTTTGTTAATGTTCTGTTGTGTCACTCTTTCTTATAAAGAAAGTAACTAATGATAAATTATAGAGTTGTTTAGTAGTTTTTATTACAAGAAAAATTGATATAATGAAGAGGAAATTCCCAGATAGAAAAGTGTATTACCAGCCATACACCCTTGAGTAGTGGAGTAACTTGGTAATAATTTCATCTAGATCCCAGTGGGGATGCCAGTAGCTGTAACACAGTAAGTACAGCATGTCATAGTATTAAGACACCTCTAGTCATCATCACGTTATAGCTTTGTTAAATATCAAAGTTGTGCCTCGTATAAAAGAGAAAAGCAAAATGCAGTTTTAAATGCATCCTTGAAGATGATGGGAGAAGTACCAAAGATGGTGAGATGACTTAACTCATAGTTCTGAGGTGAGTAYTGCAGTCTGGTCCAGAATGACTTGGGGAGCAATTCATATGCTGAAAACTTCAATAATTCTTCAAATATTTCTCTAACAGGTGTTCCTTCGAATGAGAAGCCATCTTTCACTTTGAGGAGAAAGGTCTGATGTTTAGTAGGAGAGATATATCACAGAATGGTTGAGGGTGGAAGGGATCTCTAGAGATCATCTAGTCCAATCCCCTTGCTCCAGTAGGGATGTACTTACCTATGTATGTACTTATATGTACTTATCTAAAGTGTTGGTTTAGCTAAAGCAGAATAATTTAGGGAAGATGCACATGAGGAATTGTTCTAGTGGTGGAGTTACTGGATTAAAGAGTATTATTTTTGACATCCATAATGTTCATCCTAAAGAAACTAACTTGAGTGGGGGGGAAATCATACTTCAGAATTCTAAATACTTTTTCTATTTTGAGATTTTTGGGAACTTTTTGTTCTAAACTAATATCACAAAAGAAATCTCTTGGATCATGCATTCCTTGYTCACTTGCATCTATCATGGATGTAACTGCTATGCTCTGGTGAAAGGAGTTCTTTGCTGCCATCTACTGATACACTGGAAGGAGAAAACTGAACAAGGCAGATTGGCTTCAATGGGTAATGACTTTCTGCAAAATGATTTATATGTGTATATATACACATTTTAATAATTTTCTTTTAGTGTTGACAGGGAGAAATGAAATACTGACACATTCAATTTGTGGCTAACGGTTAATGTTTAATAGACTACAAGTCCTGTTACAGTTATCTAATAGCCTCTAATGGTTTGAGTGAAAGAAATTAATGATTTCAATAAATCTAACTATTCTTTTTTCATTTATAGAAATGAAAGACCTCAGACAGGGTAGCTTGACTAGGCAGCTAGACTGATAGTACAGAGAAGAGAGATGCAAAAGTAGCCTTGAGTTAAAAATGGTATGGGGCAAAGGACAAGAGTTTTCTCACCTATTTTGCATGTGATCATTTTCAAATCCCAACTTTTCCCTCAATAGTGACAATTAATTCTTACTATTAAGAGGAAAGGGGGAGGAATGACCTCACTTCAATGAATGAATAAGGAATGACTTGACTTCAATATCATGGGATATTGAGGTTTAAATTAATACTAAAGAAAATATTGCACTTATTTACTTCTGACAGACTTTTGTTTTAAACATTTCTCATTCTCTTTTGCATTTTAATTCTTTCCCACTCAGGCATGGCTTATAGTGCATGGAGCAATATTGTCTACAAGGGAGGCCCAAATAATGTGTTCATATTTCCAAAAGTGATGGTTGAACCTGTGCTGTGGGTTTAAATTCTAAAACAAATTCTAAGAAATACCATTTGGCAGCCCTTGCTGTAAGACCTATATGTCACATAAGCAATCATGAACCTTAAGCAGTTTGAGAAATTTCTTAATTTCTCAAGTTTCTTAAGTCTCTTAAGCAGTTTCTTAAATTTACTGAAGAAGCTTACCCACTTCTATCAAGTCATTTTTACTGTTCCAATTATTTGCTAATCACTAGTGCCCTTCAGGTAGTTCAAGTCATTAAGGGTAATTTTGATAGAAACAATTCCTGGTTGTGGGCACATGAAGGAAGAACAGGAATGTCGGATTTGAAAGGAACTCCTGGTTCACGGAGCCTAGTACCAAGCAATTAGAGCAGCTCATCAGGCTCTTAACTGGGTGGAATTCTTCTCTTACTACTTTTGCATTGGAATCCTGTTCCAGATTCCTCTGCTAGACAGTGAATTTTGAACTTAACTGGTCACCTTTCTTCAGCGTTGTATGCATTACCCATGAAATAGTTCTCTTCTGTACAACTCTTCCTCACCTTTTAGAATCTTTTTTTTTTCCCTCAGAATTATGATTGTGCAATATAAATGTCTTCTCACACTTTCTTTCTTTAACAGAACAAGATGAATTTAATTTTATCTTGTCCATTCAGTCTCTATTATTTCTTAACAGTTATCCAGTGTTGCTATTTGACTGTGCTCTTTGAATCTATGCAGTTAGTATTTTAGGTAAATCCCCTTCAGGACTTCGAATAATATTAATGCTTTCCTTTCACCACTAGAAATACTTCAAGTAGTGCTCTCTAAGATTAGTGTTTGTCTCATATGTGGCCTCTCTGTATGTGCAGTCTAGCCACTAGGTACGTCACTTCTACATGACTGTGTCCAACTTTGAAAGGAAAAAATCCCATTTTCTTCTATTAATTACATTACTGATCCTGAAGGCTGTRACCACTGTGATACTAACTAGTGCACTTTGTGTTACCAACCTTCACGTTCTTTTCCCTCTTTACATCTGTGCTGATTTAGTATTTTCCGTGAATAAACCAGCCCTTCTYTGTTTGGCATCTTCACCAAGCAACAGTTTTGTCAAATTTATTCATCTAATATTATATTATRCTTGAGATTGATTTCCAGGAACTCCACTAGGAGTTTTTTTTATTTTTAGCTCAATCTTGTGTAGTTGAACTTATGCACAGGTCAGTTTTATAATGTGACTGAGAGAGTATAACTCGAGCCTCTTATTCAAAGCAGTGCTCTTGCTCTTAACCTTGTGTTCTTGACTTATTTGTTCTGGTATCGGCACTTGTCTGACCTCATTATAAGCAAATCTGCTGCCTTAATTTTCAGCTACTTTAATTCCCTAAACCAGATAACCGTGACGCTAATATTGGCACAAAGGAAGAAGCAGGAACATGCAGCAGGCATTGGGAAACGTTACTGCTTTCAGCAGCAACTTGTAGTTGGCTTGGCTTGGCCATCCTGTAAAACTGCACTGTGTCCCTTTTATAGGATGTTAATAAGAGTTTGTTTTTGTGAGGTTAGGAATAATCCATAAACAAATATCAAATAACCCAAACTGCTCTTTTTTTTTTTTTTTTTTTAAATGGAGTTTCTAGTTATAAAAACATAGGGTAGACCATGGATGTAATAAATACTTGTATTTTCATCTGGGAAGGTTTAGAGAATAGAAATCCTCTGAAAAAGGACAGTTAGCTGGGACATTATAGTGTCCTAGATAATGATAACTAGACTTGCTAAATACCATAGTTTGGAGTGTCCAAGGTGCTTGTAGATTTGGACAACAGCTGTGCATAGGTTTTCTGTTTTAACAAAGATGCTAATCATATTTCTCAAGTGCTTCATTTGCCTACATGGAGGCTTCCTACCTCATGTTCACTTTACCTCATGTCCAAGTTCCCTAAGTACTGTGATGTATGGAACATATTATCCAGGACCTGAAGAGCAAGTCCACTAGAAATGCTTCACTTTGACAGGACTAGTTAGCGAAAGATCTGCCTGGATCCCATTGACCATTGTACGAAGTTTTCCTTTGGKATGAATCCAGTACATGTTCCTTATGTTTCTTTTAGTAGATGAGATGATACACAGATTAAGAGCAAAGATGTGGCTATTAGTAAAAGCACAATGATTTATGGTGTTGTGCACATTTTTTTTTCCAAAGAGAGGAAGATTTTCTCAGGAATACTATGTAATGCAGTTATTTCCTAGCCTTCCTGCTGAAATTCTCTTTCTCAAGAAGTAACTCAAGACTCCAGCCCAAATAGATCCCAAACAGTAAGAATGAGCATGGCTTTTGGGAAGGGCAAGATATGGGTCYTGCCTTCTGCCCCAGGCCGAAACGCTCAGCAGCCTATTGCTAAAATTCCTGTTCCGGACTCCATTCCTTAGAGTTTAACCCTCAGAGAATGGACTGGGGAGACTGTCATGTGATAGAGTGAGGAAGGAATAGAGAAGAAGGAAAAAAATTAATTCTGGGAAAATGAGCAAAAAAATTTTGAGCAAATGAGCAAAAAAAATGAGTGCATCTCAAGGGTCAAGCTGCCATTTTTTTTCCCCCTTCTCTTTCCTCACTAAAAATAACTTTGATTCCAAATACAAACGTTCTACTTGCCCTTGATCACAAGGGGGCACCAAAGATTTTTTATACTGAATAGCCCAACCATTTACTGGACTGTTTTTCTTGCCTTAACCCTTACACGCTAACTCAATGTTACAAATATAAAAGGTTTTGAATAGCTTAAAAGAAGGGTGGCCATAATTCCTGCCTCTAAGAGCTGCAGACCAAGAGCAGAGTGCCACCCTGGGCAGCAGTTCAGCTAATACTGCTTCTCCAGGCCTCCTTTGCAGGGTGAAGCAGTGCAGGGCACAGAGCCAGGTCCTACAGCAACCTGGCAAGGTTGGCCTGAACCGCCCTGCTGGCTCAGTGCCTCCCTCAGCCTCGGCTTTTCGTCGTCCAGCAATGTCCTTCATCCTGATGCTGGTCCTAGTAGTAAGATGTAGCCCTTCATGTAAGTGTCACACTTGAAATATCTGAGAATTTACAGAGCTTCAAGATCTGAAGATTCTGTGCCTACTACCAAAAAACAAACAAAAAAAAAAAAATCAAAAAAACAAATACAGGAAATGTATTTTGTAGCTTTTTGTTCAACGCACTTTTACCAAGTATCATTAATCTGCATGTGCCTCCTCTAGTTGTCATTAAAAAGTTGTTTTTCATATGATCACTGTGTTGTATACATGTTTTCCATGTTTAACTGATGTTCTGATGGTTTTAGTGAACAAGCAGGTGAGCATTTAAGTTTTTATTTTTAAACAAAATTGGGAAGTGGGTTAAATATAATAATATAAGACTTCAACAAAGATGAGAATGCTTAATTTTTGGKTTTTTTTTCTGTCAGATGAAGACTGGTTAAGAATTGAGGAATTTAGTGTTCTTTATTCTTTAATTAGATATTTCTAAAAAGCAGGAGAGAACTAGACTATATGTTAAACTAGACTACTTCACAAAATAAGGGTGTGATTTTTTTTTTTAATATGCATTTCTTAAGCAGTATYGAACATCTAAGTTGTCCCTATTAGTTATTCTTATACCGTTCTTCACAGTCACTGTGTTGGTGCTGATCTACATGACAGCTTTTCTTCTCTCCTGGATTTTGTTCTTCTTAGGTGGTTCAGTCTCGCAGTCTGCTTCACTATATAGGTACAAAAGTGACTACAGTAGAACACAGGAAGGTGGGACCTGCAGGACTGCATATGTAAATCTACAGGCTTGATGTATCAGTAATCACCCGTGTGGATAATTTACCTTTCAGATGGGCAGTTGTGGGCTTGGGAACCGTTGCTGACATCCATTTGAATGGAAAACACGGATTCAGTGCTTGTCATGAGGTACATGTTATTCTTATCCACTGTCAGTTCATGGGCTTATCCACTGTCAGTTCATGGTGTTTGCGCCTTAGCTGGCTAGAGTGCCTCTTAAGACAAGATCAACAAATTTGCCCTGACTTTGAGGAAAATTACAAGCAATGTTAAAAAAAGTCACAAAACTTGCCAGTGCAACTAAGAGCAAGAAGCTACAGTGAAAAGGTAACATCTAAACCTATATTCCCAAAATAATTGTATAACACAACGTGACCTCAGTTTATCTACGTGAAATGGAGAAGACAGTGACACTGCAAAGTTTTTTATAGAGTGCTAAAAATTCTGATATGTCTCCTGGTAGCAAAATTCTCTGTAATCAATAAGTTGATTATTTCTTATTTTATATGACCTATRTAGCTTCCAAATGAAGCACAAGATATGGTACGCTAATTGTAGCAGGACTACTATTAATAAACTCCATATTGCTGTAGAAGTTAAGCACCAAGTCAGTGTTTATCTTGTGCATAGTTTGAGAAGCTGTGTATCATCTTCCCAGAATGACTTCTAATACAATTCTTTAAACTGCCATGGTCTTGCTGAATCCTCTATTTTTTTTTTTTTTTTTTTTTAATCAGGTATTAAGGTCCCTTTCCAAAATTAGAAAACACATTGTGTCACTGTGTCATCTTGCACTGTTATAATAAGATTCTTATAGGAATCTTTAGGCTATGGAGTGACAAGGACAAGCTAGGGATTATTTTCCCACTGATTATCCAAATAAATACCTGTGTACAAGTGAAGACTCATCTAYCCTCTGACTATTCCTTTTACTAACAAAATGTTTCTAATGCCAGTAGACCAAAGCTGTATAGCACTTCTTCTTGTACTCTGTAATGCTTCCTATTTTATTTTAAAGCACTTTTTCTTTTTCCTAGATTATTTTCAGAAATATTTCCTTTCAGAATCCTTTTCTAAGTGCTCGTATTTCATACAGCTKCTTCTTCTGGTGTCTGCATTAATTAATCTACTACAACTGAACAGTATTAAATTGTGCTGTGCACTAACAATGCAATATCCWAAGCTTAGAGGTCACACCACTGGAATAGGTAGTTCTGCAGTTTAACTAACAAACAGAATCATTTTAAATATTCAAAGATTTATCTGAGGATCAGGCCATACTTTCTCCACCAGTAATCATCAGGATCTGGCTCTCATTTTGGTGAACTGTTCTGCAGTCAATTTTTAAGTCTCCTCTCATCTATTTTCTAATAGAAATCGCTGCTTTTTGACTTCAAGTATAGGGTGATCATCCAAAGAAAGAATAGTTCTTCACATTTAATTAGTGGCAGTTTTTTTTTAAAGGTCTTTGATATAGATGGGCACTTCATATGATATCTGAGAGACAGAATGTGAGATTGATGGGAATTGGATTGTAGTTGTCTTTGGAAATCACTCTAGATGCCTTTCTGTCTTTTAAGCTCCTATGCTTTTTCAAAAAAATCCAGAATTTGCTGCTTTTTAATAAGTAAATATTTGTAGGGTTTATGATTTCATCATGATCATCGCCATGAATGAAACACAGTTTAGCACCAAAAAGCACAAGTGTTCAAATTTAATGAAGCAATGTGTGAAGGGGGGAGTATTTATTGTTTTGGAGGCAGTTGTTTATACCATTTTTTTCAGTAAATAAACCTTTCTCCTGTATCTCTGATATGTGATTTGCTGTTTGCTTGTTTTTGACAATCCTCAGTTCCTGGACTGTGCAYTGTAGTCCCTGAGCGTGTGAATTTGTTCTGCTTTCACCTAATCATGGACTTCACCAATGACATGAATTGAAATCATCCTTTTTTTCCAAAGCTGAAAAATTTGGGCAGAGATATTATATTGCTCTGATTTGTACAGAAGGGGTTAAGTTTAGTTTTCTGTATAGTTTTTTTGGGAATTGAAAGCTCTTCATTCATTTTGAGCATTTCTGTARTACTGCTGATGGATCAGGCCTTTCAAAGGAGCCTTTTTGCCTAACTTGCATACGTGGTATCTTGTGCTTCTGATCTCAGTGSGATTTGTGCCAAGCTTCCAAAATCAGTGCAGTTCTGGCACTATGCAGGAATAGAAACTTTGAGGGTACATGAATGCTCAGAAAGCCTGAAAATGGCTAAATAATCTAAGCAGCATCAGGGGCCCACTTAAATTCCAGTAATGAAATAGCAAAAATCCATCAAAAACATTATAGGGAACCTCAATTCCTCTTTAGCTTTAGCTAAATGTGAGAAAGGCTTTTTTTTTTTTTTTTTTTTTTTTTTTTTTTTTTTTTTTTGGTCCTAGATACCATCCCTAGCCAAGGGAGACCCTAATACATTCTGGGGGCAGGCTGTCTTCTGCTTCTCGTAGTATCCTGTCTCCATCCATGTGAGTAACTTCTCCCTAAGTGAAGTGTCTACCTTTGGGTTCTGCTCCGTTAGGGCCTGACTACAACAGGGCCCCAAAGGACCTCAGGGATGGTGGTCACCGAGGCTGGAGCTGGTGCCTCACAATGGAGCCTTTTGTCCCTGCTAGGAGACAGCCCTGCTGTGACCTCAGCTCGTACCTTGCAAAGCTTCTCTCTCCTTCTCCCCTTCTCATTCTAGTGGGAATGTTCCCTTGGAGCTAGGAGTCACTGCCTTTCTTAGGGCCAAGCCCCACAGTCCTTTCACACTTGAAGAATTATTTGATGTATGATACAAATCCATTGGGCCTTAGTCTTGGCTGATCTGAAGTTTTTGAAGAGAAATCCTGTGTGGCTGAAGGACTTAGCTACTTGGGAGGAATATTACAGCAGAGCCGGCTAAGGACTGCTTAGACTAGTTGAGAGAAGAGTATTTAATCCCCTTCCTCACTGCTTATTTAACCATAGTAAATACTCCCAGATTCCTAGGCCTTAGACAGCTTTGCTTAGGGGGTCGAAACGCGAGGCGGCTTCAGGGAGCTTCCCACCAGCAGCCGCATTTGCGTCGGGCCGCGGGCAGCGCGGCGCTGTTTGCAGTGCCCATAGCAACCCACACGGGCCGGGAGCCGCTCCGCTGCGCCCGGGAGCCGCTCCGCTGCGCCCGGGAGCCGCTCCGCAGCCAGGGCCAGGCCCGGTGACCCCACAGCACTGCACGTGGAGCCCTTAGCTGAGGGCTGCGCCCTTGGGAATGAGGCTGTAGGCGGGCAGGGGTGGCGAGGGCCTCGCAGACGTGGACATGCAGGCCGCGAGGCTTGCCACCGGTGAGTAGTCTTCTCCAGGGCGGGTGATGGACGGGACCTGGCTCGGGACCAGGCTTGCGACCCGGGAACTGCCTCAGGGCTCATGACAGGGATGCAAAGGAGCGAGATGCTGGGCGGGCAGGCTGAAACTCACCTAGAGAGTGAAATTAAATTCATCACCGTGAAAAAAGAGCTTTACTCCCTTTGGAGGCATCCTAAAATTGAAAAAGCTTTTCTGGAGCGAGATTTATTTATCCAGGAACACCTCCAATTGCATTTCATGGATTTTTATCATGTGATTCATAGTATTTGCTGTTCGTGGCTCCTATGTCTCATGCAAATCTGTATTTGCATTAAAAACAGCAAGCTTCTAGTCCTTCATTTTGCAAAGGAAAGCTGACAAGAAGTTAACTGATGCATATGTGAATGTAAATGAAATCTCTTTAAAGAATACTTTCGTGATAGCATTCTTGTGTTTTTTGATCTTTTTATGCACAGGCCAAAATTATTGCAACCAGAAGTTTATTTTATTTCCTCAAACCAAGTTATTTTATTTCAGAATATCTGTGAAGATTGTCATGCCTCATTACTTATTTTGTTTCTGTTAATAATCATAGTTTAACAAGCTTGATTGTGTTGCTGGAATAACACGTGCATGTCACTTTTATGTTTCAGAGCCTCCATGTATAACAGAGGATGTGTTTGTAAGTATGCTTTGTAAGGCTTGATCATTCATTCTGCCATGCAGCTGTAGAGCAGAAAGGCAAAATAAGTCACCAGACGCTATTTTTTTTCTCATTTCTTCCCACTAATTTGTTACAATAGTCTCAGACAAATTCTGCAGTTAGAAAAAAATGAAGAAATAGGAAACTATGGAGACTACAGAGATGTAAAGAGAAGTAAAATAGGATGAACGATGGAAACAATCAACTGGATGGTTCAATATGACAATCTTCTCATTACTTTACCTTCACTCGTAACTCACTGGGACCTCCCTGAAGTTTGTCTTCTCATTTGGAAAGTAGATATATGTGTACCTATTACCTCAGATCAAATGACACTTAGCTTAGGTAATGTTTGTTTTTGCACATCTTTGTAGATACTTATTTTAAAGTGTAAATGCATTGCCATTCATTTTGGGGGCCTCTATAGGCAAACATATAAATCATAAACAGAAGCCACATTCAGGTGTTCAGGTAGGGATATATGATATATATTGGACAGTTAGCATACAGAAATATGTACAAGAGAATATATAGCATTTCTGTACTGCAAATTTACATTGCATACAACCTTGATTCTGCAGGCAACTTATTGAAACTGGATGGATTTGACTCCAGGTGAATTTTGCTCATGGRTAGGAAGCCAAAAGATTTTCATGCAGCACTAGGGATTTACAATAAATTTAACTTAGATATTTTAAAGCACAATTTATTGTGTGTATTTGGAGGGTGGAGCTGTATTTATCATTTGGTGGATGCTGCAGTATATATATATCCTTGATAAAATGACTTATAAAATCCTTTCAGTTATTAAAGACTGATAGAAATCAGGCCCAATCAGGTCCTATTTGTATATAAATTGCATGAAGGCAAAACTGCAGCTTTTGACCCATTTTTAGTGCATTTTGACCTCCATTTGCATTTTTAAGCCAGCTTAAGCCAGTCATAATTTGGCCTGCGCAACAGAAAAGACAGCATGAGAAGGAATGAAAAAGAAAAAAATCCTACCACAAAAATCTAGGCTATAGTATTATATATGAAGCCCTATAACCTAGTAAGTGCAAATAGGAAAATGTAACTATACTTCTAAAATGAAAATAAGACTGACCACAAAAAAAGAACCCAGGGAACGTGTTGTGTATAATTCTGCAGTAAGTAGCAAAACTTGCATTAATAAGATCATAAACTTTTTTATTGATTAATGATCCAGTGTGTTTATATTTCTTGCTGTTATATGGGACTAAAGAGAATCATATCCTTGGCAAATTAAAAACAGATGTTACCTGCATATTCTAAACAGCTTATAGTTCAGTCAKTAATAAATGAATTGTTTTAAATAAGTCATTTGAACCAGTAAAATAATTTCACACTATATGTATGACACAGAAGGTCGTATCTAATCATCTTCACACACATCTTTATCAGTTTTCAAATCTGTTTATGTTTCCCAGAACAAATGTAAAGCAGACTTTAGCTTTTCTTTTTTTCCTTTTTTTTTTAATTGCCTTTACACTTGCCGATTCGAGATCTCTGGATCTGACAGAGGGCCCAGTGTGTTATTGGGAGAATTTTCTGTTGACATCAAAATGTTTTGGATTAGATACTCTGGTAAATTCTCCTATTTACATTCTCCTCGAGCTGTACCCGAACATCTTTAGGTCTGCAGTGCTACAGCTGCTCTGGACCATGTGCCTGATATCTCAAAAAAACCATGAGGTTTGCAATGCAGAAAGCTTAGCTTTAAGTGATGTCAGTACCTTCTACGAAACAGCCTGAGTTCATCTGTCCGTCTTGTATCTTAACTGTAACCACAAGTGTGGAAAAATAGATGTTGGTAAACTAAGGCTGGACAAACTTTGTCACGACTGGTTCTGGCCTGCCATGTAGCAGTTCATGCTTTTTTCCTCATCTGAGCACAAGCTGGGCCTTAGTTTAAATCAGTATAGACACTGTGGAGAGCAGATCAAGATACTTCCTGCCTACCAGTTTGCCTRCTTGCACTCTGCATGCCCTCTTGCACATTTGCATACTATGAACTTCAGAGAAAAGGAAAGGTTTGTATTGCAAGACCTTTGCAGATATCAGTAAGTAGATTAGACTTAGGTGAAGCATCCTTTTTGCTTTGTAAGACGGGAGTAGTATAATATTCTGAAACCATTAGAGACATAGAGAACTCTTCATCATACTGAAGACAGTTGCTAAAGGCTGATGAACTGACTTTCTACTTTTACCATCTGTTGAACTGTAATGTGGGGGTTGGTGTTGTGGGCAGTAGAAGAAGATGGGGTTCCATCTTCATTGATTTGTCAAGAGGAAAAAAAATATAATTTGCTAATAATTTTTAAGTCTTGAGTGTGGTATTTAGAATGTGTCAGTCATAAAGACACAAAACACCTGCAAATATAGTATTGACTGTTGTAATTAAGTCAGAAGGAAACCTCTCAGTTCTGTAAGACTCCAAGTATGGCATATACTGCTTGCTTGGTGGACTAAACTCTGGACTAGTGAACTCCTTTGATTTTCCAAATATTCCCCCAAACATCCCCAAGCAGTAGTGTTGGAGGAGAAACAGACTTTGCTGAACTCTTATACACCCCTTTATAACTTTATCTCTACATACCTTGGCAAAGGAGCTGCCTTCATGTGTGTTTTTTACATTAAAAACTGCAGTGCTGTGCAATGGCTAGATAACAAAACAGCAAGAGGGCAATGATTATATTCTCAAAAGTGAAAATCTTGTTTTTTTTGCCAAAGCTCACATGTCATATACCTTATGGGAAAATCATTGTTTCAGGTGATAATATATTCAAAACATGCTTGCACAGTAAGCACTAGTATAAGCCTTTCCTTGTGGTTTTGTCTCTCCACAGGAAGACTACCTAGCCACAGATGATATGCTTGTAGACTACTTCAATGAATTTTTGAGTCTTCCGGTAAGAACCTTACAGAAATATCTTTCAAAATATAGAAACTCCTCATTAGGACTAGTAGTAAGGTAATTTGTCTTAGAATAATTTGCGTTTTGTCACTGTGAAGTTGGCTTTTACAATCTTTCTATATTTAAGGTAGCAGCTCTTACTCTTCAGTATCATCAGTTTTTGAAAATATAATGGACATGGACTTCTGGGGATAGATTTTCTCTTGCTCCATCTAAATTTACACACTTAACACACAGTACACSAAAATAATATGGATGGCGGAATGAAAAAGACATGTGAATACTCAGGTAAAATGTGTAAGGAATTCCCTTGTATTCCTGTACCACAACGTGCTGACATACGAATRTCTGTCCTTCAACACTCTTCTGGTGAAGAACGCACTAGTGAATTAGCATTTTTGCTCAGGAGCCAAAATACATTTCTCTCTTTCTCTCTCTCTTTTTTTTTTTAATCATGTGGAGCCTTCAGAAGGTGACAATTTCCCTCCCTTTTCCTCCACCTGCACCTGAAAGGATGCAGCCTTGCACTGTATCCTGTGTCCCCATCCATTACAGCTGGATCACAGTACCCAATGCCCCATATATATACCCTTGTATTTTGCTCTGTTTCCCTCTCAAATACCCAGCCTCCCCACACTAGTGTATGTGCCACAGACAGTGTCCTGCTCCCTCAGTGTGGCAATTTCATCCAGAATTTCATCCACCTTCTTTGCACTGTAGGCTCTAACTATCCCCTTCTTCATCCCCACCACTTGAACCCATATTCTGCTGAATGTTGGCACAGACCCCTTTCTACAGCATCATTCACAGCTCCCATGGGGCCTCCCAGCTAATCTGCCCTGAGCTCCCTCACAGCCTCTCTCCCTCCATATACATCATAGACAAGTATTCCACACTGTGGGAATATATACATATGCATATATATATATACACACTACTTCATTACTTGCCTGGTAGAACCCATCTCCAGCATAGGGGAAAGGGCAGAAATTAATTTTCATGATATGGGATATGTCTCGATGCACTTTGGACCTGAAACTGGTGTGGTAACTATTGGAATAAAATCAGTTATGAGTCAGGTTTACCACTTGGACCTAGACTGGAAATGTTCTCTAAACCACATCACAGATTTGCCTAGAAGAAAATAGAATGGGAGCTGTGCCTTAGAATACCAGAACTGGGTCCTGTCTGCCAATTTTTCATCTTAAAAAAGGATATGGAAGTAAGTACTAGAACAACTATATCAGAATGCAAATTCTGTGTGCGGCAAAGATACTGATTTCTCCTAGGAGCCTGGTCACCCTCATCTACCTGCAAGATTCTTAAGAGTACTTTTTTACAGATGAGAGTGGGTTTTTTTTAATTTTTTTTTTTAATTTTTTTTGTATCTCTCCATTTCTCTTCCTGTAGCTTTTTAGAATGCTTGTCTATATCCAAGCCTAACTGCATAGTCTTTAAACCTGGCCATCCTTTTGAGAAAGTTTTACCTTCCATAAGCCAGATTGCTCTTAATTCAGGACTACCACCTTCCACCCCTTCCTTCATTTATTTGGAAACTATTATGCTTCAAGTTTTTCCCCAAGTTATAGTGGATGGAGTGGGAAAGAAGTTTAACCTACTCATTCTCAGTGTCTCCATGGGTATGAATAGATTTAAGGACATCTATTAGAGGCCAAAATTCTCCTTGGCCTCACAGGGCTCCTAGATTCAGGGTCCTGGCTCACTTGAGCAGCTCTGAGACGCAGCAATTGCCCAGGCACTTACGACTGCTCTTGAAGCCACAGAAGAATTCACAGGACAGCAAACACTGTTTTATACTGAAATCTTGGTAGATTTCTAAGACAGCACATGCTGTCTATGTATTTACACATTTTAATTGAAATGGGCTATCTTCTACTAGATATTTTTATTTCTAATGTTCTCATAATTGATTTTATTTTCTCTTTGATATTTTTTTCTGAGGATTTATCCTTTCCAGGATTAAGCTAGTTCTATTAATACCTTGAGTTCTGTGGTTTGAATATTTTATATTCCCTATTTCCCTCCTCTTCTCAGAACACTTCTATTAAACATTGCATTGAAAATTCCATTGCTTTATTCTTGTTGTGCTTATATGCTGTTGCCTGGAAACAGTATTACCCAGGTGTGCTAGTAGTTAGGCAACAAGTTAAAATGAAAATATTGTGTGACTTGATACAAGCAATCAGTGGTAGCATGTGCTTATTTTAGGAGACTGTCTCAATATTGATTTATAATGCACCACTAGTGTATGGAAAATTATACCACTGGGGACCTTCTATAGCAGCAGAGAAAGAATTTACTTTGATTTACAATATATCCTCTAAGCTATCATGTTATTGCAATAACATTCAGTGCAGTCTGACATGAGTATCTACATACTCTGAAGATGTACATACTCTAATGAAGGATAGATTGTTAGGAAAGTATTTCTGAAAGGTAAAATACTACAAAAACAAACAAACAAACAAACAAACAAATAAACAAACAAACAAACTCCATGACCAACAGCACAGTGATTTGACAGTTGCAGAGAGCAATAACATGACATACCAGTTATATGTTCCTGAGTATGCAATTTAAATGGCTTCCCGATTAATTAATTTAAAATGAAAGATTTAAGATAGAATTATTGATATAGAGATATTTCCATTTCCTACTGGCCAAGAATCCCTAGAATTTAAATCTGCCGTCCATGTATTTGTATGTTTAACCATGAAAATTCAGATTGTCAGAARCCTCCCTTAAATCCAGTGCCAGAAGCCTCCGTGAAATAGTGCAGTGAGGTCAGCTTATTTGTGCCACACTCTATGAACTACCTGCTGCTCGTTCTGTTCCTGCTCGGAGCTGCTGCCCTAACCTTCATTTCCAAACTGCCAGGAGAGTGCGTCCYCACTGAGACATGTTCTTCCTCTCTGTGGCCTACATGAAGAGTTGCACTAGGCTCAAAAGAGCCATCTGTATCTTGCCTTTGCTTTTGGGAGATGGCATTCTTGGTGGCCTGTCCTTGGCTCTGGGTTTCCCTTGCAGCAGAAGGTTGACCACAACTGATCAACTTACCAACTTCAGATCTGAAGACCTACTTATTTCAAAAGTCTTTCCACTATAAAAGCTCTTAAAAAGGGACAAGCAATTATTTTATCGCCTTTATTACATTAAGCATATTCTCCTTGAAGAACAAATATACTATAGGTAGTTTGCTTGTTATAAATTAGGACGAGTATCGTGGTACCTGGTCTAACAGGAAGTGTTTGGGCCAGTTTACAGGTAACACTTTTCACTTCAGTATGACTCTCCTGAGTAGATTTTGTTCCAGGATTTGACCCAGAGTAGTGATTCTGAAAAAAAAAATAAAAATTAGAGAAGTAAAGTATGGGATGAAATATATTTCAGGTCCCCACAGGTTGGGACCAAGTGGCCTTTGTAAAAATGGAAGGGGCCTGAAAGTCTCATGGTCTCAAGAGTAAAATCAGATCTCGCTGCCACGTTATGAATAGTAAATGACAGAAARGGCTGAAAATGATCTGCTTAGCTTCATAGTTCAGACCCTTCTCTGTTTCGAAGATGCCTCTGAATTATTCCTTTAAGTACTAATATATCTTCCCTAGCTCCCTGTTGGCTTTCCAGGTGTGCAGGGAGAGGCTGCAGGTGCCAATACCATCTCTCCTCAAAAGGCTTTTGTATCAGTGAGACTCTATGTACGTGTCATGTTCATAAAGCCTATTCCAAGGCAAAAAATTGCTTGATATTTTTGTCATTCAAGAAAGCAAAAGAAGCTGTCCTGACTTATTTTCCAACTGAGAGTGTATTTACTGTCAAAAAGCTCTTCTTACTCTTCTGACACTGTGACTTTGGGTTGAGAACTGTGCCTTATGCATCAACAGAAGGGAAATCCTGGACACTCTGAAGTCAGTGGGAGATTTACCACTGACCTTGTGCAGTCTGAGTTTACCAGGCATTTCCTAGAGCTGCTCAAATTCTTTTCTGGTCTGGATTTTCACTGACATTTATTTATGATATACAAATACCCGTCTTAAGGAAGTTTTGGCACAGCTCCTGGATGAGGTCTCTATTCATTCCCACCCTTTCAGGGCCTTAACCTAAGAGCCAGCCAAGCTGTGGTCATTCTGTTTCTCTTGGGATCAAACTATATTACTTGGGGTGGGATGTGGGGAGCATATTTACACATTTGTTAAGTATATCTGAAGTTAAGTATATCTGAAAACTGTTAAGACAGAGAACAGTGAGATTTATATGTCTGACATCCTGGCAACATGGAGATAGATGCTGTTTTGGTTTCTGTTTTGGGAAGACTGAAAGAAATTTGCCTTCCGCTCAGTAAACTGAAGGTTTTGGAGGTCTATATTCTATTTATTCTCCAGCTGAAACTGTATTCAATGTGCATTTGACAGTTAAGAAATTTCTTTGCTGTCAAAAATGTATACACAATTGTTATTTATTTAATATAATGGCTATAACAGTGTTTGATTGTGAAACACCATGAAAACACTTTTTTTTTCTTTTATCACATGATTTTTCTGAAGCTGAGAGGACTCTGCCGAGTTAAACATTTAGAAATACATTGGATGGACTGGGGTCAAGTGGAGAGTCAAGTCAAGAGGATACAATTTGCAAAATCTATAGATTTCCTATTTGTTCGTATTTGCAAATCCTTGTTGATCCTGTTTATTGTGCTAAATTGATAATGCATGAATCCCAAGCTTCAAGGCCAAAGCTTTGGCCCTCCTGCCAAAACTGAATTTATTTTAACCTCTTGAGGTATAATTTGGCTCTGGATTTTTCTCTCGGTCTTTGAAGGATCAGCAATTGGCACAGACTAGAGACAGAATATAGGGAAGAATGCAATCTTACTCCCAGTATTTGGTTAGTCTATTTTACTTATATGTTAAAATTAAAGTGCTTGCCAAATCTGGGGTAAGAAAGGCATTTCCTGTTGTATTAGATTGGCAGGGATATTTTTTCTCCTTCCTTTGTGGCATAGGCTATTGTCCTCTCCTTAACACAAGTGGGCATCTTCACTGAAGAGATTCCTTGTTCTTTTAATGACCTAAAATGCTGGTGGTGCCATAAACCTCTCCCACAGTCTTTTTTTTTTTTTGTGAAACATTATAGAATTTTATGGCATTTGGCTTCTGTGGGAAAAGTTTTACGTTTGCTACAGGGTATGGAGAAGTTTTTTGTGGCTTGTAATGTGTGGGAATGGTTAGATTTGGTGTTCTGTTCCAAAGGTTTTTACATACTGAGAGGGAAATGGATTGACTGAACCTCTCTGTCCTCTACTATAACCATGAAAATGTTTTCTATAGGAAATAAAGATGATTTATTTTGGTGTTTCCATTTGATTTTTATCATAAAATTAGCATTTTCATTTTTGTGGTGGGGATGAGTGAAGAAGGTCAGGACTTATCTCTTCTTTTATTACGCCTATAAAAACATTCTGATTTATCATTCTTTTTTTTTTTTTTTTTTTTTTTTTA
>NW_020455910.1:2916474-2982578 GCF_003342845.1 Nothoprocta perdicaria | reverse complement strand
TTTATTCTTTTTTTTTTTTTTTTTTTTTTTTTTGAAGCAAGAATGTAAAATATATTCCTCCAGAAAAGCTGTAACTGTTTTCAAATGCTTTTATATGAGACTTCATTGAAATCTTCCGTCTGGTAGAATTTGGGGTTTGTACAGGATCACAGATCGCTCAGAAGGGACATTGAGAGGTCTGTAGTCCAGCCTCCTGCTGGAAGCAGGGTCAGCAAATTCAGCCGAGTTACCGATGGCTTTGTCTGGTGAGGTTTTGAAGACCTCCAAGAACTGAAGTTCCACAATCTCTCAGACAGTCTTTTCCAGTGCCTAATTATTCCTGTACTGATATTTTTCCTCCCTTATATCTATCTATGCCTCTCCATTTTAGTACATGACCATTTTCTCTTGTCCACCTGCCCTGCACTGCTGCGAAGAGTCCAACTCTATCTTCTCAGTTACCTGCTTGTAAATAGTGGTGATCTCCCCACAAAGCCATCCCTTTCCCTCTGCCTCTCCTCATGGACAAGTCCTCCAGTCCATGGCCACCTCCATAGTTCTCTCCTGAACTCATGCTTACCAAGATCCTCCTTGTACAGGACTCAAAGCTGGATACAGTATTCCAGATGCATCCTTACTAGTGTCCATTAAAGGGGAATGATTGCTTGCCTTGATCTCCAAGCTGCTCTCTTGGTGATACAGGACAGTATGCCTTGTGTCTTGATGTTCCCGGGGACAGGAAAGTACACCTTGGCCAAATGCAGCTGTTCTGCTAAAATAGGTTGTATCCAACAGCTTAATCCTTTTATCTCATCAGTGTCTGTTCTTTTGTTCCATTACTAAATGTGTCTTATCAAAGATTTGTGGTCAAGCACCCAAAATAGCAACACAATTTACATTTTAAAAGTTGTCATTGGCATCTCTTTCACTACATTAAAGTTGCCAGATGTTTTCTGTTCATTTAATTAGAATATGTATTTAAAAACCTAGACCTAGAGTAAGTTACAATGGATTCAGTAAAAAGTAGATATGCCTGATGAATTAATGTTGTCTTTGGTTAGTTTTCAATTTGAATACCACAGAACTAAAATAATCTGGTCATGTCTAGTCCAGTAGCCCTAGATTGTGTAATTTGCATTCGTTTACTTTTTTCTTTTTTCTGCAAACAAAACCATTCAAAATCCAGAGATAATGAAGCACCTTGTTTCTTATTGTATTTTCTTCTGTAACTTTTTCAAAAAAATGAAAAATACATTTAAAGATTATTAAGGGCAAATAGTCTTGTAAAAGCTGAAAGGAGCCAAAATTAGGTTTGAATGTAAATGAAAGGTACACATAATAATTTGGGAGGAGCTCTGAGTGAAGTATAGAGAAATCTGCAGGACATAAAAACCTCTTTAAAATGTTGTTCAGTATTTTAAAATGCAGTTCAGTATTTCTAGAGAAAAGGCACTAAAACATGCAAAGTACCCTGGGCAGAATTAATGCCCAAAAGGGTACAAGGTGTCCAAGAACACATCTTCTAGGGAAATTAGGTAACTAAACAGACACAATTCCGTGCATGGTGATGGCAGTGAGATCTTGATGTCCTAGGTGAATTTAAAGCCCTCAAATGCCATGTGCTTTGCCAGGCTGAGCCTGCACTGTGAGCCACTATGGGACACATTTGTGAGTGTTTGACCCTAGGCATCACTCTGCATGACATTAGTCTGCCAGGGAACTTTAAAGAGAAGCAGCAAACTAGCTGGCACTTACATGATTACTTTGAACTTATAATTGTGTAAAATAGAGTCAAAATATCCTACAAGGTACTTGGATATATGTAGTGTATATTCAACTTATGTATGCATTGAGTTGGGCAGACAGGAACCTCCTGAGGTTCAACAAGGACAAGTGCAGGGTCCTGCACCTGGGGAGGAATAATCCCAGGTATCAGTACAGATTAGGGGTCRACCTGCTGGAGAGCAGCTCCACRGAGAGGGACCTGGGAGTCCTGGTGGACACCAAGTTTAGTGCCCTCGTGGCCAAGAAGGCCAATGGGATCCTGGCTGCATCAGGAGGATGTTGCCAGCAGGCCAAGGGAGGGGATCCTGCCCTGCTTCTCAGCTCTGGTGAGGCCGCACCTGGAGTACTGTGTGCAGTTCTGGGCTCCCCAGGACAAGAGGGATGTGGAGCTTCTAGAGAGGGTCCAGTGAAGGGCAACAAAGATGATTAAGCGACTGGAGCATCTCTTGTATGAGCAGAGACTGAGTTGGGCCTGTTTTCCCTGGAGAAGAGAAGGTTGAGGGGGTATCTGATCAACATGTACAAATACCTGAGAGGAGAATGTAGGGAGGAGGGGGCCAAACTCTTCTCAGTGGTGGTTATGATAGTATGCGATAGGTGTAAGTTGATAGGAGCAATGGATATAAGCTGAAACACAGGAAGTTTCATCTTCATGTGAGGAAGAACTTTCCTGTGAGGGTCATAGAGCACTGGCACAGGCTGCCCAGGGAGGTTGTTGGAGTCTCCTTCTCTGGAGATCTTCAAACCCTGTGCCCTGTGCTCTGGGTGTCTCTGCTGGAGCAGGAGGGTTGGACTAGATGATCTCTGGAGGTCCCTTCCAACCTTAACCATGCTGTGATTCTGTAGTATGAATACAAAGTGTGTCTGGTTTATATGCATATCTAAATATATATATTTCTATACACATGCTGTAACAAATGAAAGAATAAAATGCAATGAAAAATACAGTGTTTGAAAAAGTAAAGTGTTGTTAAGTGCAGGAGAATGACAATTGTAAAAACACCAGGTGGGACTCTGTCTGAAATGAAGCCAAAAGGAGTTTTGGCACTGGATCTGAATGTGGGCAGGGTTTCAGACTTCTCTTTTATTCAGTTCTTCATGCCCTACTACTCAGTGCAGAGCTGATTATATAACCTCATTTTCATAAATGTCTTGGGTGTCCTCCAAGGTTTTTGTGAAATCCATCCATATTTTCAACCTTTTCCTTTCAAGTGAAAGAGAATTGGAAAGAAGTGTGAAGGTCTTTCAGAAGAAAATGCAGGGAGATATCTAACAACAGAACTTGAAAGATGAATGATTCTGTGCTCTGTTTTCATGTATACATCTGCAATGTTTTTTTTTTTTTTTTTGAGTTGACCAAAATTACAATTAAAGAGCCAAAGTTGAAACTAAATCMTATATTATACAGTATTGGAGTGAATGATGGTGTACATTAAAACTTACAATAGATCATAGCTTTTGGTAGGTCCTTGACCTRTAAGTAACAATGAGAGGTAAAATCTTACCTATATATTCTGCAAGTCCAGATTTACACATCCATCAAAATATGAAATGGGAAGCTTCAAAATCATTCTTTCCAAATGCATCTTATACTTAACAAGTCTCCTACATTATTAATGTTTTCAGGTCTTAATTTGTTGTGGTAATGAATGGGGGACTAACCGCAGCTCTGAGGTCTGCAGTAGTCTCCTGTAGAACAGTTGCTGAAGTCATATGAAAAAAGATGGTGTATGTTCTAGAGCAATTTAGTTTTTTGGCAATTAAGAGATAACAGATAAGAATATGATGTAAAACTCTACAGTGAGCAGACTACAGAACAAGAGTACAGAAGAATTACTATTTTGCTATATGGAGGGGAAAGCAGCCTTATGATTCCAACTCAAATTCTGCAGGATGCTTCTATACCATAAAAAGTAACTTTTTGAAATGAAAGGTTTCCTTTATAGAAATATTATAAACTCTGTATTTCTTTTGTAGACTTTTGCCCAGCCGGTTAAGTTTAACCCTGATTTTGGGGTTTTTGAAGTAGTTGATGATGCCCCTCAGCGCCTGGAAAGCCAGCTGAAAAAAATTCTGCATGACCAGAAACCTCCCAACCCCATTTATGATGTTATAAGGAAAGCAAAGAATGATGGGCAGCTTTCCAAAAAGAGCAAAGCTTCTCCAGCCTTGAATATTGATCCAAATTACAACACTATGGTAAGCATCTTATAGCCACTGAGTTTATATTTAGATCTTACTGTAGAGATACTGGCAGTAGTTATTGTTGTGTTTGGCTTGTTAGCTTGGGAAAAATGTTAATTTACGTTAGGAAAACATAATGATGGGCCAAATTATGCCCTGCAATGCACATGTGTCTACCAGACAAGTGAATGGAGTTACACATATACATCCTGTAGCACAGAATTTTGAAGGTTCTGTAGGGCAGGATTCATTTGTGTGGTCTGAATGCTTTTTAATATTAAAAGAGAAAATATTATGACAACAGTTACTTTACTAGTGATCCCTGGAATGTGCAAATTGACTGAAACTAATGCATCTCAGTCTTTCCTTATTAATTAATTTCCTTATGTGGCTATGAGCTCATCTGTGGTCTGGCAACACATAAGTCTCTCTTCCATTAATTCCCAAAGGATTTACATGATTAGCATCAATTGAAATGGCCAGAAAAAATAACCTTTGGCAACAAGAAAGCTATATTAATGAAGAGATAGGTTGGAATTCAGAAAAAAAAATAAAATCAGCTTTGCTCAGACTCTATGAATTTTGGTATGTTCACCTGTTTACTCTCGGGACTTTCTTCATCTTTGGAATTATCCTGTGAGCCTACCATAATATAATAGTGTTAGAAGAGAAAAACAAATGTCACTGGGATACATTATTTGTTCCTTTTCTGCTTAATTTGCATTGGTGTAACTGATGTGAGTTCATTTCATTCAAGGCCAGTCTAAGGTCTTGCCACATGTTAAGAGGATGCTGCTCTGTATTATGTCATAGCTGGAAAGCTAATAGAAAATCAGGGAGTTATAACTGACTTTGTTCAGCATAAGCTTAATGATTTTCAGAAAAGAAAACACAGTGCTGGGAGAGGTCAAAAGGCAATGACATTTAGCAAATTGATGGTAACGGGARACAAAGAGGAGTTTATCTGTGTATAAACTGGTAGACTAGGTATATGTGAAGTACAAATGGTACAACAGGACAAGGTTCAGAGATATTTCTACCACATTAGGTGATTTTTCTCAGAAAACTTTGCTTGAGAGCACAAAAGCCAAAAGGCTGTTCTTGATTTCTTATTTGTACTCAGGATTTAACTGAAGAAATATTGTGTGCTTGAGCAAGAGTGGTTAAGATTGCTTTCCGGGATGACCTCACATCACTGCAACTGTGGACAGCCTTCTTGACAAATTCAAAGCCACCACCTTGCCTTCATTATTTCTTATGTCTTTCATGTGGATTGGAACAAAGAGTGCCTGCATTATTCTAGAATACATTTCCTTCTCTAGGGGAATTTCCAGAAATGGGAACCATTATGGCCTTTGTAAGGAGCACTTTACCCCTATGCACTTTCTTATGCATTTTTGCAGGAGGGAGATGTTTCTCCTTTTTTAGAGAGGGAGCTGTTTTACTGACCAAGTAATTGGGTTGCCTTATCAACTTCAGTTTGGCATCTCAAGGCTAACCTCACTGTTACTGACCAAGCAGAAGAATTTGTAGACCAATTTCATCAAACAGTTCAGTTCAATCAAATGGGGTTTGATCTTTCAGGCTTGGAGCTATGTTGCCTCCTTTGCTTGGGCTGTTTTTTTCTTTGCTTGTTTCACACTGACTGAAGAGACTCAAAATTGCATATTACACTCATACAATACACAYAAAGTTGAATATTATATTCCTTGAGTGGCATCACTGGCCCATTAGGCTGTGATCTGACAGTCTTAGTGTGCCTTCCAAGCTGAAGCCTGATTTTAAATTTTAATTTTTTACCTAGCCTGAGAAATACATGGGATAGTATYTTTCTCTGCTTTTTTCCTTACTTCCCTTTCAGACTCTTACAAATTTACTTATAAGGAAATGATCTGCCTGTGCACTTGCAAATTATAGATAAGGAAGAAAGTGTCTTCTCATCAATCATCAAAATCATCTCCTGAGGAAAATATATTAAGAAAAAAGATAGATATGCAGGGTTGGGTGGATGGGACCAGTAGGGAAAGAAACTGTCTGGCACCCCATGGATCCTACTTCAGAGAACCCCCAGTTCAGCAAAGCTCTTAGGTGTTTAACTTCAATCAAGTGAAGTTAAACACATGCTTAAGCTTAAAGATGTGCTAAAAGCTTTGCTGGATTGGGTCCCAGCAGGGCCTACGGCTGGCTGGGTAAGGAAGCTAACCAAGGTAACAAAACCATCAGATTAAGTGTAGCACTTCTTCTCTGGGGAAGAGGAAAGCGTGGATGTTCTTTCCTGCTCATAGAACATATGATTTTGTGTACCAGCTATGAATAGACAGGGACATGTTACGAATCACTTAGATAAAAAACTGGGCTGTGAGTCAGTAAGTACATAAATATTAAATGCTGACTGATTGGCCAAAATAAAGAGACAGTCTTCTGTATTTCCAAAGAGCTTGTCAGTTAGCAAAAGGAGGCATAGACTCTGTGGTTGGGAGTAATTAGTCTTCATCTCCACAAATTACACTATATGAGCCACAGCCAATATAAGCTTTCCATATTTTGAAATATTTTCTTCTTTCTAAATGAAACCACCCACTTTGTAAGTAATTTAGATTTTTTAATCCCCTACAGATGACCTATGAAGCAGAAATTACCCTTGTCACTAATGAAATATTAGATCACGGAAAGAAAATTTAAAATGTAATCTACGTGAACCGATTGTTTGATAGAGCAAGTAGCAAAAATATCAGTATTCCATCCTTCTCCAAATTTCACTTGTATTTGTGGAAAAGTGGAATTACCACATTCCTTCAAACCATCAATTCCACCATGCATCAAATAAACAGAACAGGTCATCTCCTTAGAGAAAAAAGAGCGCTCTTAAAATAAAATAAAGGCAGTGTGCTGTGTGTCAGACTGTTTTCTAATAGGAACAGCTATGGCTCACTCTGGCTCATATTCAGAAAACTTGTCCTCCGTGTAGGCCTATTCTTTGGTTAGTTGGCTCTGGGTAGCTCACTGCTCAACACCTCCCTTTGCTCTCCAAATCATTCTGGAAGCACCCAAAGCTGCTGCTTTGACCAGGCTCAGGGACATGGACCTGCTGAAAGGCCTTCTGCACTCTCACTTAGATTTCCATTTAAAGAGTGAATGTGTGCAATGCAATTGTGTAATGTTCCAGCATAAAACTGGAAAATGTGATAGCTGGTCGCCTCTTGGTTTCTTTGATATTGTTCCACAGTTAGCCCATTCTGGGAGGATAAGCTAAGTTAAGGCTTCCTTGTTCTTCAAGTCACGGAGGAAAAATGCAACATATTTTTATTTATAAAATATGTGATATAATCAGCGAAAATAGTAGTTTCCTATGGCCGAAAATGGATGAGCATCTGACATTTAATTTGCATTTAGAATTGTACAGTAAAGGCATGATTCTTATGTCCATTGGTATTGAACAAAAATCACCCATGGTTTGTTAACATAGTTATACACACATAGGTGAAATCAGAATCAGACCTTCTGAACTGTTACAGGTAGGTAAATTAACTCAATGTCCCAGCACGACTGGATAGCAAAGGTAATATTCATTGTACCTTTGTTTTCTGAGACGATGCTTCCATAGGAGAGGGATGGAGAGAATCAGTTGCATGGCAGAAAATACAAGAAAGACAAGAATTATGCAAATCTTGGGCATTCCTTTTTTGTAGCGTCTTCATCGAGAACAAGCAATTCAATGGGTTAAGAAAGAGAGACTTCCAGCATTTCTAGAAAGTGACTGTTACTTTGAATACAGGTATTGCAATCTTTTATGCTCTCTCTCAGTTATAAACTTTATGTCCTCTGCCTAATTTATCTTGACAATAACCTTAAAATATTTTCTCATGTCTTTTGTCCTGTTTAATTTTAGCATTTTAGTGACCTGGATAAATTAAAATCAGTTATTTATTTTCACTTTTCATTCTGTAGTTTTCCTTGATCATGAATTACATACTGTATTACAGCATTTCAGTGTAAAAGTTGCGTTTATCTTTTTCTGAATTTCTCTTCCACAGAGCTACCAATGTGCTTGTGTCTCTCTAATTGATATGTAGACCTATGAAATCTAATTAGAAGAGAAAGTCAGTCTTTATTTTTTAATTAATTTTTAATTTTTAATTTTTAATTTTAATTTTTAATTAATTATTGCTTTGTATCTTTGGGCCATGTCATGAAGTCCTGTCAGGCTTCTTTTTGCAAGGCTCTCTGCTGAATGCCATGGAATAATTGCATGATCTGTAGTTTCTCTGCAAGTTGTTCAGAAGGTTTAGTCTTCTTTTCTGGAAGGATTTGCCTCTACATCCTTAAAGCTGTGTCTAGGTACTGAGAGTGGTAGTGTGTCTTAGGAGACCTAAAATGCAAATTAAATTTATGCTTAATTTCCATTGACAACAGTGTTTTAAGTTGCTTTCCTGAATCCAGATCAAGATAAGCTGACATGATAAAATGGGAACTTGTACTTATGTGTTTAAAGAACAGATAAAGCTATCCTAAGCCTACAGTGAAATCCTATTGCCTTCCAAAAGTGGGGATACTGAGGCTTCTTTTTCTATTAACCTGTGCCTTGCTAAAGTACTCTCTAACTTAACCTAGTCAATTCTGACACCGTTCTTGAGCTCAGAGCACCCTCTTCATAACCATACAGTTTTAACTATACCTGATCTTCTGGACATTGTGAGGGCCACACTAACACTCACATGGTTGTACTGGAGTGAAGCTCTCATATAGCAGAGCAAGATAGCACCAGCTGTTTTGTTACCAGCAACAAGCATCTCCAAGTTCAATTAGGATGATCACTGCTGTGGCACTCTTGCTGGAATATTGCTCATATCAGGAGCAGGAAATGCGGGGTCTGGTGCTCGTACAGGGCTCTGCAAATTGGGAAATGGTTCTGTTTTAGCAATCAAAATGTTCAAGGGTTTCTTGGCAGGGTTTGGAACCGCATGGATATATGCAAGATCATCCTGACAGAAAACAGTTTTGCTGGTAGAGCTTCATAATGCAAAGCAGGCCACCATCTGTGAACTTGATGGACTATGGAACGGCAGTGCTGGTGTTTACATATGTGACAGCAGGCGAGGGGTGAAATCATAAAGTTCCCTGTAGCAATTTATTTTTAGAATGATCATGGTTTTTATTATCTATTTTAGGGATAAAACAAACAACTGCTTCTCTGACTAAAAGCTATAATCAACTACTTTCTTGTTTCAACATTTAATTTCAGGCTAGCTAAGCTGATATCACRGGTAAAATGGAGCAAGACTGGCATTAATTTCATTATAGACAGAGGTTACTATCCCTGGATAAGGAAGAGAGACCCAAGTCCTCCTTTCCCCGAGGAGGATGCCACTTCATCCACTATGAAGAAATTCTATGTTTCACTTGGCAAGGTAAAATAAACATGCTTGCTGGGTATAACATTAAGCTAGATTGAATGCCTTAAGTTTCCATAGCTGTCCTCACAGCCTAATTGGACAACTGATTCTCTGAATAACCCTTTCTGTCAAAGCTCTCTGTACTACAGTAGAAGGTCATTCCACAGCTTAAAAAGAAGGCATTGCTGTGCTAAAAGTGTGCTCAGCTGTTGTCATGCGGCAGCTTTCACTGGGAACTACCACYATGGAAATCTGTACAAACAGAGATTATAAAATGACTTCACCCAGTAAGACCCCTAGTCTCTGAAACATTACAATAAATAGAAAATCATGAATTAATGACATTTCTTTTTTTAGGCTACGCTTTCTCAGACAGAGGATTGGTTTACACTAGCAAAACAGAGTGAATCCGTGAAAAGTGCAGATCCTTTAGCTTCTCGTCAGAGTCAAGATGCTCCTTTTTTCCCTGGTCAGCATGAAAGAAATGATTTATTAAGTGAAAAACCTGCCTTTCTAGGTAAGCAATATAGCTTCAGT
Organism: Nothoprocta perdicaria; assembly: GCF_003342845.1. Taxonomy (NCBI): domain Eukaryota; kingdom Metazoa; phylum Chordata; class Aves; order Tinamiformes; family Tinamidae; genus Nothoprocta; species Nothoprocta perdicaria. The sequence goes on along the minus strand of NW_020455910.1, from coordinate 2,972,700 downwards.
TATAGTAAGTCTGACCAGGTAGAAATAAAAGACTTTCTAAGGAATTGCTGCTATGTCTGCTTAGTACTCTGRGTATTCTACTGCATGCAAAAGAACAGAGTTGCACAAGATTGCCTAGGTTAGCCTCTATTTTGTAGGCAGTAACAAGATGAACAGAGAAGTCTCAACACGTAGGAGTATGCTAGGAGTTGTATCTCCCCCTTTCACAGAGAAAGAAGCAGCCATTCCTCTTTCAAAACTGCTCTGCTGGGAATGTGGAGTTCACAGGCTGAGCTGGAAAGTGGAACACACAGCAATTCTTTTTGCTACTCTTTTTTTTTAATTCTTTTTCCAAAACTCATCAAGATTACCTCTGGAAACACATYGCTGATTCATGCATTAGTAACAAAGTTAATCTAGTTGCCTTTGGTTTTGATTCATGAGTCTACTACTAATTTTTGCAGTGCTTTTAGCAGAGAGGCCACAAGTGGATAGTTATTGCAGAGCACTCTACCACAGAGCAGCTCTGAACTGTTGTGAGTTAGGCATAGGTCTATGGAAAACCTGTTTTTCCACTGTTCTGTAACCAGACGTTTTGCCTCAATAGCTAGTTTATATCTTCTCACTGCAAATTTTTTTATAATATTGACCATTATTTTACATATGTTTACTGCTCTTACTTATTGTTATTTCCCGGGAAATCTAGCATTCTTTCAGTTAGAGAATTATTTTTTGGCACAGTGTTCACCTGATGTASACATCAGGAAACAGAAGTAATAAATGGCTTCAACTAAGTTTCTCAGGGTCAACTGCAATGAGAAAGAGTTCAGTAGCCGAAGAGGAAGGTATTTGCTTGGATGATCCAATGTGAATTCCTTGCTCTCTCAGTTGTATCAAGCTTATAAATTGATGCCTCTTGAGCAAAACTATTAGCCGTTTGGCTTGTGATTGCTCYAGAGCTGTATACTTCTCATTCTCCTCAATTCTCATAGGTCCTCTGAAATCATTCTTCGTGTTTCAGTTTCACAGAACAGTACTGAGAAGTTGTATTTTTTCTTTGTCAAGGGATGATATTTGAAATGGTTTAAAAATAAGGAAAGATATTTTAAATTACATTGATTTTATATTCATCTATGTGCCATATGTGCTTCCACATTAAATTATGTAATCACAGAGTGGGGAATTTCTGTGCCAAGTTTCTATTTGATAGTTCTACCCGTGTCAGTGGCTGATACTGTCATCTTCCAGTGTGAGAAACAGGCAATGACAATTTGCTATTTTTTGATTAAACTACCATAAGGAAAAACATAGGCTGATAACATTACAAATATGACTTGGATCTGAGAACTTTAGTCCTTTTCTAGGACGATTTGATGCACTTGTGACATGTGCACCAGAGGGCTGTAGCATCCTCCTCACTCATAATGCAACTCAACCAGACCACATATTTGTCTTAGCAATACAACAGAGTATGAGAGCATAAATATAAGGAACTTTTTGTTTATCTAATACCAATTTACTGCTTAAACTAAAGCAGTGATAAACTAAATTGGTATGAAGATATTGCAAAACCTCAGTAGAATTATGGCTTTGTTTTTTCTTTCATTTAGATTCTGTTGCTGTTCAGAACACGCGTAGCCCTTCTGCTCACTTTTACATGGCTGACTCGGACAGTGGTAGCAGCACTAATCTTGGTAAGCTGTATGTATAAGGTSGAAGTCTTCTCTGCTAACACACACCAAAAATACCTTATTTGCCAAAAGTTTTGGAACTTTTGGAAGCAGTTTTGGAAAACATAGCTGAATCAGTTAAAGCAGTAGGTTCCTTGCATAGCAGAGTGGGATGAAAGGGCATGGTTAAAAGCATCAAGTGCAGCTGCACTGAGTCAGACAGAGAGGGAGGCTGAGGAGATGGAGGGGGATAAAAGGAACAAAGCAGGGGAGATGAGAGGGAAARAGAAAAGAGGGATTGATCACTGTTTTGAACTCATTACAAATCAAATATCTCTAAATGGAAAGGAACAATTTCTAGGTAACAGATGGGACTACAGTATTATTTAATGTGTCCACAGTCCTTAACGTAATCTTTTGTTTTGTAATCTTTCTTCATATGTCAAGATTTTGAACAACTGAAAGAAGCCTGTTTGATGATCTTTTGCAATAATCAGGCTTTTATTTTCAGCATATCTAGACAAGAAGCAATGACTTACTACCTTCCCCGGGCTGAATAAAAAGGAACAAAACAAAAAACTAAAACCAGTCTTGCTGCAGACTGTAACTGTGATCAAACTATACACAAAYCCTCAGAGCAGAAACCAGAACAAACCAGAAGAAGAAAACACCTTGTCTTGCAGGACAAGAAGGTGTTTTAACAAATTCTGTGGAGCTGGGATGCTCAGCTGAGTAAACACGGCAATTTGCTTAGGTGGGAATTGTTCCTGAACTCTGCTCTCTGATGGAATTTAATGGGGAATGAGCTTCTGAGTCCTGGGGCTGGGGTTGTGGACACGGAGCACAGCAGAAGCACCTCCGCTCTTCCTGGTGCTGCAGCAYGATGTGCTCTGATTGCTCTGCAGCYGTGTGATATAAATACATTGCATTGTTTTAACTTGAAAACTTTAGTGTGCAAGAAGACAGTTCTGAGTCAAAAGGATGTTCAATTATGTTTTCTAATTTAATGCAGAAGCAGGTTCCTTGTCTACGGAATCTCACCAGCGGAGTTTCATTTCCCCTTCAAGGACAGCGCCAGCAAAATCCAGGAAGAGATCCAGAAAGGCTGAGGAGGGTTCTGCTGTGGCTATTGCTGCTTCCCGCAGTCAATTAACGGTTTATGTAGGCCAGAAATGGGAGAGTGCAGCAAAAGAAGAAAATGAACAGGGAGTTAATACTTTTCAAACTGTGGAGGAATTCATATCAGCTTATGTTCAGTTTATACTGACGGAAGCCATTTCAAGCTTGATTGGTGAGCCAGTTGCCAAGAGTGAGAATGTTGTGGATTTCAATAAATTGTCTAAGGTGTTTATACAAGAGTTAGCAAATAAGGAAGTTTCCCTTGGTACTACAGAACCACTCTTTTCTCAGAGTTTTTCTCCATTTAATGCCTTGGACTCTAAGTGTGTGGTGCCAGAACGTGATATTGAAGAAGTAAGTTTACGATCGAGTTCGGAAAGCGAAGGGGCAGATAGCAGGGCTGCCTGGTGCACCAGTCACAGAACTTACGACATTGGCAACAGACATGAGTTTGAAAGATTCAAGAAGTTCATTCAAGGAACACTTGGGGAGAGGTACTGGTGGCTCTGGATGGATATCGAACGACTGAAGGTTCTTAAGGGCACCAGAAAGCAGCAAAGGTATTTCCCATTATTTAGCACTTATTCCACTTATTTTAATACTTGTAACCTGGCTAGGTTAATGCAGGTGTTAAGACTGTAGAATAAGTAATGGAAATGAGTGAATACAGTTAAATGAGTGAATACAGGGAATGTAGTTAAAGTAGTTATGAGTGTCCTGACATGGTAAGTCAGGACTGACTTCACAGCTGACAAAACTGACAAAACCTTTTCTTTGTCAGAATGACAAACTGCTTTAATGAAAGGATTTACTAAATTTAGATTGTCTATCCTAATGTACTTAAGTATTTTATCCTACACAAAACCTGGCTCTAATTTGTGCAAAAAAATATTTTGACTTCTGCGATTTATTATAGAAGAAATGTTGCATGACAGCARTTTAATCAGGTAGGATGAACTGTGCTTATTTCTGTATGGCATTTGACATAGGCCTGTGTGACTTTTTGTTGACTCAAGGCAGCTTGACAAGATGAAAAAACTCTATCTGCTGAGTGGTGGAGATTATTGCCTCAGTTCAGAAGTTCTGCTCAGATTAGATCTACTACGTGGAGATCAGTGGAATATAACGCACTTAAGACAGATTCAACCTGAAGTTGTGAAACCTTTACTCCTTTACTGGTATGAATATATGAAGTTAAAATAAGATTCTATTCCTTAACACATTTCCCTTTAATGAGCCCCTTAGAAACATCTATTTCATCTCATTTATCGCATTACAATTATGGGAAGCAGTATCAGCATAAATGCTAGAGGATATTGCCTCAGCGTTTGCAGCTGAGGTTGGCCTGCACTGCAACCTGCTGAGAAGCCAGATAAATCTACCTTGCTGAGCTCCCTGCTATGCTGCTACCAGTAGCAGCTGAGTAACCTTGCATATAGGCACCATGGGCATCGTTTTACTAAACTTCATGCTGAGATGTGGACATATCCCTCCAGGCAGTAAAGGTTAATTCACTGCTATCTTACCCCCATACAGCCCTTCTCAAGTTTATGTAGCTGCTTTAGGTATACATCTGCATGAAGTCTGACCCCAAGACTTTACTGTTCAATGTTATACAACATCCTTTTTACCTATTGACAGCTTAAGTAAGGATACAAATTCTAACCTGCTTCCAAAACATGAGCTAAATTTGTAAAGATCCCACTTCCTTGGAGGATATCAACAAATGGCAGACACGGACAAATACCTGCAACTGTGACCTTTGCTGTCTCCTGAGTCTCATGAGAATTGTGGTTTTGTCCTGTGACCTGCGTTCCTTTTCTATTCTTGCCATGGGAAGGATGAGGCATCTTTTACAACTCTGTTACAGTGCAGTATTTGCAGTCGAAGATTTTTTAGATGTAGTTTGTTTTTAGCTGTGGAAGAGTGCAATGTCTAAATATATCTTTTATACTGCCTTGTTTTTAAATCTAAGTGCTTACAGCAACACAGTAAACCATATATATAGATATAGCAAAAATCATCATGAAAAAATGCCAAATAGCCTAGTTTCATGGAAATTCTATTTGTTAACTTTTGTTTTCCCCTCTAGGGGTCCCAGATTTTGTGTCACTCATTCAACAGCAATACGAATGGCCAGTGCAGAACTGAAGCGTTGGCACACACACCAGGAGAGACCAAGGGTAGACATCGATCCTTTCCCACAAATGGTATCATTGCTGCCACTGAGACCTAAGTCTTGCCTGCCCAGGATAACACATTTCCATCCTCAAGTAAGTAGGTTCCAGTGACAACACTGAGAAACAAAGCCTGGTCCCATCAAAAATTATGGTAAAACTCCTCGAATTCAGTGAGACAAGGATATGGTCCCTAATTGCYACCAAGTCATGATTTAGTAAGAGAGACCTGTTTCTTGCAGATGATCAAGTATAAAAATGTAAAAAAATACTATATTTTAAGCAACAGCTTAGCATAAACTGAATCAAGTTTATGCTATTCTCAGTTACATGCTCACTACTTCACAAGTCCTTTAGAGAAATATTTTAGGTAAACATCCTCCAAACTACATTATATATGTAGCAAAGCATATTCTGCCCTTCAATCAGCCTTATCTTAATCCAGGGTAATTCTTACAGCTTCAGCAACATTCCCCTAAATCTCCCCTTCTGTTTATAAAAAGTGCAGAGCTCTGCTCAGTTTCCATCACCACAGACTTTCAACGAGCCACACGTGGGATGTATTTTCTAGAGAGGGCCAGCATGTATCATGTAGGTGGCCAATCCAGTTGTGCCTGTTCTTCCTTGGGAGCCTGAATTTGAGAGTTGGCTCCAATGAAAGCTGCAGAGTTTGAGCAACAAGAGTGTCAAACCTCAGGAGAGAAGGTACTGGAACAATGTGACTCCAGGGTGTGGTTCCAGTATCAAGAATTGGAGGGTCTGTGTCACAGGTCTGTTCAAATACATCCCAATACTTTGAATTGGATAGTTTTAGGTTACTATATATACATATATACATACATATATACATATATACATATATATGTCTATCTGTATATATATACATATATACATACATATATACATATATACATATATATGTCTATCTGTATATATATACATATATAAAACTTACTAAAAAAGAAGGTAATTAATGAAGATAATAGATGGAAAACAGTAGGATATATTTCCTGCTCAGAAGAAGAAGGGCCCAGGAGCCAGGTTCCTGCTGAGCTCAGTAGGAGTGGGAGCCAGAGAAAGTTATGTCGGACTGGGCCAATCTGGCCCTACAAGGTGTGCTGTGACCCAGGAATAGAGGCAGGTCAGGGGGACAGGATCTGTCTCTGCAGGGTTTCCTGAGCTCAGCACTTGGAGGAAACACTGTTCTGGCACCCACAGCTCTCTCAGTTGATCAACTCTTTCTGCCAGCTGTTCTGCTGTGAGAAAACTGGACTTCTGAACCTTTTAGCTCTACAGTGCTTGCAAGCGTTTATAAAGCACAGCAAGTCAGGCTGAGTTTCTAAAGGCACTCTGGGTGCAACTCGTATCCCCAAAAGCAGTAGCATGATTTTGCTCAAAGTTTTGAGATGGCAAAATGCTCCCTTTCRTCTTACTCTGAGCAGTGACTGTATCTGATTTTGAGCTGCTTAAGGTGTTCTTAGTATAAAATTCACAAAACATTGCTCACATTTTCGTCACCTGAYGTCCTTGTTATGCTGTACATATACACATTCAATATTTATACCTGTTTGAAATGTAATTTTTAAGCTATATTGATATTGTATTTTATGTATTTTATACATACACATACACATTGTATATACAAATATACAAATATATAGCATATATAATGTATAAATATACCATGTGTGTGTGTAATTTATATATAAACACATTATATATTAAAAATGTATATAAATTATTAAGTTGTGCTGAACAACTTCGGAAGGGAAGCATTGTGAAATTTGCAATTTTACATATTATTATTAAAAAGGGAAACAAATTGTCCTGAAAACCCTTTAATTATCTAAAGTAGTTGGTGTTACTAGTTAATTAACTAGAATAGTTAGTGTTATCTAGAGTAGTTAGTAATGAATTAAAAAAAGCAAAGTGGAAAAGAAATCTGAGTTGCTCTGTTTTTCTGCTATGATTTTAGAGAAGTAGAACTGGCTCACCAACAACTTTATTTAAACTAGCTACACCAGATTTCTCTTTGAGGAGATCATCAAGGCTATCAGCTACCCTGTCACCAAGTCCTAGCCCTCAAAAGGATAATGATTCTAGCAGTAAAAAGAGGTGGGTACAAAAGCTGTTTGTGCCTCTTTCTGTACCTCAGATATTTATGAAATGCTTTTGGATCATTCTGTTTTGATGAACATGTTTGTTTAGCGCAGTGCTGTTTATATGTTGTTTAGTACAGCTTGCTGAAGCATAGTTATGCTATAGACTGCTTGCTTGGGAGATTTCTTCCTGGTAGAATAATTTGTGTACTATTCAATGTGCTATTTTACCTGATTCACACCCCGTCTTAGTTTTTATTTTATAARCAGTTCTAGTCTTTCACCAAGTAGGTATTGAACATCTTTCTTTGTGGTTCTAGGCCAAAATCAGTAAGCAGTGACATAATTCGTGGCTTAGCTTTGGATGAGATTGCAGACTCAGAATACAAGGGTGGTAGAAAATACACCTATGCTGAATTGCTCCAAGTAAGTAGCACTTAAAGATTTTATGTGTCTTGAATGACGGGTTAAAACTTTTTATTCTGTAGTATTAAAGGGAATATATTAAAGTCAATGACTTCTGTAAATTGGTTTCATTATGAAAATGTCATTGCCTTGTACAGAGATGTAATTAAAATGTCAGAAAATTCTGTGTGGTATCTGTCATCTACTTGATAAGAAATCATAGCATGTACAGAGGTTTATTTTCACTAGAAAGTGTTGATCTTTTCCATGGTGACCATGCGCTCAGTGGGCTATTGTGGAAAGTCATTGGATGAACGCTTCACTGGAATGATTGCCTAGGAAAGTATACCAGGCTTACAGTGTAASTAAGAGCTGAATCTGGCCTAGAAAGTCATTAAAATAGTAAAAATCATAAGAGGAAAATGTATCAGTTGTAAAATTCCTCTTTACTGCTTGCATACTCAATTCTTTGGTTTGTTGAATTATTGCCTGCTAAGCAAGCTTTCGATCCAGAAAACCTCAGGAGGGACAGGCTGCACAGAAGACTCTTTTCTTAATAACTCTTAAAAGGTGACAAATAGAGCATGTGGGATGTCAAGATTTGGCAATTTAAAATAYATCCCAAACTTTTCATGTCTGTGGAATGTTCCTGAAACAGCTTGCTGTTTTAGAGATATTGATACCCATGGTCTCACAACTCAAAAAGCATACTATGAAATTTGAGCTTGCTTCCACATACGTGGACTAGGTTGATCTGTTGAGCACATCATTGCTTTTTTCACATCAAAACCATTCTTTGCTTATTACTTCACTGAAATAATTTTCTTTTGCTGTGGCTGTTGTTAATTTTAACTGAAGAGAAGTTTCTTACTGTAATTAGGGGAAATTTATAGTTGGAAACTTATATTGAGGAAATGTTCACAACATGAACATGAGCTTTTATACATCTTCATCATGTAGAGTTTATCTGTGGCTGATAGGAGSAAAATACTATTCTCTTACACCTATAGGGCTGAATAGGAACCTACAAACAAGACCCTACATTTCGCTACCCCAATATGATATAGAGGAAAATGTGGGTTTSTGTAGTTTAATGTCATATGGGGAAGTGGCATCTTCCTGCTCTGTATCAGAGGCCTGGCTTCCTCCCRTCCTTTTTCATTCTCACTATTTGGAAAGAAGCTGGTTGTTGGCCACCATGCTCACCTGTTCTTGCTTCTACCACCACCAACAGCCAGCTTGACTTCTTTGGGATCATCAAAAGCTAAATTATTCTGTTGCAAACTCCTCTGGCTTCTGTGTTAGTTTTGAAAAAAATGGATATATTCTTCCTCAAATGCTTCTAGTAGAAGGCACAGGTCAGTAGAGGGCAGAGATTTCCTGTCCCTAACATGTTCATGATTTTGATGCTGACTTCAATGGTGTAACTCCAAGAGAAGTAGCTTTTGTTCCATGATAACTGATTGCTCTGAGGCTTGAACCAAAAGTTGCCTTTAAACTGTTAGTTTAAAATGTATGTTAGTTTAAAATGCAGTAGCCTGAACGAAGGCAACTTTTGATGGTAGGCTACAGTGCTAAGCAACTCAGTTTACTATCCTGGGCATTACTGGTTCAGAGCTAAGGAGATAATGATGGAAAAAATACTAGGATTGCTTTCCTGTTTCAAGTATCGAGGAACCACCTAGGGCTAGTGTGGTCATTTTGCTATTCTATATGCCTTCAGTCATCAGATTTATTTCACCAAACACGAATATTTAGTGGGAAAATAGTATGGAGCGTTATGATCAACTGCATATGTAGTAGAAAATGGAGCCTGGTTTCCTGGGATGAAGATACTAATTGAACACACTGCATGACCCTCCATTGCAATGTACTGACATTTGAAAATAATGAAAGCCTGTTATTCCTTGTTGTATAATTATATTTTATTTCCCCAGGGGAAAAGTGCTGCTGGCAGTGCTGTCCTAGGGGGACCAAGAATGGAAAGCATGCTGCAGTCTCTTTATTTGGAGAACAGAGCAGGCTACTACTTCACACACTTCTGCGAGAAGTCAGGGAATAAGGTATGAGCATTTTCCTACCCTGTGATAATTTAGTGACTCAGTGCCAAGTTATAGAGGGCAGCCAGGCTGAAAAAATAATTGGAGAAAGAAAGATTGATGACTGGATGAATTATTACTTGTGAGACTACAATCCCTCAACAACAATAAACTGTTCGTGTGTATATTGAAACTAATGACAGGTCTTAACCAAACTGTCAGATCCTAACTGTCTCAGACCTATTGGAAATCTGATTGTACCATCAGGGATAAAAAAAGACTAATCATTTTTAGAAACTAGCCTTTAACTTGGCAGAAAAAATGAGGTCTTAACCCACAAAAACATTTTTAAAAAAGATGGAAAATCTGCTATGCTATTACTCATGATAATCTGCCTCCTTCTTACTCGCTGGGCTAGTGATATCCAAAATCTCCAATGTTTTAAGAACGTTCTTCTGCTTCCACGAAGCTTCTTGGATTTCTGAGAAACATAACACTATTTCTTCTCTGCAGTCAGCAGACTCATCATTCATTGCTGGGTGTAAACTGAGGATTGGTTGGAACAAGTGATCAATCTGAGTCAGTGTTTAGTGGCTTTGCAGAAACATTGAGTCTTTACCGGCGATTTCAATGCAATCAAGATGGACATCTGTTCCACTGCTGGCACAGCCCAGAATCCAGCAGCAGTAGCTAGAAATGCCTTTGGCTACCAGAAGGCAAGAGCCAGTATTTCCAAAGCTTAATACCTTAAGCTGAAAATATTAAGTGTATTAGAACCTTTATAGAACCTATAAAGAAACCTTTATAAAAATAGGTTAAATGGGTGTAAGTTGAAACACAGGAAGTTCTGTCTCCAGGTGAGGAGGAACTTCTTCACTGTGAGGGTCACAGAGCCCTGGCACAGGCTGCCCAGGGAGGTTGTGGAGTCTCCTTTGGAATCTTCAAAATCCTATGCCCCATGGTCTGGTTGTCCCTGCTGGAGCAGGGGGTCGGACTAGATCTCTAGAGATCCCTTCCAACCTCAACCATCCTGTGATTATGTGAAAAGTAGCTTTTTTTTTTTTTTTTTTTTTTTTTTTTTTGGTGGGAGATAAGTACCTACATGCTGTCTGGTATTTACAAGTGTCAAGCTCCTTAGAAGACTGTTTTTTTTAGGTGTTGCCTACACCCGTGGAACCTGTTTCAYTCATCTGCTAGGTCTGACAGGCTACAGTTTGTGGTGCAAAGTTCCTCACACTTATCTTTTTGGAATGCCCTCTTCTAGTGTCCAGTAATGGGCCTTTCGGCACATTTGTAAGATCCACACCCCATAAGTACGTGATTAAAATAACAGGGTTAAGGAAAAGATCTAGGCCCCTTCTTCTGAAAGATCTTTTGATGTTTATTTGAAATTACGAAGTGGGGCCAAGATTCTGTGCCTCAGAAATGTATATAATAAAATCGTAATGATAGTCACGGTAACATATGTCAAGTACATGGTATTTAATTGTTTTGATTATTGCTGTTCTAGCATGGCACAAATTCTGCATGTCCATTATCAGCATTTCTTCCTAAGTGTTGGCTTTATGCCATTGAAATGTGGTTACTCTTCAAATGTTAACAACAATGTTAACAATTTTAATGGCAAATTATGCACAAAGGATACAATAAAAGATAGAGTATTACAGTGACAATGCCATTAAAAATGTTGTCCTTCTGCCAGTATGCAACAGAAAATTAAATCCATCTAAAATTGAGCTTGATTTATGGTTACCCCAAGGAGCTAAATAATTACTTGCACTGGTAACTCAACCTCCTATAAAGTCCTGATATTTGTGTAGCAGAAACTTACTTTTTTTTTTCCCCTTTTCATTTGTAGTTGTGGGAGAACAGTGCGTACTTTTGGTTTGACCTACAGGCTTATCATCAGCTTTTTTACCAAGAAACTCTTCATCCTTTTAAAATATGCAAGCAAGCTCAAGTAAGTTGTAAATAATGTGTTTTCCTTTCACAAATACATTTGTTCAGTGTAAGACTGAAGAGAAGACAGGAGGTGGAAAGGCTTCCAAATCTTGACAACTAACACCAAAGTAAATCTGGGTTGTGGACAATAAAAGAAGCTCTTTGGATTGTTACCATGGAATTTCTTGATTTAAATGTGAAACATGCAGATTTGATTTCTAGGCTCTGCTGTCTGTTCCCAGTTTTATCTGTTATGTTCAGTTTACCTAGTCTCCCCTTTGCTAGTCTGTACTGAATTTGGAAACTGTCTGTTTAGTGTTAATGTTAGCGATAGAATTTTTTATAAAGAAGCTAATAGTACTGTACCTTTCTTTCCATATTCTGTGYGGGTTAGAATGGCAAGTCTTGCAGCCCAGATCTCAGATAGTGACCTTAGCCATGGAAAAGGAAGTTATCAGTCCTGGTTTTCCTTTCCTGAGTGTCAAGGTGTCATTATTCTCCTTACACAATTTCTCCCCTCTACTTGATCTTTAGTCTCTCATTTACTGTCAAGGAGCTGATATTGCCTATAAATAACTGCTCTTAACTGAGTATGCACTTTAAGTCTTGCTACAGAGTAAGAATAAACTTATTTACCACAGGCCATGAGTGCTGATAGCCATGGCTGACTGCAGACCAGTAGGATGCTGCCAGGAAGGAGGCTGCAGCAGTGTGATATCACTTGAAGCATTCCAAGTAACTTTTAAAACAATTTTTTTGGGAAACTTTGGTCTATTTTCCTSTCTAAGCCTGGTGTAGGAGTATATCCTATCTGCATATTTGAATATATGTTGTAATAGAGCAAAGTTGCTTCACATGTCCTTGGAAYAAACGTCTGTACAAGGGTGCAGAATAGTCCCTTTGTATGGCTAAGGTTGTTGAGCATCTGGACTTCCTTGAATTTGTCTTTTGTTTTTCAGCTTGAAAGTTTCACTAGGGCAAATGACAGAATTCTGCGTATTTCTCCAGAGTTCCCACCTGAATCACTGTTAGTTATTTGGAAACTCTAAACACAGATTGAGGCACAGATTCCTTCCTCTCTCTCATCACATACTGGCTAACTTGAACTGCTGTCATTTATTTCTCCCACTCTACTTATGGCCTGATGCTAAGGGCATAAGGCTTTGAAGGCTGTCCTCGTGTTAATCCCTAAAACTGCTTGTTTTGCCTCAGTATCTGCCCAGTATATGTGCATGGTGAGCCAGTTCACATCAGGTATGTAGGCTTATTGCCTCCCCCACACTCCTCCAGCTCTGTCACAACATTTACTTAAGAAGCTGGAGCAGCACTTTGAAGCAGCCTGGCCTTCTTCTCCCAGTCCTTGCATCTTCAGAGCTGAGCCTCTGAGCTTGCTGCACACTTAACTAGATAGTCTTTTGGGAACCTTGGCGGGGAATGCTCTTCTGGGAGAAGTCTGGGTTATGTGATTTATTTGTCTGTTTTCCAAAGTCTTAAAACATCTTTGCGACACAATAATTTTAAAATGTTATGAGGAAAAACACTAACAGTAAAAAAGAAAAGCAAAGATGCTAATAACTAAGTAGTCAGTGTTGCTGCTCGTGTCTGTTCCCTATAATGACCCTTAAGGTTCCACTCCAGAAGTGAATCCTTGCATGGTGTTCTGCTCCAGAGACAGCATCGTATTCGGTTAACCTGCAGATAAAGGGAAACTGTTAAGACGTTGCCCAGTTGTGACAATTCAGTCCTGTTCCTGGACCAAGAAATGGGAGATTCAACAGCAGCTTAGGTGAATCCCGTTTTTCATTAAGGAAAGTTATGCTAACTTGCATTTAATGTGGCATTAGCAAGCTTAATTAGCTAGCTTAATTAAGTAAGCCAGCTTGCTTAATGCTTGGTAATCAGAGAGTTAGGGTATAGCAGAGATATTCTGTGTAAAGCCAAAAACATGATAAATTTCTCTTTATTTAAACCAAACCTAAACTGTCTTCATGTGCTTTTTATTGTAGACTGAATCTTAGGATTTGATCCATGACAGTTTAAAATGATGTTCTTTTAATTTGTTTTAATTTTACACCCAGCTTTGCACTCTTTTTTTCTTTTTCTTTTTTTTTTTTTTTTCCCCCCAGTGGTTGCATGACTGAAAATTAAGGCTGTTGTCTTTTTTATTTTTCTTATCTTATTTCCAGTGCTGGCCTGGTGGTGACAGCAGAACATCACACAATAAGGGTTACCAGGCAATTGTAGAGGGCTACATACACATAGCCATTAAAGTAAATACATCAAAACGAAATATGTGAAACTGTTCCATTAGCATAACTAACAGCTGAAATGTAACATAGCAAATCAACACATGTGCTGCAACATTTGGTATCATTCTCAAGTTTGCCTTTTAAGGCTTCACAAAAATTATTCTTGTTTTCACTGGAACAGTTAAGAGTCAAGCTGCGTCCAATCTACAGGGTCTGCTTATAGAAAAGATGCCTTCCCAAAATCTGTGCTCACCTTTGGCACAAAAAGACAGTTATTCCAAGTACTCCTAAGAGAATGCAGATCAGATTCTACTAGTACATCGTCATATATATTCTACTATTTATTACAGAAACAGACATGCAAAGTATTTTGTATGTGTTCTGCCTGTTTCCTGTTAGAAACAAGAACGACCTCTGACTGCTGTGTTTCTGCTACTCAGTAATTCATTTGCGAGGTATTTTTTRTCTCAGTTTTATGACAGAATAAGGAAGTGCATTCTGAGGTGTATRTTCATTCATATGGCGGTGGAAAAAAAAATCAAAACAAAAAGCTATAGCGAGAATGAAATCTGATGCAGAAGAAAAATGATGGGTRCCAGTAATCATCTAAGAATGTAGTGGTTATTCATTATAAACATACACACGGGAGTGTAAAATAACTCGAGAAAGAAAAAGAAAAAAGAAACACATGTCGTATGTTGCAATGAAAAATAGTTACTTAGAATTAGAAATTTTGATATATTTATGAGAAGTACAATATTTTAACACTAGAGCCAATTTAGATAAAGGGAGCAATCATTACTGTGAACTTGTAGGGTCAAACCYAAGATTTATGTTAGTGGAAAGTCATGGAAGGGATTAAGGTGGTTTAGCCTTTCCATTTAAGACCAGCCAGTGCATTACAGTCTTCATATCATACAATTTGGTCAGGCAGCTGCAGAATCCCTTCATTTAGAACAGAGTGAAATCCAGGTCCATGGGCAGCTCTGCAAATCACTTAAACTTAATTATTTTTGTTGTTTTTTTCTTCACCCTAGTCATTCTGAGATTGCTTATCGAAGTCTTTATATCTAGGGATGAATTCACATCAAAATCCAAGACATGAAAAAGCCCCAATTTGGAAATTCATAAACCAGAGCAAAATGTTAATCTGTATTTTCCAAGCATTTGGTGCCTTCAGATTTGTTTCATCATAAGCAATTTCAAGACACAAACTCTGACTGAATGTCCATATCTGGGTTTAAGTTTGGGTATATCATTTATTCTAATACATTTATAGGAAAATACATAGCTGAACAGATAGGATTTTTTTTTCTGTGTGCTACAAAAGGAAGAAAATATTGACTAAATGAAGCATTATGTGCATGTCATGTCATATGTATAAAATATTTGTGTGATTTTTACAGTCTTTAATGTGATTTTTTCTTTTTTCTGTTGGTCCTTTAGGACACTGGCCAATACTAAAGTTTCACTATTACACTGAGAATCAGAAAACCACAAAAATTCCAAAACATGCGAGTTAGACCGTGATTAATGAAAAGACTATGAATATTCTTTTTAAAAGGATACAATGTGTTCTTCTCTAAATCTCCCTGACTTTTGCCCAGCACTGAAGGTTGTGAACACATCCTCTTTCTTCCTTTTTTAGCATGTCTAGAATTCAGAACTGTTGGTCTTCACACAGTCCTTGCATTCAACTCAACGCAGATCTGTAGCTCTACCTGAACTTGGGGCTGGGAGCTCCTTCCCTTCTCACCCGAAACATCTGCAAGTGCATTCAGTCACTTGGCCACTCTGTGATGCTGTTTTTAGTACAGTGTCAAGTCCCATAACAATAGACTGAAGAATTTAAGGAGAAAGAAGATGGCATCATGCCCAATCCTTAGAGAATACCAATCTGCACCCTTTAAAGATGAAGAAGTCTATACAGCAGTGATGGATCTGGTCCTTTGAGTTTGGAAAAGTGCAACTTTTCCAACTCTAATTCTYCTCTAATAACTCTTCTAACTAATTCATCTGCCTTTAAATTTCTACTTGATGTGTGTGTTGCCAGCCCAAACTCTTATTGCTTATGGAAAAGAAATAGTCTGTTTTTATTATTTCCTTTGTTATGTCCTAGTGTCACATCTGAAATTAAAAGCTATAGAAGGGCAGTCTGCAGGTAGAGAAGCCTGCAAAGGCAGACCCTAACACAGTAATATACTATCACAGGACTGATATGAGCAGATTGTCAACAGTTTGGGTCAAAGCCTCTTAATCTGGGTAATTTCTGTTCCTGTAGACTGATTTTGTCAGCTATAAAGAAGAGTCGAAAAACACATTCGAGTTAATCCATTTCATGCAAAAATTCTAACAAGGGAAATAGGTTTTCCTTCCAAGGAAGATGTGGAGCTTTAATTCTGATTTTCTTTCCTTAAAATTGTGTTAAAGACAAACAGTCATTTAAGTAAACAGTTTAAATGTATGTTGAAATACTGAAGATCTATTTTGGCCCCTTTTCAGCAATTTATAGATCCCTTGTGTGGTTCTATGAGTCATAACAGGTGGGCTAATGTAGCCCTAATGCTAAGTAAGTTCATCAACCACTCCTTAAAAAGGCTATTTTTAGAGATACTAGATCTTTATATTGCTGAAATGTTTCTTTCTTATTTGGCTATGTTTTATGTTAAACATTTTGGATCAGATTAAAAGATGACACAACTGAAACTTTATTGGTTGTAAGGTTCTTCCTAATAACTTCCAAGGTTTGACATCACTAGGAATGTAATTAATGCTGTCTCTGCTAAATTTCAATTCATTTTGGGATTTTCTGAGAAAGGCATTTGTGAGGACAAATGTGATCTTGTTCTTCAGCTAAAACTCTCACAGCCATGATCTATCTCCTTGACCTCACCCTTACACCTGGTGGTCTTTACTAGGCTAACTTGTGAGTCATAATAGCCTCAAACCATTTCAGTTTCAGTGATTCTGTCATTGTAGAGAGGGGGTGGAACCTGCATAGCCAGGAAATATCCTAATTATCAGAAGCTCTTGCTGGAGGATGTGAGCTGCCACAGGTCCATGTTCCTCCGTGACGTATCATCAGGAGAGGGCAAAGGATCTATTTTCAATGGCTGAGGACCGAACCATTGCAGATGTAGTTTGGTGCTGTTTGAAAGACASAGTCTAGTAAATCAGAATATGATGTAAAGCAAATAGAAGTGTAATTATTTAATGTACTTATTTTTTTTATCCAACTGTGCTAGAACGGTTATAAACATACACATGAGTATAAAACAAACAGTTGTAAACATACATTAATATGACAGTACTATTACTTGAAAACAGAGCAGATAKGCTGCTTCTCTCTACTGCTTTGATTGTCTGCTAGTTAGGGAAGGATTTTAGTCACCCTAATTCACTGAGAGAACAGCTGATGGACTCACCAGCTGGAGCGAATTGGTGCCACCTCTCAAAGAAATTCTGATTTACACTAAGAGTCTGATCTCCAAGACTGACTCTGTCTTGAGAATTAGCTGGACTTTGATGATGTAAAAAAGGGAAAACATTTAAAAGTATGTGAATTTTATTATGGCAGTATTTTTTTTTCCTTGATTTCCTAGCTGCAGTCAGAGTAAAAGATATTCTTAAAATTGTTCCTATTCCATTTTTTTCTGACTTTTCAACATTCCATTATATAACAATTTGTGAAACATTGAGAGAAAAAAAGCTGAATTTGATTTGGGTGACTTTGAAAAAAAATCTTTCTTCAAAATAAATTTTAAAAATGTCTCTGCTTCAAGCATGAGTCAGTAGTGGAAATGGAACATAGTAAGTTCAGTTTTTCTCTCTTTTTATATGTTTGAAAGACTGCGATAAATCTGGTTATGATTTATACCCCAGTTCTACACTGGTATCTCCTATTATGGATCTTGTACCATACTGGAGTGCCACCAGTGTCCAAGGCAAGACAGTGTCAACACAGATTGACATCTTCTTGTTTTCATTAATTTTAATCTAAAAATTACAAATTCCAATCTATTGTTAATTCAAACAGAAAAAGTAAGAATCATGTACAAGTTGGCCAGGCATATATTTTGTAGGAGTTACATTCAATCTTATTGAATGTAACTAATAATCAAACAAATATCTCTCTCCATGCAAAGTTTACACTGTGCATTATTTTGCAATCTAACCATTTTAACAAATGGGAGTAAAAAYGGCAGGGAACTCAGTAGTTACTGAATTTTAGACAAAATAGTAACATAGATAAAAACAAGATAGGTGTGATTAGATGTCTATCTAGAATATATAAAGGACTGTGAGTGACAAGTATATAGCAAGTCTCTCTGGTAGACTGTGATCATTAGAATGGATAATGATTAAGAAATACTTTTTTTCTCCCTCCCTTTTACTGTAGTTTCTTTATGCAACTTACATTGCTCCATCTGCCACTATGGACATTGGACTCCGTCAGAATAAGAAATATGAGATTTATAAGAATATTGACCCAGCTTTTGAGGATCTTTTTGACCCAGCAGAAGAATACATTCTCACTCTCCTGCTAGAACCGTGGATGAAGATGGTAGAAGAAGACAGATGCACTTATGAAAAGGTAACTAATCTGGAGGACACTGTGAAGGATTCTTATGTCTGGGGAAGAAAAAATACAAAAGCCTTCCTATAGCCTCTGCTCAGTCCCACCTATAAGTCCATTGCATTTTCAGTCAGGAAGAGAGAAATATTGCAGGCTGTTTTGCTCCTTCCCTCCCTTCTATGCTGATCCACAGACAGTCTGGCTTCATCACGAGAGCARACCTCTCCAAAAGGATGATGCAGGTCTGCAAATTAGGGAGGAATGTATCTTGCTAGGGCAAAATTTCTCTTTGCACTCAGGGAGTGTCATGTTTCTGCAATCACGCTGTTGATTAGAAGTCATTTCTTGCCATGGATAGCCCAAGAGCCTTTTGTGTTTCCAATGATTAGCAGAAAAGAAGTAGGTTTCTAGAGTGTCAATAGTGTGATAGGGTCCACAGTTAACTGTATTTCTTGGTGTTCAGAATTAAAAGGCAGCTTAGGAGGGAATCACATACTGTGACCCAACTGTATTTGCCCCAAATACTGTTTTTAGATAGCTGCCAGACTGTGGAAGGGCTAACTGGGCTCTGCAGGCTCCTGAAATAGGTGGGTCAGTGGCATGTGTGGGTCTACAGAGAGTCTGCTGAAGGTTTGGGCTGAGCAGGTGCATGCAGCTAGAGGGGAAGGCTGCAATTCTCACTTTGCTTTTCACAAATCAGAATAAGAAATAGCTCAGGTGCTGGGGAAGGGCAGTGGGTAATGTGGCTTTCTGCTGCCTGTAAACTTATGACTGTAAGGAAAAATGCTGCTTACAGATCCTTAAACTCTCTCTTTTGTATATGGAAGCTTCTTGCAAAGGAGAACCAGGAGTTGGAGGACAGTAAGTTATTTCTTGTTTTCCATTTCTTTCACTGTGATCTAAGGTGTGAAACATCTTTGCTTGCGGAGGGAGCAGCGTCATGTGCTTCTGGTACATCTGTCAGTGTGTCGTGGGARCATACACTCATTACTGCCTGCAAAGTGTGTTAAGATCCTTCCATGGAAGTTTTGTAGCATAATGGGTTATTTTT
Source organism: Nothoprocta perdicaria (assembly GCF_003342845.1). Classification (NCBI taxonomy): domain Eukaryota; kingdom Metazoa; phylum Chordata; class Aves; order Tinamiformes; family Tinamidae; genus Nothoprocta; species Nothoprocta perdicaria. Next base: position 2,953,395 of record NW_020455910.1, on the reverse strand, counting down.
GCTTCTGCTAGGATATTGTCCATATATATGTCCATATATATTGTCCATATATAGACAGAACAGCAATGCAAATTCAAAACTGTGAACGGCCTTTTAGGCCTATTAGGTGGTGACTGGCACTAGATCTGTAAGGGCAGAATATGAGAGCAGGACAAACATGAAGCAATATTGCCAACTTCCAGCACTTTGCAGCTAAGGCAGTTCAGGAAATAGAGGTTTTATCTATTTCTCTGTTTGCGTGTTTTAATAGTTTTTAATGACCCTTCCCTTGCCATGAAGTTATATAATGCTTTCTGAGATGTTTTATATTTACAGCCTCAATATAGCAATGACTTCCACAGGAGCTGGTGAGAAGAATGCTTAGTTAGGGTTTGTTTTTAAACTTCTTGATAATTTTGTCGGATGCCCCAATTTTATGTTATAACCAGTGGCACAGAGAAACAATGAACACTTGTTACTAGTCACATTCTCAGTGTCATTCCTGTTTTTATGTTTCTGTTTTATCCCACTTCAATTAATTCTCTTGGAAACTAAAGAATCCCTGACTATTTAACCTCCCATTTGACCTTTAGTTTCCTTGTCTCTGTTATACACTWTATGTGTTATATTCTGCATGTGTTTTACATTCTTTTGACCAAATGCAAGCAGTACCAAAGATATGGATGCAGGACRGACTATTCAGTGGCATAATGATGTTTTCCCTTTTTCACTGTATTCCTTTCCTAACTATTCCTACCAGTCTAACTGCCATTTGACTCCTGGTGAACTTTGAGTGCACGTGCAAAATGGAAGCAAATAGCCATCTGCAATGACTCCGAGATCTTTTTACTGAGTAAAACAGCTCATGTAAGGCTCTAATTTGGAGCCCATTTGAATTACTTAATGTTTATTGTAGTTGAATTTAGCTGGCCTTATCATGCAGACGCTAAGTATCCTGCAGCGCTTCACAGTCAATTTAGTTTTTTGCTCTGTGGGACTGCTCTGCAAACGTTTTTCTCTTCTCACTCACCTCCTTTTCCAGATAATTTCTGAATGCGCTTAAAAAACAACCCCAGCACAGATTCCTGGGAGACTCCAAAAGGAACCGCACCCCATTATGAAAGCTATGCATTTATTTATGGCTTTTTTTTTTAATTAATTCACAAGGGATCTTCTGTGTCATCCTGTGATAACTTAATTTCCTTATGAAACTTCAAAAGTTTGAACACTGTTAAAATTTTCAGAATGATACATGTTAATCCAAACATATTTGTGCCATATTCTCTTCTGAAGTTTTTAGTCTCTTTTCATCTGAGAAAGCCACTTCAAATACAATTGCTTATGAGCCCTAAAATACCATGTAATGGGTTGACATTTTCATTAATATGAAATTTTATTTACTTTCTGCCAAATTACTGTTACTATAACCTCTTGTAAATATTTTTCAATATATATAAAGAATACTATGTCATCTAATATCTGTTGCAAATGCTCATTGAGTYGCTTCATCTGATCGGCTGCTTCTGAATGCTCTTTAAGTAAATAATTTTTACTGTTTCTGGTAATGGGAGAACTCCTTGCAAATAAAAATTTAAATTATAAAGTCTTGTTTTATGTTAATTTAATGCTTGTGTCAGGTTATATCTCCTGAAGTTAACTGAASGAGTACTGCCCTTTCACTTTAGATGATGATTTGCAAGGGTTCAGTTACGTGCAGGCTTCAATACCCTGCAAACACAAACTTCTTAATCAGAGCATGCAGAATAGAACAAGATCCTTTTGAATACACAATATATTTGATTGTGAAGAGTTATTTTACACGGACATAGAATGACCTGCACTATGAGGCAGGAGCCTCTTTTCTGAGGAACGTCGTGTTGCAGGATGCATTAGGCACTCTTCTGAGCACGGAGAGCAGGTCTGCACTGTGTTTTGTCCCTGCCTCTGCTCTCCTGCTTTTTTCTCTCCTACAGCAGCATATATTCAGCCTATAGTGAAACGAGATATTTTATTAAGAATTAGGTGAGTGCAAAATTGTTTATTTGGGACATAGTATGTATCTACATTTTTATCTTTAAGCAAAATATGAMAACAGGGGAGTTGTTTATTATTGACTCTCGTCATGCTTTTATCTATACTCTGTTTAAAGTTTGTGAAAAATGCTCTGAATTRTTTTTGTATTTCCTTTTAAACTACATTTTATTTAAATGAAAGAATTCCCCAAAGCTCCGAAGAACAGTGGAAGAGAGTTACACTAGCCTGAAGGCATTCAGATAGCACKGTGATTAGTGTGCTATTTACACAAAAGCACAATGGATATCAATCTAAAAACTCTCTTCTCTATTTTGCACATAAATTCTTGTGTACTTTCTAATCTTTGTAAAGGGATTGCTAATCAGGATGCTAATTGATTCATTTTTGCTAAATATCCTAACCCTTCATTTGAAAGGGTTGGTTGTCTCAGAGGTTCACCAAACTATCTTTTATGCATCTAATCAACTATTTGCACATAACATGAAAAATGAATCAGGTTATATGCATACTGCTTCTAATTAAATTTAAAAAATGTCATGAGTTCCTACCATGCAGAATTTATTATATTAAGACATTAACTGATACAAAACTGAGGGAGAGATCGTGACTGAGAATCTGAAAGTTTTCACTTTAATTGTTTATACGTTCTAGTAAGGCGTCTTCCTTGTCTCAAATTGTATTTCTGAAAATACGTGGCACCCTATCTTGTGTCACTTCCCACTGAGGAATAGTTTCAAGACCTGGAATTTGTGTATACCTTTCAAGGGATAGTTTCAAGACCTGGAATTTTGCCTCACTATGGCACTGGAGATAGGCACACATAAAATGTGAGGTGGGCCTGGCATGCTTGATCACATTATAAATAATTTTTTTTATTACAATGTTCATCCCTTAAAGATGCAACTAGACTATTCAGATGTATTCTATAGAGCTTCACATGTGATTCTGCACAGATTTAAAATCAAATTTTGTTCTACCAGAGCTTTTAATTGATTCATCTGTCACAGGGATGTGACTTCAAGTGTCTTCTAAACATCTGTCTCATTACTGGCAAATGCATTCCTTTTTTATCCACTGTCATTGGCAAGTTGCCTGCCCAGTTCTCCATCTTTCTATAACGTGTACTGTGCAGATGACATAAGATATTATTTTTATTAGGTGGAGCTGGTGGAAGAAACTCGACAGCTGGACTCCGTGTACTTTAGAAAGCTCCAGGCTTTGCATCAGGAGAGTGTTTCCAAGAAGGATGAGGTAACACAAGTACCTATTAACAAAAACAAACTCTTTTTCTATCAGAGAGGGTTAACACTTTGAGTATCAGCAATGAGAGAGTGTCTGCATGCCAGTTTGGAGAAGCGAAACGTCTGATTTCCACTATTCATTTTGTGGAATGATTGAAAGCCACCATTATGTTAATTGTGAATTTAGTTCTTCTGTCAGTTGCATCAATATCAGATCATTTTATGGTTGGAGTTGATGGGATAGTTTCCATTAAAGTCTGTGGAATGTATTTTCAGCCCTTAATCTTGAATAAATTCCTCAATTTCAAGTAAATTACAGTTATGTATTGGTTTATTTGATTATGGAAACGGCACCGTCTGATACGTTTAAGAAAACATAAAAATAAAGCTAATAAAGAAGAGGAGCATTAACACAATTTATTTTCTCAGCAATCTCAGAGCTGTTCTATGGAGACAGAAGTAATCTAATGTAGAATTATGAGACAGAACAAAATATACAGACAAAGAAATTAGTTATGCAAGTGAAATAATTTCTTTTACCAGAGTCCTGCAGCTGACACTGGTCTGCCAACTAGTCCTGATGTTCTCCAAAAAGATGAGCACTTGTATCAAGTTCCCCAAGAGCTGGCAGGTCCTAATCTGTATGACTTGATCCACGACAAACTGAAGTTAGAACAGTTTCGTGTTTTTCTTGATGAGCGTTCTGCTGGGTACGTTTTTTCATTATTTTACTCGTTTCTTCAGAAGAAATCTTTGCTGCTAATTTGGGTTATCTGCATCCTCCTGAATTTTGGGCATTTTTAATGCTCATCTGTATTTTGAAATACACATGCACATTTTTTTAGACCAATGAATTGTCGTAACTATTTTTATAAAAAGTGTCCTCTTATACAGTGATTTTCAGCCAGTCAACATTCAGTTTCTGCTATAATTAGTGGCAAACATCTGATAACAGCAACTAGCCTGTTCTGAGTAAAAGTTTATCCTTTTAGTGCAGTTTGAATTTGGTGTATTTTAAAAATTAAAGCTGGATGTTTCAAAAATGTACTAATAGAACACATTATTCTCACAGTGTGAGAGCAACCGCAGTTTTGTGTTTGCACTGAACAGAATTAAATTCCAGCTCACAGAACATAAAATTTATGTAGTGGTTTTGAATAGCTGAGCCCTCTTAATATTAAAAAAAAAAAAAAAAAGGCAAGTTCTAGTAGAAGTAAATGCAAATTTGTAACTACATTTTTTTTCTGTAGCCTCACACTAATCCCTGTTTTGTGAAATGTGAAATGTTACTGGATAAATAACTGCTAGCAAGTCCTTTAATTGTTACCTCCTTTAACTCAGGTTCCCCTGAACTGATAATTTTCATACTTTTATCACTTCTATATCGCTACTATTTTAGATTTGATGTTGGGCGGGTTTTTCAAAGACGTCCAGAGGGGGATATCTAGCACAGGGTCTGCTGGTCAAGCCTGCATGCTTATCTTCATGTTTTCTGCTTATCATCAGAGACTCCTTTTGCATTCAGAGGAGAAAAATAAATGTTTCAGGGCACAACTTTTCTAATTTTGACAGAACATCTAAAAAAGGGTTTGGATGAATCATACCTAAAAATGCATATTTATCTTCATTGATTACAAAAAGCTGTAGGTGATGAGCACAGGTGGAGTTTGCTAAGGTGCAGGTGCCTATAGTTAAATGAGCTTTTTGCCACTGCTGGTTGGAGTTAGCTGTGCAGACTTCCTGTCTAATTGTGCACAGGTGGGAATCACCAGAGACCAGGTCATCTCCTGAGATGGGATCCAGGATGGATACACTGAATAGTCTTTGTGACAACTCCGCTATCACTGTGATCCATAGCTTTTGAAAAAGTCTCCCAAAAGAAGCTTTTTAGTGCTGCATACAGATAGAGTAACTTTGAGGGACAGCTGGCATGCTTCTCTCAAGATGCCTAATGCTACTAAAAGTTGAAGGGATCCTAGAACCAGTGCAGTGCAGAAAATTTTGGCAACAAACAAAAAATGTTTAATTTRCCATGGCTGTTTGGCCAACTCCACAAGTGATGGAGGGCAGATTGTGGAGTACTTGCATGCAAGATCTGTTAAGAAACGTAATCAAGTTCCATTAGRTAATATTTTGTTAAATATATAGGATGTATTCACACACAATTGCAGGACAATTTGTGTTACTCTGTTTTAGTGAGTTATCAGTTTTGCCAGAATAGCTGATTATGCACATGTTCCTGGCTTATTGCATGTCTAAAATAGACCATATTAGATAAGCATTGGTAAGTGGCATAAGATAAAAAACCTTTAAGGTAATATGCTTCTTAAGAGAAAGATGGACACCCTTGGTCATCATGGTTAGATGACACAGGAGGTGACTCCTGTCACAGTAATCACAGTAAATCACAGTAATTTAAATTGCTTGCAAGTGGGTGAACATTCTCACATTTTGACAAACTGGCAAATCAAACTTTTTTTCCCTCTTTGAAATTTTCCAAATACTTATCAACAATTTCAGTCTTAATAGAATTTAAGTCTATAGGAGTTTCAAAAGACCTTTGAAAGGGGGCAGCTGTTCTGAAATCAGTTAGATGCTTTTGAAAGCTTTACTCATAGATTAATACTTCAAAAAAGCCAGTTGTTATTAACAGAATGGAAAGATGAAACTGATTTATCTGAATTTGCTGTTTCATATTTTATACTGCCAATAGAGTAAATATGCTCATTAAAATGGTCACAAAACTTCAAATGGTAAGAAGACACTGTCAGAAAATAGTCATATAAATTAAACTGAAATTTATTCTGTTCAGTTCAATTATTCTGTCATACGGTTATAGAACAAATTCAATATATGTTCCATTAAAGCAAACTCAGATTGATAATATACGCTCAAATTATTATGAATAATGTATAGATCAAGACTTGCATATGGAGATTATTTATCATTTACTATGAGTAATGAAATATGTAGTGGGATCAGTAATTTATGAAAAGGCAGACCACAAAAAGCCCTAGAAACAGAATTCACCATAAATTGTTTTTGTCTGCTTGCCTGTGGACTGACTCACAAGTTCTATCGCTTCACATGGGGTAGGAGAGGGAGATGATTTCAGGGGCTGACATTCCCAGCTGTCATTCCCACAACTTTCTCTGAAGTCCTTTAGCAGAGGAGGCAGAGCAGAGCAGGGGGGTGTCGACTCATCGTTTGGTGACTCTCATCCTGCAAKATCAATTCAATTTCCCTTTCATTTTTCATTGATTCCATGAGCTCTGCATTACGACTCTGAATCACAGTCCCCGCTGGATTTAGTGGCTGTAAATGGAAGAGRTTACTCCTGCCAAGGGTACTCCAGGAGGGACCCTGAGTGAGATMTCTAAGATATATTTTTGACCCATTTTTCAGCAAGTGCTATGGTCTTACGGCCATGGTACCTTGTTATCTAGCAAATAATAGCTGATATAAAATTTCCACACAGTTTGACCTGGTATTTAGGACTTGGACACTTTGTGGCTTTTGGCTAAACTAATAACTCCCTAGAAGGTTGATGAAATTGATTCAATATTGAAAAAAACACTCTGTTTAAATTTGCTCATAGCATGGATCTCAAGTGTTGGCTAGACATTGAACAGTTCAGAAGGATGCTCCACAAGGACAAAGAAAAAAGGGAGGAAAAATCTAAGGACATTAAAAACAAATACCTCAACAAGAAGTACTTCTTCGGACCCAAAAGCCCAGCGACCAAGGAACAGCAAGAAGAGGTACCAGTGAACAAAGTTGTTACAGTTGTCACACTAATAGCTGTCACTGAGATAAGAGTCCATAACCAGTTTTACCCCAACTCTTCCCCAAGCTATCTCAAGTGTTACCTGTATTTTTCACTAAAAGAYTAGTTCTGTTCTGGGGGATCCCTCCTTCCTCTTTGCTCCCAGGAAGATGATCTCTTAAACCCAGATCTGAGGCAACAGCCAGAAGATGAACAGCCCAGCTCAGAAGTGTAAAAAAAATGGCTTTAAGGTAGTTACCTCTTCCAGCTTTCTTTTTAAAGTGTGTACGTAACTAAGTCACAGACAGCAAGTCTGAGCTGTGGTCCTCCAATATATCACGATGCTTAAGAAACTTAGTCACATTGGGGTATTATTTGCTGGAGTCTGTGTTCTATTATAGGTAGGGACAAATGTAATCTGTTCTCTTTTATGAAAAGTACATATGAGCCTTGGGTAAGCATGCATTAAATGCTTTGCTTACAGTTAAGCTCATGCTTTGTTAAATCAAGTATGTAGTGAGATAAAGGACTTGCGGTATGCACAAAAGTTTATGTCATGTGTTTATTGTATTTGGATTGCTTAGCTAATGCGTTCAGGTGGAGGATGGGGACAGATCCTTCATGATCAGGTTTCTCCAGCAATTCTGCTGGAAATTCAGCAGTACGTCCAGAAGAGATTAGAAAAACAATGGTTGCCATTGTTTCTGGCAGAAGAACAACATGAGGCGGATGAAAAAGCAAAGGTATTTTTTTTTCTTTTTTTAACACCTGCAATACTTTCAGACATTGTCTTTTGTTTGCCTCCTAACTTGCTTTTGGGTTGAAATGGTTCAGAGGAAAAACAGCCTGTAACTTGCACTGAACTTAGATCGAAAGAGAAGCCCTAGCATGTACAGATTGAAGCATTTAGCTTGATAACTATGCAAGCAGTTCCTCTGAGGACTTAGCGTGGTTGACAGCATTATTGCTAGATGCTAGATCTGAAGAAGCTGGTGTTGCTCTGCTGCCAGCTAGCCTGCCGGGGCAGAAAGCAAACCTTGGCTGCACACAGGCCATGCACTACAGTGCTGCACTCTCAAGGTGCCTTTCTGTCTCATGCCATGTGTTGCATGTAGAAGTGAGGTGGCTTTGGTRTAGGATTTGCACAAGGGGACGAAAGAGCAAGCAAATGAGCAGACTTCCCACTCTGTACTAYCTCCCTCTCTTACGCTGTCCATGTTCTCCAACTCAGAGCAGCAGAGCCCATAGAAATGACTCTCAATCSTACGAAATTCTGAATTCTGCTGAATTCTGCTACATCTTAACTAGATCAGCTGCTACAAGCCTGGTTTCTTATTGGTTACTTTAAAAAGCTGCCAGGAAACTGGGAACRAGAAGGCTTCCACTCCTGCAGGCTCATTAAAGGCAAGAGACTGGGGAATGGGCTGACATCTGACTTTTTATTTGAGTACCTMTATAGTTGGGATCTCTGTGGGGACATCATCCTGCTGGTGACAGTTGCAAAAAGACTTGATTTTTGCAATCTCACAAGAGCTCTGAAAAGTGAATGTGACTGCAGAGGGATATTTGACAATTCACCAAGCAGACATATGCTGACATTGACTCACAAAAACTTTAAAATGATCACTTTGGTATCAAACTGTTCAAAAAGTTGCCAGATTTGCATATGGCCTGGATCTTTCCCATTGATTCAGAGCACCAAGCAATCTRAGAAGTACAGTTTCTGGTAAACCAAACCATAGTTTTAATACTTTCCCCTAAAGCAAAAATTCCCAAGCGTGTGCTCTTTTTAGCAGAACTCTGCTGTCCAGGCTGCCCTCCCCTGCGAGCCCAGCCACACCACCATGCGACCAGGTTAAGCTGCATCCAGCTCTAGCTAATGCCTCCTCTTGCACCTGCTGTCCTGCATCTGCGGGACGAGTAGCCCCTGCAGTTCGGAAAAATGCTGCATTACAGTCTAATAAGCAGTTTGCAGGAAATACATAATTTTAATGAGATTTTAGTCTTTTTCTAACTCCATTTAAGTCTCGCTGCTTTTTYTCTCTTTCTTACTGCAAATTCAGAGGATGAAAAGGTCCTTTGAAGAACGTACTTTAGAAGAAATGAAACCAGATGACATTCTCCACTTGGCTTCATATTTCACAGTGACCAAACACTCTGGGCATGCTATGTAGTCCTTATTCAGAAAATCTGCCCTTGATTTGAGGGGTATTTTGGCTACAAAGAAACTTGTGGGATCAAGTCTGTGTTTCTGATACAGCTGTCCAAAGGAACTAAAAGCATTTCTTATTTATATATACAAACATTATAGCCCCAAATCTCTTCGCAGTCTCAAGAGTCACTCAGAACAGGGTGGGTAAGGCAAACCAGTGAGAGAGAGCAATTTGCTTGCCATTACCTGTTGTATTCTCTGGCTCCCCGTCTTAATGATCAGATGCTCACTTTATAGTTTAACGACAAGGGTTGGTGTTCAGTTTGGAGCCACAGGTTTCATGTATCAAGAGGCCAAAGAACACGTATCATATCAGCTATTCTACCACTGTGGTCTCAATCATTATGGGGTGAACAATAAACAAGAGTTAGAAAAGACCATGATAATCTTTTATTCAACCATAGATAAGAGACATAGTTGAAGATCTTCTAATCCAGAAGAAGGAGAAGACAACTAGGATGTGGAAGGCAAGTGAAGTTTATTATACCTCTCGTGTCTACAATTTGATTCTTTCCTGTTTGTACCTTGCACTTCCTTTGCAATTCCCTGTTGACAATGTGAGGCTCAAATACAACTCCGGCAAAAGCAGGCCTGGCTTTACTGACTACGATGGACTGATCACACACATTACTGATGAACTTAGTTCCCTGCTGGATGACTGTGACAAATTTCTCTCCTTTTTTGTCTGGAAAGATCATGCCTTAGGAAAAAAAAAAAAAAAAAAAGCCAAATCTCTTGTCCTGGGCCGTGGAGCAATCTTAACCCCTCTCAGAGGGATATTGTACCTTAAGTCACATTTATCTGTATTTTGCATGCAGAAGACTTATTGGGACAAGCTGTTCATTCCAGCATCTGGTAGTTTATTTATTATTGCAAGTGGATTACGTGCAGACACAAGAGGGAATGTAAAGTATGTAGCGGAGTGGGCAGGTTTAATCATATCTTACAGTATCTGTTTCATTTACAATTGTATTTTAATCTTGCAACACAGAGATAATATCARTTTTAAACATCTTAAACCTCTGTAATAATACATTTCATCACATGTTTGCCAGTCTTTTTTTCTCTTGAAGAGCAGTGAACTCTTTGTGATTGCCAACATACAAGTTGTGTACGTTTATTCAGTTGAACTTTTATTGTCTGTTGAAATCAAACAGGAGACCCTGTCGCTAATTATCCATGCAAACCATTAGCTCARAAGGGACCCAAAGTGCATGTGGGTTCTGTTTGTCGGGAAGATGGTAATTTTCCATGTTTTGTTTTAGGGTTGTTGACCCATAAGACAAGCAGTGCTTGTAGATTGGCACAGGGGTGGGAGCAGCACTCTGTGCTTCTCTTTATTAATGTGCCCAGGAATCATTTTTCCCAAAAGTTGCCTAAATCTTGGTCACAGTGATCTTACTATTTTGAATAGAACATGTTTGAGAATTTGGAGGACAGCTGGGAAGATGCTGTTTTATTGTCTATGTTGATGTTAAATGCAGAGGACCCCTTGGACAATCACCTCGTTCTCTCCAGCAAGGACAGGCTCTCCTCACTGTCAGGCTCTGCAGAAGGCTGTGTGCAACTCCTGCTTTTAAGAGAAGCTGCAGAAAGGCTTTCAGTTTGGATTAGATTTTCAGTACTGTCCAAAACAACTGAAAACATTCCTGCCCCATGCTAACCATTGAAGAGCGTTCCATCCCTGCCGGATTTTGAGAATTTTATACCAACGCTACAAGATAGTTTTCATTCATCCATTTGATAGTCTGGCCACATCTCTGCGCAGGATGGCTTGCTCAGGAGGACAAGTCTTTCCAGGTGCCCTGCAAACAGGCAGTCCCTGCACGAGGCATCTCCCTCTGCCACCCTTCCTGGCTGTTTGGTGCTTTGCAGCACCAAAATGACTTTAAACTCTCTTTGACTATTGGTAGTCTCCTCCACAGAGATGAGACTCTGCAGCTTCTGTTGGTGATCATGGCAACACATTTCCAAGCTCATTTTCTTAGCACGGTCCCTGTCAGAAGCATTTTACAACTCCTAGCTATGCGGTTTGTCTGTTCCGTTTGCTTTGTTGTTTGTTTGCAGAAAACTCAAACTGTTCCCTAGAAAAGTAGCCTGTTGCCATAATCAATAACAATAGCTGTTTCCATACTTTATAGTATGTAGTCATATGGTCTAAATCATTGTCAGTCATTTCCTCTCCCATCACGTCTTCCAAAAAATGTTGCCCAAACCAAACTGGAAAAAAAAAAAAATAAAAGAAAGAAAAGAAGGAAGGAAAGAAATGAAACCTTGCCAAATTGTATCGTATCCATGTCATAAACTCATAAACTACTGAAAGTTAGGGTCAGTGCAAAGATAAGAATCATACAGTTTATGCTAGCTAATGCCTTTGTTATTGCTTTTTGAAACAAAGTTTATTTGGTGTATTTATTTCTTCTTTTGACAGCATGTGGACAATAAGTGGGTTTCTTCATCTCGGGAAATAATTGCTTTCCGCAAAGCGCTGTTGAATCCAGTGACAGCAAATCAGTTTCAACGCTTTGTGTCCCTGAAAGGAGACCTGCTGGCGAACGGAGTGCTCTTCTGGCAGGAGGTCCAGAAGTATAAGGTAAAATGGACGGAAAGGAACATCATCCAATTTGTAAGCAAATGCATCCATTACTGCACATCAGGGGAATTTTAGCTAGAATATCTCCAAGTATTTTTGTTCATTGTAAAACCGTCACTGTTTAGCTGTTCTTTCTTCCATGAAAACCCTCGCTTCTTGGAGGTGACTGTTTTAAATGACTTGAATGTATTACTGCTGTGTTTTTTCATGCTTCTTCTAACTATAACAGTCTTCCGAGTCTCTAAAGGGATGCTATTAACTAGTTAATGCCCAGATTTTTCTATACATCTGTGGAGCACTTCAAAATGCAATGATCGCACTTAAATCTTCGTTCTCTTTACAGTTTCACACTGTTAAATATAGGGATTATTGCTGGACTTCATAATTCCCCTGAAACCAGAGAGAGCTTTTAAATGCAATGCAAATGCACAAATGAAAAATCAGTTATGCAAAAGTGCATAAATACGGACACCAGCTCCCCTATTCAGCACGGACAGGTTTGACTGCATAGAGCACGTGAACCATGATGGGCTGGGAGACCCAGGGAACACCTCTGACCAGGCCAGCTCCTTGCCCCTGGGTGAAATTGCTCCAGCATGAGGGGCCACACCATGGGAAACCTCAGGACCCTGCTCTTATATCCGGCTGCTGCCAAGGGAATCCTGGGCTGGATGCAGGGATAAGGCAGCTCTTTTTGTTCCTCGCTCCTTTTGCCTCTGCACTGCTGCTAAGGCAAAAGAGCTACGGGAGGGAAGCAGAGGCTCCTGTGGGCTCCTGAGCACAAGGCAGCCATTGGGTTCAGGAGCGTGGTCAGAGAGTAGCTGGGGCTGCAAGAGGACTTGGAGATGCTGCTGTGGCTGTGTGGCMATGTGTAGCTTTAGGGGTTGACCTTAGGAGCTGGAGCCCCTCTGCTTCCAGAGGGCAATCCTTCCTCAGCAGTTTCTAACGCAAAGGGGAAGATCCACAGGCTGCAATGCTCTCTGCAGGTGCCGCTGTCTAGATGCAGAAAGGGTAGTTTAGACTAGAAAGGCACTTGCAGCTACCTGACACCAGTCCTTCCTCAGATACCTGGTGCTGTTCCAGCTCTCCTCATTTCTACATCGCGGAGAAAAGGGAAACTGCTCGCGAATCCATGTGGAGACTCATCCATGCGGTTCAGACTGTTTTCATTGTGGAATCGCGCTCTGAAGAAAGCCCTCATTGTTTTGCGTCCCACCTCCTCTCCTCATTTATGTTAACTTTATTTGTCCTCTTATCAAGACAGAGTACAATGTGACCACAGCTCCACATGCACGCGATTTGTCATGCTTGGCAGTTGATGCTCTTTGCAGGAGCAAAGGGCTGGAGTAGCCGGAGCGCCGTGGGTCAGGCTGAACTGCAGGCACGTCGCCAAAGCTGCGGGCAGCCCTTGGCCTCGYGCGCGCTTCGGTTTTCCGAGCCCTATCATGCCATCAGTTTTGGCAGAACTCCCTTTGGGAGTTTGGGATGTCTGTGCTGCTCCTCGTAACCCATCGCGCTGGCGGCACATTTGTGGACAAATAAAAAATAAAAGTAATTATTTTTCGGAAACAAATATGAGGAAATATAACTCTTAAGGATCAGTTCCATGTGTTTGTCTATGTTCTTGCTTCATCCTTCACAGCTATTAGCTTGTTTGTCTTCCCTCCTTCTCCAGCTCGCTGCCTTTGCTAGATGAGCGAAGTAAGTCACAATATATTCTTAGGGTATATTGAACATGTTTTTGTATTGCCTTCCTTTCTTCATTGTAACTGTTACCATTCTTTTCTCCCTTTGCAAAACTAAAAAGTATTTGTAATAAAACAAAGCAGCTCTTTCACATACCACATTTCTTGTTAAAAGCCCTGCTTTTAATTTCTTTCCAGAGTAAATATCCAACCTCCTCTACCAAAACTAAATGCTTATTCTTCATTCTTTTCCTGTAATTTCTCTAGAGTGTTCACTGTCATTGTGTCTCTAGTAGATATGGATGAGAATCTCCTTGTGTTACAGAATTTTATTCTTTTCTTGGTGTTTATAGATAGAGGGAAAGCATGTATTTTAAAGGGTTTGAGAGAAATCTTTTGAATGATTTTTTTCTGCTGTCAAAATGCACGGGTAGCATCGTAGCAGTGTGAAAACACAGTAATCATAGGCTTCACAAGAATAGCAGGATCACGTGAAAAAGGATAGGAAATGCCCAGTATTCCTTTGAGATCTCACCCTTCTGAGGTGAGATCTCACCTTCTCCATCTGCTCTTTACAGAACTATTTAAAAACTGAAAACTAGACCCCTGTGAACGGAAGAGTCTGTGGGTAGCTGACAGCAACGGCACCCTTTTGTACCATCATTTGTGGCGTTTGTGGTTATAATCCTTTGAATTACCCTGATTCCCCTCTGTTCATGCAATTTGTAGAGGATCTTTGCCATTTTTARTTGGAGCAGGCTTAGCAGACTCATGAAAATCAGTGTATTTCACACCTGGAGGTGGGTTTCTCTTTTCAGAAATGCCTCCTACTTGCCTGTACTGTGCTTAGATTGAATGAGGGATATGAGCTGTGCTGTTCTCTYAGAACGTGCAGGCAGAGCTTAAAGCTCTAAAGCTCTTTAAGCTCTATCTCTGCACTTGCAAACCAGAAGTCCCACTAATGTTTTTCCTGTTGCTGTAACCATCGACATTTGCTGTAAGAATTTGATCCTATTGTTCTGAAAGAATCTGTTTTTATAATTTAGTAGGACTATTGTTCTTTGATCACTATCTCCCTGTTAAGAGTCTTCTCATTCTATCTACATTGACTAAAACTGGTGTTTTTCATCTTTCAGGACTTGTGCCATTCTCATTGTGATAATGCCACAATCGAAAATAAAATCACAACTATTATCAACTGCTTTATTAATTCCGCTGTGCCGCCAGCTCTGCAGATTGACATCCCACTTGAACAAGCAGAGAAGATTYTGGAGCACAGGAAGGAACTAGGACCTTACGTTTTTAGAGAGGCACAGGTAAAACAAGAAAAAAAGATGGAAGACTCTGTAACAGATTTGGCTAGAATTCCTGTGCCTGTTTTTATGTACAGGACTTTTGGCTTGCATGAAAATTTGGACTCTGTACATAAACTTAGGCACAAAGTAGAATATTGTGGTCATCCATTTCAATACAGATTATATGCTAGAGATGACAGAGAAACTCCAGATATTAACTGCTCAATAAATTGGACATTTTTTTTTCCCAGCTTCCTGATTCCTAGAAAGGTATTCTCCAGCCTGGTTTAGGAGATCTCATTGCCCACTTGCTCATTTTTGAACTGCTGTTTTTTTATTTTCTAACATCAGGGGATTAATTTGTAGTTAAAGGATTCATTCATTTAAATATATTAATATATWAAAAAAATAGATGTCTGTAAAGGACAAAGACAGCATTGCTTACTGAAAGTCTTTCCCTTCTCTATAATATAGAGTTTATGCTGAATGACTGTAGACAATTTTTTCTCCCTGATATTTGTGCTAAATACTACTGCCAGTCAAAGGTGAGTCCATAACGCATTTGGATCTCAGGAGATGAATGGTTTGTCTGAGAGAAGGATTCATACAGATCTGAGGAGAAACCAGAAGGCCTATTTAAGAGTTAAGACTGTAAAACATAGCAAATTCCAGAAATGYAGCACAAAACCAAAGGAAGAACTTGGCAAAAAAGCTGTGACTGGAATATGATAGTGACTCAAATGTCACTTTTGAGTGGGCTGAGCCAGAATCAGTGAGGTGCTGAGCACGCCTGACTCCCTTTAAAGCCAAGTTTCTCAATGAGAGTTAAACTTCTAAATAACTCGAAAAATGTGGGCCTTAGTACGTGCAGCAACAGAATGCACTGAGCCCCTCTGTTTGCTTTTTTAAAATTGTTTTTCTTATTCTAGTTCAAAAAAGACCCTGTGAGAGATTATATCATTTAAAAATTATCCAGGATTTGCTCATAGATCTGTAATGTGGTTTAAGAGCCTTTCCAGAGACAAAAAAAAAGTATTTCCTTTCGCTTAAGCAGGAAAAAAAAAAAGCTCTCCCTAATGAACAGAATATTTGAAATACTTGAGCAGAATAGTGGTGCAAAAGCAATTCTGCTGGTGTATATTTTATCAAGAATAGTTGTAAAAAATGATGGATGTTTTCATTAATGCAAACAATTGTTTAGGGAAATATAAAAAAAGAAAGTGCTTTTTAACTGTGTTTTAGGAAGATTTCTCACCAGTAATAAACACACTGATGAAAAGCATGTGCTGAGCAAAGCTGGGCTGAAATGTCAGGACACAGTACGTGAGAGGAACAGGGCTGTGTATTCAAAAAGAAATAGCTATTTCATTCTCATGGTAAACTACATTTTATTTTACCATAAACTCTGTTTTCTTAGTACAGTCAAGATAGACTTTCTTTTCTTTCTGCTCAGATGACTATTTTTGCACTTCTGTTTAAATTTTGGCCAAATTTTTGCGAGTTTCGAAGCAACCTGGCCACTGACAATATTTTACCTGCCTTGGAAAGAAAAAAAGAACGACTGATGCAAAAGAAGAAAAGCAAAACAGCAGAGGTAAGGCTTAGAGACTCACGTGAGAGCTGACAGGCTGCATGCACACTCTTTTATGAGCAAACGTACAGGAATTCAAATATCCTTTTTCTCAGTCTGATCCACAGCTACTGAAATCTTCCTGCTAGAATGCAAGCTTGACATACGATCCGCTCCTAGGACAACTAGCTCCCAATCCTGCCAATGCATATATGTATGTTTAACTTGAAGCAGATGAGTCAATGGAATACTCCTTTCATTAAGCGGAGGGGAAAATGTATTTTAGCCATCTTTTTGTGCAGAGGGAAAAAGTGGAAAAGAGGGATGAAACCTAAAAAAAAGGGATATATGCTACAATTGGTAAACATAGATTCACCTGCACTTTCAGTGTATTCTGTCATTTGTGAGGATTTACAGTCCTCAGTGGCCCCTATTAAAAAAGCCCCAGAGATTTCATGTCTATCTCAGAAGGAGCCCTTGAGAAGTCTACACATCATCTTTTTAAAATATTTGCATGCTAATTGCTCCRTACGAGCCTTATCTTCTCTTGAGTATTTCTTAGCTTTGACAGTGAAATTGTTAAGAGTTCTCACACTGAGTTTCCAGGCAGTTTCAGTGCATTAACAGAACTGTGACCTCTAGAGTAGAATGCTTGCTGGTAAAATTGTTTTTCTTGGAATTTTATTATTAAAATATAATGTTTTTTTTTTTTCTATTGATTATAGGCTTTGCAAAAGTTTATTTTTTACCAAATGTAATTGTTTGGCCAGCTTTGAGGAGAGAACATTCCTCTAAGAGCTGGGAAATTACTAGACTTGCAAACTATCCTAAGTAGCATGAGAAGACCTTTACATATTTTAAATACCATATACACATGTGTTGAGATGTTACCGGTGATGGRAACCGCATGAGTACCTGGATAAAGACATATGCCTGTAAGAACATGTCCACTTTGTTATCCTCTTTTTAGACAGATGAAAATTGAGGATCAGTGAAGTGTTACTCAAGGCCACACAGCAATGTCAAGTGAAGTCTAAAATCCAAGAACTCATGCTACTTTCTCCAAAGCACGTTGCCTCCATACAGAAATGTCTGGCAAGGCCATTGGCAATACTTATAGTGCAAGAATGCAATATTTCAAAGTAATGCACTTCTGTGTTTTCACAGAGTTATTTTTTCCATCTGTTTGTTGCCTGTCTATAAGATTTCTGATTAGGATCAAGGAAATAAAATCTTGGCCAGGAGGGCAGCAGCCTCGCTTTTATGGGGAACAAATGGGAAAGGTGAATTACTCTTCTTAAACTGGAAAATAGGGCAAGAAATGTTAGAAAGTGATAGGCAGAAAATGCAGCTCAGTAAACAGTTTACAGGCTATTCTTTTCACCAAAAAAAAAAAAAAAAAAAAAAATCAGTATACCAGTTATCTTTAAAACCTCTCAAAAGACTAAGAGGACAGATGAGTCTTTGAAACCTTTTTTCCTTTCTTTATTTAAATAGTTTCCTGTTTCCTCCTCTTTTCTGTCCCCTCAGTGACAGCATAACTTTCAACAAATTGATTCAACCCAGCCAAGGACAAAGTATCTGTGGCAGGACAGTGCATGAATCTAAAGCCACTCCTGAAGTCAGATTTAGGATCAAAGTGTTTTCTATATCTTGCAATGTCTTGTTCCTGGTCCTACCAGGCACATGCTGAAGAAGAGGAAGCCTCTGGCAAAGGGTGGAAACGATATTTTTTCTTACCTTTTTTCTCAAATCTATTGCCATCTATTTGTGCTTTATGTCAAACTAAACAACTGCAGTACTTGGAGACAAATTTTACATTTTCCTCCCACAAACTCTTTGCTGTGCTGGCCCATCTACCTGGGCTGTCCTCACTTCCTGAAGGGACCAGTGACCCAGCAGCTGGACAGGGGGGTAGCACAGAGGAAAACCCGGGGAGACGGGGAGGTTGTCACTGGAGAACAGAGCATGACTTTTCTTGGTATTAGCTGACTATTGCAGGGATTTGTCTGGTGCCTCCTTGGCACTTATGGAAAAAAWTTGGCTGCTTTACCTGACCTGCTGAAGGCTTCCTGGCAGTAAGGGAAACCCCCTGTAAGTGCTGCATAACCTCACTGCTCCAYTGCTCCACTCCTTAACCATGCCTCAGTTAACCATGAGGCAGCAGTGCCCTCGTGGCCAAGAAGGCCAATGGGATCCTGGCTGCAYCAGGAGGAGTGTTGCCAGCAGGCCAAGGGAGGGGATCCTGCCCCTCTACTCAGCTCTGGTGAGGCCGCACCTGGAGTACTGGGTGCAGTTCTGGGCTCCCCAGTATAAGAGGATGTGGAGCTTCTCGAGAGGGTCCAGAGAAGAGCAGCAAAGATGATTAAGGGACTGGAACATCTCTCGTATGAGGAGAGACTGAGTGAGTTGAGCCTGTTTAGCTTGGAGAAGAGAAGGCTGAGAGGGGATCTGATTAACATGTATAAGTACATGCAGGGAGAATGCAGGGAGGAAGGGGCCAAGCTCTTCTCATTGGTGACAGGACAAGGGGCAATGGGTATAAGTTGCAACACAGGCAGTTCCATCTCCGCGTGAGGAGGAACTTCTTCACTGTGAGGGTGCCAGAGCCCTGGCACAGGCTGCCCAGGGAGGCTGTGGAGTCTCCTTCTCTGGAGGTCTCCAAACCCGCCTGGATGCCGCCCTGTGCCCCGTRCTCTGAGTGTCCCTGCTGGAGCAGGAAGGTTGGACTAGATGATCTCTGGAGGYCCCTTCCAACCTCAACCATCCTGTGATTCTGTGATTGCTCTTTAAGCTTCTTAGTTTTAACCTTACTCTTTGTAAGTGGTATAGTAGCAAGAGCTGTGCCATTGCCATAACTTTGTCTTGTTTGCTATGAGGAGTTGTTATTAAAGGACTTATTTAATTCTCCATTCTCATTTAAAGATAGCAAATATCAACAATATTATTTGAGTATGGGTAGTGATTCTGTTTATGCATTAGTCTTCCTATTTTAGGAAGTCTATTTGTGTCTTATCCTATTAATTAATTAATAAGTCCCATTAGTGTCTTATCAAAGTTAACAAGCCTGCTTCTGGAGAGAAGATAAATACCATGTTGCCTAAGCAGGTCTGTTTCTGAAAATCTCCATTAGAGATGGTGGGTCTATAGCATGATTAAGAAAAAGGCTTGTTGGAAGAAAGGAATTAAGATATTYTGGTCCTTTTCCAGGTCTTTCAGGCACTTCCTGAGTGAATTTGGGAAACCATTTGACCTCCCCTCTTTTTCTCATTTGCAACATGGGGCAAGCAAATTATGTTACTTGCCTCATGGGGATGTTGTGGGGCTAATCAGGCAGACTGTGTAAAAGCAAAGCCTTAAAAAAACACTAAAACAACATTAAAATAGTGAACAGTTAATATCTTGAGCATTTATCAAGGATTACGGTGCCTTGCATGCCACTGTAAATGTTTTAAATAAGATTGCCTAAGTTTCTAATATATACACTGTAGCTCATATGCAGCTGCTGGACTTAGAGCTGGAATAAACCATGGGAAATCCTATGTCCTGCATGTATACATCAGAGGATTTTTAATGCCCCTCTGTCCTTACAATATATTCTGTTGCAGGTTCACCCTTTCCCTTAGCTACAACTTGCTCCTTCGGAATCTGAAATGAAGATGGCTGGCAGGGGCTGGTGAGGAAACTTGATAGCGACAAAGAAATGCTGTAAATTTGCTTTAAAAAGCAGTGTCTTCTATTTGTTAGTGTGTCTGAGGTGATAAATTATGAACCTGAGCATTAGAAATCCAAAATATGTCAATAGTATAAGGTGATACCACACATGACAGGTTTCAAATGACAATTTTGCTTCCTTAGGCTTTCTACTTCATTACAGTAGTTACTGCTCACATCTAATTATGAGTTCTTCCCATTGTTGGCAGGGTAAAGGAGAGGAGAAAAAAGCTCTCAGTCGGTCAAGCAGTGTTTTCAGAGATGAATTTGGTGTGGAGAGAAGACGAGCATCATGTCCATATGGATACACGCAGCAGGTGACTAATAAGCTGCATGCATACACAAACAGACTGAACATAAATCATATCATTCAAAAAAGATAAATGGCTTGAGGAGAATGGGAAGGTTTGGCTCAGAATACCTGCTACATGATTCTTCAATACCTGTTCATTCTTCTACCATTAAYTTTACTGTTTATTAGTTTACCAACCTTATCATCTCTTTTGTTTTGTGTAAGATTTATGTTCTAGGAAGTATTAATATCTAACAATATCAGGCCATTTAAGTTTGGAGGTTTAATTTAGAGATAAGTTGCATGAAAAGARGTTTAATCTAGAAAAAATATTGTATGATTAGGGTAATTCTTGAAAAAAAATGGTTCAGCTTGAGTCCTGTTGCACTAATAGGTCACAACTTGAAACTGAGGTCATTTAGTAAATCTAGGTATTTGTATATAAAGTCAGACAGAAAGTAACTTAGTTATCTAGTATTTCTTTGAGTACAACTCGCATAATGCATCAAATGTGTAATGAAGGACACTGCCGTGATAGGATGGGGAATCTGTGCGGTCAAATAATCACAGCTGTAGCACGTGATGCAGGAGTAAATCTCACTCTACTCAGTGCTTCAATTCCTTGGAGCTCCTCCATGGCACAACATTAGTGATGGCAGAATATAGAAATAGGCAGTCTGAAAATCCCTCCAAATCTGAAGCCAAAGTGCAAACTACATAGCTAAGCTCATAGTCTTATCCCTTAAATGGACCTTTGTAGCTTTTGCTTATATTTATATCAAGAGAAAAAAAGTGAGCTGGGTGATTCCCAGGAAAGTATATCAATACCATATGCCTCRGGCTTCAAGAAGAGGCCAGATAACTGCATAAAGAGCAATAACCTCTTGTGAACCAGATTTTTCTCCCAGCCCCTTGCTGCTCTAGGAAGATGCTACAAACTCTTCTTATTGAATCACAAAATGAAAAATTGGCCTCAAGCTTTTCATGTTGTAATGAAGGAAAAAAAAAAAAAAAAAGGCCAAATAAAAGTACACTTCCCATTGTGATTTGAACCTGAAACATTGAATGTTGAAACTGAAGCTGGCTCTGCTGCCATGTAAAGGGCAACATTTTTTCCTTAGGAAAGGTGAGGGTGCCATCCCTGAATGATCCATCTCTGCTAGTAGTAGCGTGATGCGAGGGAGGTTAGGCAGAAGGAAGTGTGATGGTAATGAGGCCTTTTGGATTTGAGATAAGGTGCACTGAAGAGATACAACAGGGACATGAGAGGAATTAAAGTCCATGACCGCACAAAAGGCTAAAATTTTGTAAGGAGAAAGGTCTGCCTGTATAAATTTGAAGAAGAAATGAGATCAAATGTCATTGAGAATTAAGGATGGATGATAAAAGAATATAAGCATCGGGTCTGTCAGGTTAATCTAACAGTGTTGTAGATTTGCTTTTTTTTGCATCAAGATTATTTGTCCCATAAYTGCAGTACTGTCATGACAACCCCCCTGTTTTCAATAACTGAGATCAATTGGTTACTGGGATATAACATAAGCTTTCTGTTGCACTATTAAAATGGACCACCTCAGTGGTCTGGAGGCTACTTTTTTTAAATGTTTTTTGCAGGTTTCCTGGTCTTATTCCAAGTACATAGAAGCCTTGGAGCAGGAGAGAATACTCCTTAAAATGCAAGAAGATCTGGAGAAAAACCCATCATCACTCCTTACAGGTTATTAACCACGTTGTGTAGTTTAGGAGGCCGAGCATATAGCTTAGGTGAAATTTTCTCAGCGTAGGGGCTTTAGGTGATTGAGTAGCATATGTAAGCCAGTGCCTCTCTTGACMCTGTCAAGAGGGAAGTTGCTTTCTGCACCAGAATGATGGGTGACAAGTTTCTACGAAGGGGAAGAGGAAAGAGCCATACTACACATGCTCTGATGCAGAAAGGAATGTGTACATATCTTCATTCCATACCTCCTTGGGTCACCTCCAAAGGATTCTAGTACTTCAGCAACCTATGTGCAATCAAGCAAGTGAAACTCTCACCACTTTGTCAGCATGCTGTCGTGGGATCCACCAGCAGTTGCCTCAAGCTTGTATCAGCTATGAGTATTGCCCTAGGGTCTGCCCAAGGAGTTTATGACCTACCCGTTCCTTGAATAGAGCATGTGATATTAAACTACTCAGTTTTCCATCATTTCAGCTTTATTTCTATATGCAGGTTCCTCATCTATGTCCTTGCTGAAGCCACGTAGCTCTGAAAGATTCATCTTTTCTTCAAGGAGTAGTACGATCTTTGAGAAACGCTTAGATCTTCCCAGAGAAACAGAAAGTGAGTACCGGATTGCCAACACGGTACTTTGAAATTTAGATTTTTAAAAGCTAATTTTCCTGTCAATGCTGATGCTCATTATTAGTAAGTTGCCCCATTCCACATTTAACTGAAGTTATACAGCCTCACCATGAAGACAAGATTAGTTTTTACTCCAAACATGGTTGTCTTTTAGCCAGATGGAAATCTGTTGCAAAATGCAGCCTCTGAAATGTGGTAATCTAGGCTTTCCTGTTGGAATGTTTTAACTAGGAGCATGAGGTGACTGGAGGAAGCTCAAACCCCATGGAGTTACTGGCAAAGGCCTGACACAAAACTAGGAATAGATCATCTCTGCTGAAGCATATTAAGCACTGGAATGGGAAAAAGGAGTGGAACAGCAGAGCATTCCATTGAAAGGAAAATGACTTCAAAGCTTGAATTCCTAGGATAGAGTTCCCTGGAGATCTTGCTTGGTTTCGATTTTTAAGTCTACTCTGAAATTAGGTGGACTTCAAAAAATTGACAGAACTTGGATTATGGCTCTCCTTCTCGCTCTGCTCCTCCTTCATCTTCTATTTCAGGTCTTCAGCATTGCTCTTTTCATATCCTGCCCTGTCTGCTGTTCCTAAAGCTCCCAGTGCCTGAATACTTCTCCAGGAGAAAATTGCAGCAGTCCTTACTCTGTTATTTCCTCATGTTCTCTCTCTGCCTTTTCAACAGCTCTCCTAGATATAGATAAATCTCACAGCTGTTTGTACCTTACACACCTCCATAATGTTAATATATTTCATGCATTCATGCCCTTTTTTTGTATGATAGCTCTTCTGCTCTTTGACTCGGTGCTCTACACGCAGCTATGTCTCCATGCAGAGCCCTTGGGCAAGGACTTCAGTCTTGCCTTGTGAGCTGAGAAACTTCCATCCCGGCTCTKGCTCAAAGGGGCTGTCCAAGGTGGCTGCAGTTCTTGCCACAACCCAGCACAGCAGTCTCTAGCCCATCTCACTCTCTGAAACCTGAGATCAGCCTGTGGTGCTGCCCAATGCCATGAGAAAGCAGAGATGCGGAGAGGTTTGAGAGCTGTGCGCTCTGCTCCCTTGCTCTCGTTTCAGTTACAGCCTCCTCTCAGCCTCCACTGGAAATCTCCCTGCCCTGCCCTTTCCTCACTCTTAGCTCAACGTTGTTGTGTCTGTCTCTTCTTGTTCTGTCTCTTCTTGTATCCCTGTCCTCTGGTGGTTCTCCTCAACCTTGCTCCCCGCTATCGCCTCTTCGCTCTGCTGTTGGTGCAAGATTTCTGCAGAAGATCATGATAGTGTTTGATGCATTTGTAGGTGACCTGTTCTGAGCATTTCAAGCAGTCATGACACAGAAAATGATATTCTTTTTGCAGGCAAATTAAAATTTTTCTGAGAAATGGGATGCAGAGACACACGGTGAAAGCGGCCAGGAGACAAATAAGGCATTGGTGAGGTTTTTACTTATGCTTGCAGCAGAGATAACAACTTTTAATGTTATTAAAAATGTGGCTTTAGTCAACGATAAGAAAAGAAACATATTTCAATGTGCTTAATATCAACATGACTATGATAATGACTCTTGTGTTATTTATTTATTTAATTCGCACTTCTTGTGGCTCAAATCAGAGTTAGGGGCATGCAKGGGGCAATTAGGTAGGCAATCAAACCCAATTCTATAGTGCCTGATTTAATGAATAAGTAAAACACTGTGTATTGAATTGACGGCTCTGAAGCAGTGTGTCTTGGCACGCTGTGGCCTCAGTTCTGCAATTCATGCAACTTCTAGTCATCAAGAGTAAGTCATGAGATTTCTGAACTATCATAAAATCAAACCTTGTTGTGGTTTGGTCTAAATCCAGCCTGATTCCTGGTTTAAAGTACACCTCCTGCCTCATTTCTGAGATTCAGTCCCCAAGCAAGGCTTAAAATATACCAGGAACAGATCTGATTAATAATTTTTGCAAAATGTTATTCCTCCCAAGGCTGTACTCACAGGAAAGCTGTGGGAGCTCAAAGCTCTTGGACAGCTCTTCTCTCTCTTCTTTCTTGCTTCTTTTTACAACTTCAAGGGAGGCAGAGAGGCAACACTGAACATATGAACTGGGGGAATCAGAGCAGTTTTAAGGGGGCAGATTTGATGTGGGGACCAGGGCCAAAGGATTATTTGGGATTTTAAGGTGGGGCAGGGGCAGAATTTATTGCCAGGCAGGGGAGAGGATGATGACAGCCTTCTCCACATTTTTCAGACCACTTTAATCACGGGTCCCCAGCCACAGAGATGTTGGCTCCATTCTTCTGTACATGTGTGCAGAGCATGTAAGGGAAAGGCAAATGAGTGTGTTCCAGCTTGCTGAGTTCTCTAGGGYTTAGCCCAGTGCTAGGGATTGGATTATCTTCCTCTCCCCCTTCTAATCTCCGGGAAAAGAGGAAGAGCCATGTCAGAGATCCAGGTGCTTCACTTGGAGCTCTTGGTCATCAACCTGCTGAGGACCATTTGAGCGTCCTTTCCTCTTCCATGGGGACTACTTGGGTGCACTAAGGACCACTAGTCGTGTTCACTCTTTAGGCCAAATAACCTAGAATTGTAGGGGACTTCCACTGGCAGCTTCTTCAAGAGCAGAAACACCCTTTCTAGATAAAACTCATGTATCCTCACTGAAGGAGCAAG
This sequence comes from Nothoprocta perdicaria, assembly GCF_003342845.1. Lineage (NCBI taxonomy): Eukaryota > Metazoa > Chordata > Aves > Tinamiformes > Tinamidae > Nothoprocta > Nothoprocta perdicaria. The sequence goes on along the minus strand of NW_020455910.1, from coordinate 2,928,030 downwards.
AGAACTCATCAGTTCAGTTCCTAGGTTCCCCACAGTTTAGATACAGATTTTTACATCATGCTTATTTCCATTGATTTCCCTGTGCCATAACTGTAAATGACTTCATCATTGCTTGAGGCAGACTTTTTAGGTAGAGGCCACAACAAGGATGTCAAATCTCTTTAAATGTTTGGGTGGTATCTACTTACCCAAATTTCACAGATGCACTGAACTTTAACGCTCAGTACATCTGAGGAGGGTGGAATGTAGCATCCCGTAGAGAGCAGAGCACGTGTGATACTGTCTGGTCCACCACTCATTAATGTGAAGGGCAAAGGAAAATTGTAAAATACCACCAACACAGACACCCACATCAGTCTGAACATCATGTGCAAGGCCACCTTCTCCTGCTGGGTAAGTACAGTACCTGCAACCAAATGCTGGACTCTGGCAGTCAGATTCTGATTTGTTGTATTCTTGCCTTCTTCTCGTTCAAATAAAGTTAAATAACATGTAGAAAATGCTTATCTTACATCAGTAGCTTTTACTTGAGTCATACTTGGATTACTTATTAAATGAAAAATGTTATCCACATATTTGTCCCAGATGATAGAACTCCTTGTGAATGTATTCCAGCCTTACAAAATTATTAATGAAAATTTACCAGCCCCTTCAAACTATTCGTTTAGCAAGATATCACGATTAATACTGTACTTGTCTATCAAATCTATAAACAAATTCAAAAATAAAACCCAACACTATGTACTTTGTGTTCTTCAGTGAGTGAGGAGCATTTTGCAGACCTGGTCTGAACACTCTCAATTCTGTAAATCAGCAATAATTCTCAATCCATTTTACAATTCTGTCTCTATATTATCTGAAATATATGCATTTTCTCTATATATGTGTGTACACACACAATCATTTATGGACCATTTCTCATATGCAACTGAGAAGGATCATATCTGTTTGAAATGCTTGAAGAATGTGTCATATGGTTATGCCTATTTCATGTGTTAGCTTTAAAGAAAAACAGAAAAATAGAGGGAAAGCACAAGGGAAATATTAACAGACAYGAACTCTTTTATATCTGGGTTACTGAGTCTAATCTGATGCAGTGGCAGATCCCACACAACTGGTGTTTGGTGATACATCTGAAATGAAATAGGGATTTTAGACYAGGGATCAAGTAATGACTATTGCCAATTCCAAACAGAAAGTCTGAGAACTTAATGGATATAGCGACTAAATACATATGATTGCTGTAAATCACTTCAGGCAGCTTGCACTGCTGTTGCCTTTTATCTTGTCTGTCAGACACACTCTCTCTTKGGTTGCTGCTGGACCACCTGTGTGAGTTGTGCAGGTTAAAGGACTACAAAAGATGCCCTCAACACCTCTAGCATCTCTCCTTTTAGATAAACAAAACTTCATTCCTTATGAACTGTATATAATTTAGGTGTTTGTGAAGACTACAGCGTTACTGCAGAATAAAGGCTGTGTGTGGACTTTGCTTCTACACATTATCAAAACAGATCTGTTTTAGAAAGAGAAATCCAGAAACTCTTCTGAATRGATTTATGATTCATCTGCTTTACTGGTGGTCAAAATAAAATCTAAATATATTCATACAGACTTACATTTTTCCTTTTTACTTGCAAATATTGCAATACGTTGGAAGTACTCTGGATTTTTTTAAACCACCTTATGCATTCATAAATATTTACACTTAGATACTACTATTGTGCATTTCAGCTTTCTCTGACCAGACTTGGTCAGTTCATTAAAATAGTTTGCCTATCACACAGGGCTTACCTCGAGGGGTTCAGTTCTTAAGTTATTCATTCAAATACTTTATGATATCAACATGAAGTGTGACTATACATTTCAGGAAGGAGATTTATAGATTTTGTTTTGACTTCTGGCCTGCTACTGCGTGACACAAAGCACAAGACAAGATAATGCCTGAAATACGTAGTCTTGGATTATGTTTTTAACATGCATACTCTCAGTAGCTCTCTGGTGGTGGTCACTATTACACTGAGAAAAGAGCAAAAAGCTGCKGCTTTTGCATCAGTGAAAAGCTGTCTTGCCTCCTCATGATCTGTTCTGTACTGGCTGTTCCTTAGGAGAGACTATTAATGGGGGTAGCCCTAGTTGCTGAGCTGTGGCTTGGCTTGTCCCTTTGAAGGTGTGGAAACCTCGTGCTTAATCATGGGCTATTGAGCTCAGCGGCTGAGCGAGGTGCTCTGCACACAGGGGGATCCAGGTTTAGCAGCCCCTGCCCCTGGTTGTGCCTCTCCTACTGCATGCAGRGGGGTCAGGCCAGGCCGGGCTGGGCTGCACTGTCTGCATCTTCTACGGGAGAAGAATCACGGTGACCTTTTCAAATGGGTCTGAGTGCAAAGAAAGGAAGAACTACAAATTAGTGAGGGCTACAGATGAAGGCATTTATTAAGTAGCTATTGTCATTAATAAGGGACTCTTGGTTTCCTGTTGTTCGTAAAAATGTTTGACAAAATGACAGGCATCCCTTCCCTGCTGCTTCTGCATTTGCAGCCTTATAGGATATTACAGACTTAAAGTCAAGGACATTTAGTATCCTCTACCATTTGTGAACTTCTGAAAGGGCTGGCTTCAGTACTGCCCAGTACTGTTCTCTGGTCAAAACTATAGATCTCAGCAAGATTTTGTGTGTGTGTAAAAATGTCAGAAAAGGGAGGGACTAAGTGCATCAAAGTCCTGCCCCACACTTGAAAATCGCTGTGTTATTTATGCTTCTAATATTAAATATAGGGCCAAAACGATCACTGTGCAGCTTCTTATGGCCAATGGAGCTGCAATCATCTAGCCTGCATTTGACCTGTTTAAATTGTCCTATAATACATAACTGATGATTTTTGTTTCTGTTTTTTATATAAATGCTCCTAGTCACCCATTGTGAGTCATGTTTRAGTACAGATAAGATGGGGTTAATTGCAGTCCCTTGCTTTTAAGTTTACAGAGCATTCCTGGTTTTAATACTTTCAATAGTTGCTGTAAAACTGTTAGGGAAAGTTAGAATTGAACCAATATTTCAGATCTGATCTCTACTCAGAGTTCAAACCTATCCTTCACGTCTGAATTTGAGCATTCCCGGGATTTGGGAGAGTTATAGCTCATATCTAAGTTTCAAATTCCTTCGTGCAAGATTGTTCAAATGTGCAGTTTTGGAACAGGTCCACGTCTAATTGGCTAAACTGCAGTCCCCAAATTGAAAGCCACATGGCACTGCTGTTTCTATATGGTCTTTTTTTTATTATTTTTCCCTTATTATGTAGCCTTCAAACAGTATTCTGTCAGTCCAGCACACAGGATTAATCCAAAACACCAAAAACACCAAAATCAACACTTTCAGCTTCCTGCTAATGAACTCACAAATCTGTAATTGTACCAGTGATTTAAAGAAGCTTTTACACGATGGGCACAACACGTATTTTGCTACTGAATAATAACTTCTCAAAGTGCTAGAGCACTGGACTGGACTGGAAATATGAAGGGGCCACTGAGTTGCCACAATACTTTAAGAGTATCTAGGTATAAATGAGATTCTCCATCTATTTTTAATAATCATTGTGCTAAACATCTCAAGTTTTATCTCAAGTGCGCACAGCATTTAGTTGAATTTTCCTCTATTTCTCTACTACTGAAAAAATATTTTATTTTCATGGTAACGGAGTTGCAAGTGTTGACAACAGCATTGCTTATTCCACATGTTAATTATGTATTTGTTCAGAGCATGCGGATGAACTATGTTCATTTTTCATGTTAACTTTTCATTTCATGTCAGAGGAAAAGTGGAAACGTAGTAAGTAGATTTGTGCTTTTAATTTGAGATATTTCTTCTTCCTCTAAATCTTGTACATAATCCCTCTGTACCATATGCGTTTGAAATTCTTTTCTTGGCAAGAAGTTTAAAAAGAAAGTAATTGTCTCTTCTCAGAAAAGGACTCTTGAGCAAAGCAAAGCAATTGTGCCATTAATGAGAAAGTTAAATGAAACAAACGACAAGACAAACAAGAAAAAAAAAAACACAGCATCACACTCAAGGAATGCACAAGCACACAATAGCTTATGCAATATTCCCATCTGTCAAAGCCAATAAATAGATTTCGCTGGAAATATTTATTATGGTAGTCTGGGATGCCTACGGCTCAGGAAATGCAATCAAGTAGCCTTAATAATTTTCACCTATGGGTGAATAAACGGCTTTCACCCCATCCATGATTGCTCGCTGAGCAGTAGCTGGTTTGTAAACCCAGACCCTGTTGGAGTCTGAGTATCACCCRTTCCTCTAAAGGTATCAAGCTGCTGTTGGATCAGTTTGCAGAACTGCTGTTTGATGCTGTTTGCATCAACTGTCACCTCCAGCACAATCTGCACCGCTACAGCTCTGTGTATATATGTGTGTATGGAGATGTGCATATAGCATCTGCATTTCACAGATTTGCATGTGTGTGCATATACGCAGAAGATGACTCAGTAATCTGTTTTGGGGTCATGATGATACAGGGCTTAAGCTTGTGGTATATCATCTTTTCCTAATATGACTTTCCAAACATTAATTTTTTTTCTGTATAATTGTTTGAAAGTGAAGATCGTCATGTTTTATTCAAGTGTTTGGTTTTGTACTCATTTGCATTTCAGAAGAGAGAGCCCTTAYGTTTGCTTGGCTGAAGGATATTGCTCTTTTCAAAGCTCTCGTGGCTGCTGAGGAAATAAAAATAATTCTAGGGAGGGTTTCTTTGATCTAGAAAGAATATACAAGAAAAAAAAATCCCTATATTTTTAAATTAATGGCAGGTGTTGTGCTATTCACTGCGGACTACAATAAATGAGTTAATATTTTCAGGCTAATGAACTGAATGCTTGCTCTGAAAACGGACAGCGTGTATCGTCGTTTTTTATCTTCCACTTAAAATCTTACAATTCAGGTATTATCTTAACTCCTGGCTTCTTGATCCTGAAATTTGACGAATATATTGAACTATTCTCTTAATTCACATTTCCAGAGGTGCTTAGCAGTAATAAGGCCTTGAGAAAACTATCCAGCAGGCTAAAACAGGGATCTTTTCTTTCCCGAAGCCGGGAGAGCAGCACTGCTGTTACACCAGACTCTATTGAAAACAAAGCAGGGAAAATCAAAACACGGAGACACACAGGCCTAATTGGCCTTGCCAAGATAACGCGGTAGCATTAATCATAGATTGTATTTGGGGGTAATAGCTAAGCATTGGAGTAAGTTGGAGAGCTTCAGAAATCCTTATCGTCATCAGTTTTAAAAACAGATAACATATGCACATTTGTGAGGAATGACTAAGTATTTTCAAACCCACACTGGGGAAGGGGAGTGAGCAGATAGACTCTGGGGGCACTTATTTTCTTTGAATCCATATTCAAGCTGTTCTGAATGCTAAGGCTTAGCCTCTGCTCAAGAATCTTACTACAGTCAAGGGCTGCAACACTTCATTTGTTCTGCACCCGAAACTCCCACTGAAGCCAATTATTCAATCTAATTTAACAAAGACCACAGCTTCTCTGGCTGTGCAATTGTTGGTAACCATCAACAAACTGATTCATCTACAATTGGGCCAAATGTTACAAAATCTGTTTCTGAGTTCTTGTTTGTACCCCCATCACAAGATTACACCAAAATTAAAGCATGCAGTACTTGAACTAACTTCAAAGGCTGAGCTTGCACTTCTAGCTAGTTCAGCCTTTTTATTGGTTCATGTTTCCCATTTGGCTTCGACATCCTGTTCTTTACTGATGCCCTTCTGGAATTTCATTTACAAACGCTACGTCCCAGTTGGTGAGCTATGCTAATTAATACTGTGGTGGAGACTATGGATTATAGCAATTTTGTGCCTCCCGCTTGGAAAAATCCCGGCAACTTTTCCAGCCATTTCCATGCAACCCTGCGTTGAACGTGGCCAAATTCATCTTAAGAAAATTTACCGTTAACTCGTTTAATCAAAATACATTGAACCAAGGTCGCTTATACTATTATCTATTGCCAGTTTTTGTTAATCAAATACTTCAATACAGTAGAAACTTGAGAGCTAGTATTTTCTCGTTAGATTATATCAAAGAAAAGAGCAAAGTTAAAACAGGCCGTACTAAGAATATTTTTTAAAGCTTATGCTAATAAGATGTTTGTTAAAGAAAAACGCTAATAGAAGATTTTACTATTTTCTGAAAGTCCTGCACTTCTGCCTGTGCTTCGCCTTTCCAACCTGGGTCCCCAGCCTGACAGGGATTTCAGCTACGCTGGGGATTTGCTAGTCAGCAACACACTGACTGCTGGAATTTCAAATGCTGCTGAAGGCACGATTATAAAGAAATTCAATTTTATATAGCACAAATTTATGGATTCTTTCAAGAACATAGCAGTTATGTAGACAGATTCTTCCTACACAAGAATAAACCTAAGCAACATTGTTTTTTAAGAAGAGGTAATATCTTTTATTAGACCAGGTGACGTAACTGGAAACAACGGCATTGCTTTCAAGCTCTCAGTTTGTTCATCAGGTCATCAACAGGTCAGCAAATACATCATGTTTGAGGTACTTGTTACTTGGTTTCTGTTATTAATTGCGTTCATGAACTCGCCTTTCGTAAAGGGACAGAATTCAGTTGACGTGACTGCGATAAGATGATATGAGGCACAGAACAAATCCGCAAGAGACCCCCCCTTCCTCCTCCTAGCCTGTCGTTTCAGAACCAGAAAGGAAAATCTGCCAGCATCTCCTAACACTTGTCATGTCAGCACCTCAACATGAATTAAAGCAGGCTAAAATGAGAGGTTCATAAACCTATGAGACAAAGGTTTACAAACTTGCCATTAGAAAAAACTGCAAAACAATCCCGTGGCCTATTAACTGGGACCTAGGCCAGTCTCTTTGGACAGAAAGAGCTCTTGTCCTTGAAGGGCTACAGCTAATAAAGGACATGGATGCCCCTAACTTGAATCCTACAGGTTCTTTCGGTGTCACAGGCCCTCATCAAGCCCCACTGAGAGCTGCCTAAATTGAGAAGCCTTGAGCCTAACCCAGGAAGGAGGGCAGGTTTTGTGTCTGGTGGCGAGCAGGCACGAGCTGCTCCTTGTGGGAGGCTTCTGCTCCACAGCCACTGTTTTCTGCCCACAGATCATTCTGGCAGAGCTCTTTTTTGTCAGCATTAATTCCTTCAACAAAATAACAGCTCCATGAACAGCAGTTGGCCACTTTCTGCTTCCCTGGATGTYGGATGATCACTTGTCAAATCCGGTAAAAAAAGAAAAGCTATGGAAGGGTCTGCTCTAAAGCTTATTAAGGCATTAAGAACAAACTGTTTTTATGACTTTGGACTACTGAAGTTTACCCATGAATCTTCTGCTCAGACTTACTATAAAACATCTATGAAGATGCAGCATCGGGTGGGTTTTACCATCGTGGATTGCAGGGCAGCCTGTACAGACGCTGGGTTCTGCATAAGAAAGTTGTTGTAGGAGGGATACCGTTTGCGGGGAGAGGATTTTGCCTTGAGGGAGACTTGGCAACCTTACAACACCTGAACCAAGCAGTGAAAGCAGCCGGGAAGGTCTGGCCTTCGGCCCCTGCATTAGGAGAATGCTCACGCTCGCTTTCATTTTCAAAAGGAGGGGATTTGCCATCGTGTTGCTATTACTTTCTGGAGCTGGATCGAGGCTAATGACACGTGTGGCCTACATATGATGTGCTGTTATCTGCTGTGGTGGGTGTAGTGAATTAATATGTAACCATTTCACATGTTGACAAGTTAGACTGCAGATAGAGTATTGGTAGAATGTATGTGCTTCGGACAGGCCCTCTGAACGCAGAGGATCTCAGAGTGAGAACACAGAACCTTCTCTAGGTCAGAGAAAAATAATAACAAAAAGGAAATGTGGCACGTGAAGGCAGGATCAGGTCTCTGCTGGGGGAGCTGGTATTTTCTCTAGTTTTGGGCCTGGGTTCGCACCTCCGYGCTGTCATGGCTGCAAGGAGAGATGAGAGAAGGGAGCGAGGGGCACAACTCCTCCATGGYCCGGGTGGCCCTGGAGGAGGCTAGGCTTGAGTGGGCAAGGAGGGACAGGCCTGGCACAGGCTGCCCAGGGAGGCTGTAGAGTCTCCTTCTCTGGCGGTCTCCAAACCCGCCTGGATGCCGCCCTGTGCCCCGTGCTCTGGGTGTCCCTGCTGGAGCAGGGGGGTTGGATTAGATGATCTCTAGAGGTCCCTTCCAAYCTYAACCATTCTGTGATTCTGTGAGGGAGCCACAACAAGCTCCACAGTTGTGTCGGACAGAGCAGAGGACTCACAGAATCACAGAATGGTTGAGGTTGGAASGGACCTCCAGAGATCAYCTAGTCCAAGCCCCTGCTCCAGCAGSGACACCCAGAGCAYGGGGCACAGGGCGGCATCCAGGCGGGTTTGGAGACCTCCAGAGAAGGAGACTCCACAGCCTCCCTGGGCAGCCTGTGCCAGGGCTCTGGCACCATGACTCGAACATGGGGACACTGCAGACAGCGGGCTCTGCCGCAGGGACCACGAAGAGGACACGGCAGCAGCAGCACAGCTGTCAGCTCAGGAAACAGCAGACTCTCTTTCTGCAATAAAATCATGGCACCAAACAAGGGACCACTCATGTAATTATATTACTATTTGACGTGTTTAAAAATATCAGAATCTGTCTCTTTGCAAATTGAACAAAGCTTATGATTTTTTTTTTCTATTTCAGAAGCATTCATATAATCAACAAAGGCTTGTGAAATCCCTGTCCCTGTCATTTATTATGATTTGAACTTTTTTTTCTTTTTTCTCCTTTGTTTATAATGCCCTTTTGGAAGTCTGAAAATATTTTTCTTCTCCCTATGAATTTTGTATTTTTCCATTTAGGAATCATTGATTCACCCTTATTTTTTGTACAGCTGGCATTCAAATTTTGTAAAACAGCTTCTCGTGCCATAATATCTTTGTTTGTTCCACAGCACCATTGATTGATGTCAACACAGCTGTGGGAAAAGAGGATTTAATTAGTTAATTTCTGGCACAGAAGTGGAGGAGGAGCACGAATGCATGCGTGTTCATATGTGGCACATAGCTGGCAGCCAGCATTGTTTATTTTTTTTTTCTTTTTGTGATAGGGAGGTAGATTTTATATTAAACTGTTTAGAAAAGCAGCTGGCTCTAGAGATTGCTGATGTCCCATGTGACTTTTTTTCCAGCAGATTTTGGGTTCTAATTTGATCCAGATTATGATTATCCATTATCCAGCCATTCCCATCTAAGAGTTTGTGGCCTATGCAAAATCACTTGCTTGTCACAACCCTGTTCCTCGTGGGCTCCAGGCCACACCGCAGAAAGTACTATCCTAAGTATTCCAGCTGGCAGGCTTTGTGGAAAGGGCAAGGACTCAGCACCCTATCTTTCACTCCAGTCAGCGCTAAATTTTATTTCAAATTCAATGGGAGCATAAGCTAGAAATGTTTCAGATTTACTGCCTTCCTTTCTTCCTCAAGAGATGATCCATTTCTGGGACATCATGAGGAAGCTTCAACTGCAGCTGGTGCTACCACATTTTGTGGAGAAAAAGAGGGCTGCAGACTCTGGTTTAGTAACTGCAGCTCCTTTCACGCAAGTAGGTTAACGCTGRTGTTCCAAAGTGGAGCAGGTGCCAGACGCCTCAGGTGGCTGGGAAGGAAACGACGGGAAGGGAATGGCTGCTGTGGGCGTGAGGCATTTGCAGAGGGGCTTTTTGTTCACTTGTACTTGGATGCATGAGGCCAGCTCGGGTGCAGAGCGGCCGTCAGCCTCATAAACCCCCTCAGAAGCAAGGAAGGAAGGTAGGAAGGTAGGAAGCAGCTCCATGCATTGCCTTAGTGGCACTGGTAGTCTCTGTCCTCCTGCCACTGCTGCTGCGCCTGTGAACCCTGCATCCTTGGGCAAAATCCTCCTTTGCACAGTCCCAAACTGCCCTTCATGCAGAACAACAAACAGCTGGCTGCCGGCTCCACGCCACGACGTCAAGGAATAATAACAATTAGCACTTCATTTAACATCTCAACTATAACGTGAAGATGCCCAGCCCACAGTGTCTGAGGCACACRGGGAAAATGGTGGCACAAACTATATTTTAATGACTTGGCCGGCCATGAACTAATTAGTGAAAAACAGATTTTTGTCAATGTAGGCCCAGGTCCATCCAGCAAAGTATTCTTTCTCATGCAGACTGTTTGTAGATGAATTCCTCAGACACATAATGACAGTAGCTTTGAAAACTGCTATGATTTTATTCTAATTAATCATACTTTCTATTTTTTTTCTGACGCTATATAACAAGAGGATTCATTCTTGGGAGCTTTTAAGATTCCCCAGGCAGCTCTCCCTGACATCTCTTTTCTGCCTTCCATTCCCCTGGCCCCAAAGGCTCCCTCAGTAAGACCAGGACACTGCCCGACCCCGGCCGTTTCCTAGGCCCTCCCACTCAGGTTATACTTTGGTCTCGCCATTCTTTCTGTCTGACATCAYTAACACTTGGCTGTTGGTGTTCGTCCACACAGGAAAACCTGCTGGCCAGACACGCTTCRTTTTGGTCTCAGTTATTGTGACAAACTTTTCCTCAGTTCAAAAAATGCTTTCCAAACTTTATCTCTTCAAAAGGCTGTTGCAAAACCCATTCCCCCAGCTTGTTATTGAATGCATAATTTCTGTCTGCAGTTTTCTACTGATTCACTTTTTTATCTCATGATAATAATAAAAAGGCTACTTTTCTTCAGTTTTAAAGGCCTATCTCTCCTGTTGTTTGTTGTCAAAACCCCCTCGCTTTGTCAACACAATASTAGGTTTGAATAAACACCTCACAGCACAGGAGAGGCTTCAGTTTTTCCAGGCAGGAATTTTCAGCAGTTAGCACAGATCCCACAAAGACCGTCTAGGGATAAAAACAGCTGCACTTGTGGTGACTATGTGGAAACCACAGGTAAAGCACTCAGGCAACTTATTTCCAAAGGTACAAAAATTGTTCACAGATCCACTAGTGGCTCAGGTGTGTCTGGCAGGGATCAGAAATTCCTTCAAGGACTGCAAAGATGTCGGGATGGAGCGTCTCTCACACCAAGTGCGCTGCAAGAGCTGGGACTGCTCCGTGTGGAGAAATCTGATCCATGAATATCATTAAAATATAAATGGGGGTGGATATTAAGACGGTGTGGTCAAATGGTGCTTGGTGATGTTAAGACGGTGTGATCAAACGGTGCTTGGTGATGGTGAGTGACAGGATGAGAAGCAACAGGCACAACCTCGAGCATAAGCAGCCCCTTCCTCACTGGGAGGCTGGTTGAAGCCTGGTGCAGGCCGCCCAGAAGCGTCTCCAACCTTGGAGATACCCAAAACCCAGCTGGACACGGTGCCAGGCACCTGCTCTGGGTGATCTGCTCCAATTTGGACCAGGCGATCTCCAGCCCCAACCGTTCCGCATTCCCACCCCTCTCCCCTCCATCCCCAACATGGCCGCTGCGCTGCGCAGCGCCGCCCCTCCCCC
>NW_020455910.1:2911058-2916182 GCF_003342845.1 Nothoprocta perdicaria | reverse complement strand
GCGCGTCCCCGAGGGTGGCGGCGCGGGCCCTGCGCCCGCTGCCCGCTCACGGAGCGCAGGCGGCGCGGGGCCCGGCCCGGCCCGGCGCCTTCCCCGCTTCCCCCCGAGGCCGCGGCGGGCGAGCGGCGGCCCGTGCCCCCCCGTGCGGCGGGGGGCGGCTGCTCGGGGCCCCCGCAACGGGGAGCGCTGCCCCGGCCCCGCTCCTTGTCACCTGCCTCCTATAGCGGCCGCTGCCGCAGGGCTGGCGGGCTGGCAGGGCCAGGCGGCCGCCAGCTGAGGCCTTCAATGCCTCTGGGTCTTCATTTTTTCCCTAATCGCTTCAAGTGTCACTTGTTTTGCTTTAGAAGTGAATGAAATGGTATYGATGTTCTGGAGTAGTCAGCCGGACACGGTGGAGCCTACAAGGAAGGGTGGCTTTAGGGAAGCAGGGGAGGCCGCTCTGGCTACTGTAATAGCCGCAGGTTGTAAAGGGTATAAAGCCTTTCTTAGGTTTCTGCCATGAATAGATTGACCTTCAGTGGCCTACATTAAATATTCTCACTGAAAGGTCAAATAAAGGACAGCTCTCTTGCTCCTTGAAGATGCTGATTGCCCATTTCTCAAGGGCGTGGTCTTTCTCTAATTGTTTCAGAACACTGCTCAAGCTGAACTTCTTGTCTCTGAGTTATCTTTTTTTTTTTTCTTTTTTTCCCTTCATCTTCTAGGAGATAGATCACCATGTCGTCTGCACTATTGCCTAAGCCACAGATGAGGCGCCTTCTGGCCAGGCGGATGAAATTTCATCTCTTTGGGGCATTTTTTGTATCTATAGGATGTGCTGCTTTGTACAAGGTAGGAGCTTTAATTGTTGAAATATCAATTCCTCTCATTAGAGTGCTAAAAATTCCTTATGTTGCTTTGTTAAGGTTTTTTTCAAGATTCTTCTTCAAAAAATTGTGGTTTCCTGAACACAAATAATCTTCATTTGAAGAAATGTTACGAATAAACCGACGTCTAAAGCTACGTGACCTGTGCAATTCTTGACAACATAACCTTGGGCCTCCTAATCCTTACACAGTCTAGCTCATTCACACACAACTGATGCTTCTTAGACAGATGTAGATGGCCTGTGACTACAGGAACTAGGATATTGGGAGGGAGAATGAATTGTCAAATCTTGTCTCTCGCTCCACTTCAGAAACCATCTCCGTAAGCAGGTTCCAGAATGTGCCCTTCCTCCTGAAGATCGTGATGACAGTTTGGCAGATGAATTTAGCCGATTTAGGTTAATCTGCCAAACTGTTCAAAAACCTAACTTGGTAAAAAGGAAACAGCTATTCTGTCAGCTGAGCAGCTCCCAGGCAGGCAGGCAGAAAGCTGCCAGACGGTGCAGCTTGGTGGCTGTACTTGAGATGAGTGAGTGCTGGGGAGTCGGGASCTGTCTTCTGCGGTCAGCGCGCTGTGAGATTGGCTTGGCAGCCTCCTGAAGTTTTACCGTGCCTCGGYAGCTGACCTAAAGTGTGGCTCACGTGTAGTAAGTTCTTGTGGAGTCCTGCAACTGCCCATGGACGTACTGAAGGCACGACATAATTGCTGCCAGGAGCAGGCTGGGCAGAGGACACTTAGGTAACAGTCTAGTCAAATGCTTCTGAATATTAAAAATGCAGCAAGATTTTGGTTTTAGGTTTCATTTTAGACATTTGTTTTCGTGGCCACYGGTCAAGCAGCCAAATTTGAACAGGTACAAATTAGTATTTTTCTAATTTGCTAATGACTTTTTTAAAGGCTGATACCTCTAGGTATAAATCTATTAGGAAAGAACTTCTGCTTATGTAGCTGTGCATGCTCTGATTGTCTGTGTTGCATTGCAGTTTGGAGTTGCTGAACCCAGAAAAAGAGCTTATGCAGAGTTCTATAAAAACTACGATCCCATGAAGGACTTTGAGGCCATGAAGGCAGCGGGGGTGTTTGAGTCTGCACCACCCAAATGATGGTAACCTGCGTTAACAGGTAATAAGTACTCTACCTAGAGCAAAAGTCAGTCCAATTACTAAAGTGAAACCTTGTGCTTCTGTTTTGAGGCTCTTCCTTTTCTGTCAAATAAAAAGGGGCCTTGGAGAAAAAGAGTACGAAGGGTATTCCTCAGTGGAGACCTGAGGCTAATAGGAAATATTAGGAAATATGGGAATTGAGGAAGAAGGTATGTTCAGAATGGGAAGCTCCTACACACCTTTTGGCTAATTTAGCTTGTGTGATACAGGGAAGCCCTGCACTCAGTGATGCTTTTCCATCGTCACGCAGCTGYATCCGGAACGGTTCTGTCCACCCCTGGCGGAATGGGTGGCTGTATGAGACTTGCCTCACTTAGGATGTTTCATATATTGATGCTGCTGTGTCTTCAATTGGACAGCATGTGCTTATCAAAGTCTAATACTGCCGTGCTTGTGGTAATTTGGTGAATGAGAAAATGTAAAGGCTGTTTTTCTCTCATAACACAGATTTTAATGTAAGAAATGGAGACAACTTCTACACATCTTCTTGTCTCCTGAAGTTGATGAGAGGGAAGAGAGAAGCATTAGGAAAATATATATATAAATATACGTGTGTGTGTGTGTGTGTGCATTTGTATGTGTATTTAAGAATAACAGTGGCATACTGTTATACATASCAGTATACATAAAATATAAATAACAGTGCATACATAAAAAATAAAAGTGGCATACTGCCTCTTGGTGTGATAATAGCTGATCAGATTTTCACCTTAATGAGTTAAGCCTGAATAGGATGTTATTTTCTGAGCACTTAACCCTGTGCTTTAATCTAGGACTASGAAATTTAGTCCCCCCTTGCTTGCTAATCCGGGGTAGAGGGAAAGTCTTGATTTCAGCCTTGTCATAACTGTAACTGAGTGTCCTCATTCCGCTGCACCAGCTCCTGATGTGACAGCTCAGCAAGGAATTCCTCCCCCCTTCTTGGTCCGTGTGTCTTGCACTGAGTCTTCTGCTTCTTTTTAAGTGACTGCAAGCTAATCTAGAATGATAGCTTTTTCATGCTCTTGGAATGTTCTTATATTGTGATCATCGCGTGATAATCTGTGCCYCTAATTATCCTGGACAGCTGGATTTTCTCAGCCTGTTCGGTTAAGGCAGCAAGATGGAATGAAACGTTTGTGCTGTATTAATAAGTTCTGTTATGTGACAATCTATGAATATCTGGTTTCTGTGTGACACTATTACATAAAAGCAGCAGAGCTTCAGCTCTTCCAGGAGATACAGAAAAGATGGCAATCCTGAATTATTTTTTTCGTAAGGACTTTTTTTTTCTTCATCTATGAATACAGCAAAGAGAAATAATGAATCGATCAACTTATCTTTTTATAATGTTGTTATTCTGCCTCTAGTTGTGTCCTACTGCTAATACATAGGCACTTTATAAACTATAAGCTTTCTTAGGCACTGGAGTTGCATTCTTTAGCCAGGTGGTCTTCATCAGAGCATTTTGTCCAGAAGGAGGCAGGGTAAAATCCAGTTGCAGTCTTGAGCAGGATTTTCAGTTCAAGTAGAGCTCTGCTTTCAGTTGGGTTGTGCTTCTGTGTGCAGATACAGAAATCCTGTTGCTGATTGTGCACACCCTTTAATGTTATTACAATTCTCCTAGATGTTTTTTTCCATTCCTCAATTACAGCAGCTCAGAAGCAAATACAAAGGACAGATTTTTATATACCACTTTGAACTGTTGGTGCGTCTTACTTCATATACGTAAGAACTTTCTTTTCAGGTGTTCATACTAGACAGCTCTTTTTTCCTGCCAGGGTAGAGCAGCACAGGAATCGGTCAGCAGGAGAGAGCGAAGCAATGCCAGCGTGTCTGGGCTTCAAAAGAGACCATAAAAAGGGCAAAGAGCTGGAAGACCTTCCCGTTCGACCCAGCAGCTTAGCTGCTGGGGATGAAGGCTGGGCTGGGGGTCCGTTTGCGGCGAGGAGCCCCCTTTGGGCAGGGGTGGCGGGGAGCTGGGTACAGGGTTGGCTGCGCTCGGTAGCGCCGCATGAGCAGGGCCGATGCTGCCCCACATGAGTGGGTCCAGCCTGTGCCCCCAGCAGCGGCACTGCCGGCTCGGGGCTGTCCCCTTGTGTGGCTCCTGCTGGTCTGCAGAGCGTCCCCTGCGCGGGGAGGCGCTTTGGATTTGCTTTCCTTCCTTCCTGCACCACTTGTTTCCTCTCTGGCTTTCCTTTCTGAAAGCTGCGTTCTCTTCTCTTTCAGGCCCTTAGTGCTTAGGAAGTTTGATTCAGTTATCAGAGCGGCGTGGAGAGTGAATCTTAAGTGCTGTGCAGTATTGTTCCAGCTCTTGATTTGTTCCATGTTGCACTTCTGTTTGCCACATGAAGGGTGTGTAAATCTTAGACCATCAGAAAATAACAAGGGGAATTCCTCTAGACTAAACCACTGCATAAACATTTTCCCCCATTGTTTTGCATTCATACATACTAATGTGTTTATTTAAAGAGTAAGAGGTTTGACCAACTTTACATTTCTTTTTTGTCTTGCAGATTCCCTTCAATCTGAGGAGACTTGATGGCTGAACCTTACTTGTTCACTGAATTATAAAGTCCGTGCCGAGCTCTAATATAACTCAATAAATAAAATACTTATGTCACTGGAGCTTATTTGTCTTCATCAGTGTTGAAATGCCTAAATGTTTAGATGCTGGGAAGAGCAGTGGAAAGTCCTCATGAATTGATTGAGCCTACTGAGCCTGGCTTTTTTATTTGCATCTTTCTTTCAGCCAAGTTCCACGTTTGTCAGCAACGGATATTCCTTAGCAATGGCAGCTAGGCTGAGTTTCYGGTGGTAGCGGGAGTTTGGAAGAAGAGGGCAGTTGCAGAGGGAAGGCAGTGGCTGCAGTTCTGGAAGGCTCTTGGTTCGCCCTCGTTTCACAAGGTGAAGTGACGGCGTGCTCAGCACGGCGAAGAGGGAGCCTCGCGTGGGCCGTCGGGGCGGGCGGGCGCCGCGGCCGCGCGGCTCTTCACTGCCTGCGGCGCCCTGCTAAGCAGAGGAGTCCTCACACAGGTAACTTCCTGGGTGGCCCAGGAGCTCGTGGACTATGGGGCGCCTCCATCCAGGAGCTCGTGGACTATGGGGCGCCTCC
>NW_020455910.1:2645255-2910923 GCF_003342845.1 Nothoprocta perdicaria | reverse complement strand
TGGACTATGGGGCGCCTCCTCACCGGGCGTGTGGGATGAGTTTTGCCCATAGCTGGGGTCCGCGGTGCTGCTGGGGCTGTGGCTCCCCACTGCCCAACGTGGGGGCTGCGAGAGGAGCCCCGTGGCCTCACGTGGAAGCAGGGGGGGCTCTGGATGGAGGCGTGTGACAGATCAGCCCATCTGTATCGTATTTGAAGGTCTCAAGTTCAGATTCTGTTTGGCGTAACTTTTATTATTTTAAATGGACCATTAACTTCTTAACACTTAATAGGTATCAGTGAGCAACATTTGCACTACTGAGAGCTRTTTAAGTAACATATTTGATCCAGAAGACTAGTATGCAGGAACAAGGGATTTTCTTTAAACTTTCCATATACACAGTGCAGACCAAAGAAGTAATTTGACATTAGTGGTGCAGGGGAAACTATCTAGTAATCAAAATAATCCCCGCTCCTACAAACGTAAACCAAAGCTTAACAATAGCAAATGATAGCAATTTATCTCCCCAATGTACAGTATAAACAGTGTTTGCCGTTCAGCACTGCCTAGCGTTTTCTGGGGCATGTCTGCAGGTTGAGAGAGCCTGGGCTCTTCAGTCAAACTGACAGCTTTGCAGGCAGGGACGCTGCTACTGCCACGTGTGCTGGCCCAGGGAGCTGCCCTCCCCACAGCTCTAGCCCCAGTATTTTTCCCAGTTGCTTTAAATTAATTTACTTTTAAATTCTAAGTCTTATAAATTGCTACAGCCAACGGCAGTTACACTCTGCGTATTTGGGTTCTTACTCCTCGCATCTACTACTTAGAGGAACGGGAGTCTCGTGCTCCAAGATCCCTYCTGATCCTGCAGCAGAGCGCGCGACCAGAGGTGTCTTTGGCTAAATGCATTAAAGACAAAAGTGGGCTCTTCCTTTCATGTTTGTGCTGTTACTTTCTTTCTATTTAGGCTGAGGTTTCACAATGGCTGCAAAACAAACGCATCCTTTCCGCAGGCAGTAAAAAACAGCCCGAAGTTGAGTCCTAACATGAGCGTGAGCAGAATTTTCTCACCTGCGAAGCTGACAGGGAATTTTCTTTCTTAGCAAGYGCCCCTCACCAGCATCAGTCCTGCAGTCCCTTCAGCCTCCCCCTCGCCTTTGCCAGGGAGAGCTCCCTTAATCCCGATCCTGCCTATGGCTGTGTCCTGCAGCCGAGCGGGAGCGGGGAGGCGCAGGAGGCGCCGTGCGTTGGTCCTGCAGCAGCTGCTCGCTGCAGGGCCTGGCCTGCTGTTCGTGGGAGACGCAGCTCTGGAGAACATGTGCTGGAGCTCGGAGCCCAGCCCCAACTGACCTCCAAGGTTTTGCTATATTTATATATGAAATATATAAAAAGGAATTGTTTGACCTAAACTACTTTGGGAAAGGTCTTGCCTTGCATCAGCCTGGCTATGCCTTCCAATTTTTGGCTGGCGTGCTTTATTCTCGAGTGTTTGAGGAATGATTGATTGCTCTGGAAGCAAACTAAAAAGATATATTTGAAGTCGTGAGCTCTCCAGGGCTAAAGAGCATTATGAGTGTAGGTATGTTTTAAGCGTACACATTGGAGCGCTTTAGCAGCTAAGTACAGGCAGCTGCTCTCCGGACAACTTTGTTTTCATAGTTTGTGCAGCTCGTATGCAGGGGGAGGCTGATTTATTGGCCGTCTCCACACGTGTTTCCATACATGTGGTCAGAAGGGGGAGAAAGAACCTGCCTAATGCAGTAAAGATGCTCGCTTAAGTCTCTGAAGAAGAGTGTAACTTAAGCAAGTGTTTATTCCAGGAGAAAATAATTCAGGAAAAACACCGCTATAATCTTAAACAATGGCAGCAATCTGCAGGCTTTTGGAAACTAAATTGCTGCCTTCCATCATTTTTCACAGGTGGGTTTGCGTCCTCTTGGCCGGTCTGCRTCCTACATACAGAATGAACAGATTACTCTAATTTGAATGGTGACTACAGTGCTGTTTTGATTCAGTTAGTCACAAAACCGTAAAACTTTTCAGCACATGTTCTGGCAAGCTCCTCATCAGTTCCTGCTTCCAGAGCACTGTCAGGAGCCATTTGCATCTTCTGGTATATGACAAAGACCAGTCACCTACTGGGAGGAATCTTCCCCCTCGGGGGTCTCCGTGAAGCTCGGCTGCCTTTATTGTCCTTGGTCTGTGCAAGAACCCGCTCATTTACTTAATGTAGTGACCAAATAGCACAAAAAGCAAACACCGTAGCAAGAATCTTTATTATCTTTAAACAATCTCCTTATATTACAATTTATGCACCATCTGCAAAATTAGAAGTATTAAACTATTTCCAGAAAATATTCAGGAATGAGGAAAATATATATATGTACACATTTTTTAAATAGTGTTACTTAAACAATGACTGAGTTACTAAATCGCGGTATGAAATGTTGATAATGGATGGGTTCATTTCACATTCAAGAAAGTCAGATCCCAGACTCCTGCATTTCAGTGTACAAGAGAATCAGCTTCTAGATGCCACTTTTAACAAAGCAGAACTCAAAAAAACCCAACTAAACAAAAAAGCAAAACAAACATCGCAATTACTACATTCTCATTTACYGTGCATTTGGTCATAGCCAGTATGCATAGAAGATATTAACTAAAGTATCATTATTTGCTCAATCTGATGAACATATTTTATTCCAGTTCTTAAAGACTCTCCAATTCTGGCCATGTTCCAGAAGTTTGTGGCCATAATTACATAGAAAAGGGGAGAAAAGGTACCACAGTTTTAAACAAGTAAGCTTTTGTTTTCTAAAATAAAGCTGCCGCAGCCACGTTTGGTCTATAAAGCAACCTAACCATGCTGGGAGAGAGCAATTTCTTGCCCATTACAACTTGTAAAAGAGCTRACAATAAGACATGTAGAAAGCTCATTTGTTTTGAACGTGTTTAACATTGTATCTGAAGTGAATCACGATAGCATCACTCACCATTAATGTAACTGGAGTCTGTGGGTTTATACTGTTGGATAAATTGAAAAAAAATYGTATTTTTGCTTCATGTTGCTGAATATGCCTGTTCTTATCACTTCAGATATGATAAGCTTAAAATAAATTAAGCCTTAAGTAAGAAAATGCACTATGGTAGTGGTGGAGATAAGAAGGAAGTGATACCGAGCAAGGCTACGCTCAGCACCTGCCCTTCTGCGTTACATGGAGCTCATGGATTTTTGGTGGAGTTGAAGGAGACGGAGCACTAAATTGAAGGCGACTCCGTTTCTAAACTGCATGTTACTGCCTCCCAAATAACTACCAGACAACGCACAACGCCACACATATGATGAAAGTCCCTCCGAAAATTTCATGGTGGATAAAATAAAGTCTCTGTATACAGACAGTTTTAAAAATAAATGGATGTCGTAGTTAGCGTTTTGTTCTCCAAACCGCACAAAGGCACTAGTTTACATTAAGGACTAATGTCCTGCAAAACTTCAGTCAAATAAAGGAAGCTATTTTAAGGTTAAAGTGGTGCTAAAACCCAGCTGTCACTAGTAACTTAAAACAGCCATACTGGGTTTTCCAGATTTAGTGGGGGAAAATGTTTTGCCTCAGGACGTACATGTTGGGAGGAGTGTGTGTGGGGTAGGGGCGAAAGCTCAACCTTGAGCTAGTTTTTACAGCTGAGTTATAAACCTGGTTTATAACAGAAACTGGCAGACCCTAAAATATGATATAGGAGGTATTGATAGAATTTTTGTGTTGGGCAAAAATGTGTCTGTGCACTCAAATTTTCCTTATTCTCTGKTTTTTTTTCGGGTATTGAAAGGACAAAGCATTTTGGTTCACTTTGTASTCCAATACTGTCCCGTTGCCACTTGGTCTGTTAGACTAGCGCTTTCCTCCCAGCACTAGTCCTCAGCTGGACAGCAGGAATGTTAGACAAGCTGTTATTAGGTGTAATTCTGTTGCTGAACAGAACGTCCCAACAGCGACGTGTACCTCCATGGCGCAGTGCCCTGCACAGCAAGCCCCGCTTCCGAAACGGTACGAGGCCGCTCCTCTTGCCACGACCACCCATTAATTAAAGCCCTTCCTCAAGGCTCTGTTTTTGACCATGGTGAAGGTGCTGAGGAACACCCGGGCATGGCTGGGCTCGGCGCCGTAGCGGTAGGTTGTGGTGGCGGCGGCGGGCGGCGGCGGCGCCGAGGCCGGGGCCGAGCCCGGCGCCAGGTGGCACGAGGCCCTGGTCACGTAGTCCACGAGGCGGCTGTACTGCTGCTCCGACAGCCTCTCCCGGGCTCCCTCTGCCTGGAAGCAGCAAACGTTAGAGCCGTTAGAAAACGGAACCTCTCTCGTATGAGGAGGGGCTGAATGAACTGGGCCTGTTTTCTCTGGAGAAGAGAGGGCTGAGAGGGGATCTGATTAACATGCACAAGTTCAGGAAGGGAGAATGCAGGGAAGAAGGGGACAGGCTGTTTTCATTGGTGACCAGTGATAGGACAAGGGGAAATGGCCATAAKCTGCAACACAGGAGGTTCCATCTCCATGTGAGGAAGAACTTCTTTCCTGTGAGGGTGCCAGAGCCCTGGCACAGGCTGCCCAGGGAGGCTGTGGAGTCTCCTTCTCTGGAGGTCTTCAAAACCCGCCTGGATGCCTCCCTGTGCCCCGTGCTCTGGGTGTCCCTGCTGGAGCAGGGGCTTGGACTAGATGACCTTTAGAGGTTCCTTCCAACCTTGAATATTCTGTGATTCTGGGATTAGGGGAACACAGACACCGGGCTTCACGTAACGACGCTAAGTTCAGYGCTGCCTTCTGTGTAACCGAAAGCTTTTCCCCTCAGGGATCTTACAGTGGACGTTCTCATAAGCGGAATTCTCCCCAAAGTTGGGATCTGTGGCTTAGTCCTCTCCTTTGGTATTTCGAACATATCTACGCTGAGAAGCTCTAGCTCTGCCATGCAAAAGCAGAGGCAGTGTCGCCCGAGACTTCCAGGAATGGACTCAGGAGAGGTTTTTACCACAGATCAACTTGCAGATGGGCAAAGCTTCTCAGCCACTTCAGCAAAAGGCCAGCAGTTCTTGGCAGTGCTTATCAGGCAGCTGTCCTAATTAGCCAACTAATTTTCTTCACAAAATACAATTAAAAAATCGCAACAGCCCACAGCTCTAGCAGGGAAGTATTTAAGTCTTTAATGAGCTTGGGAATAAGTGCCTGAATCTACTTCCCAGTCAAATGGTGTAACTAGGAGGGCCTGTGGCCATCTGTGTCTCTCTGGTAAGACAAAAATACCACTCGGGGTCAGAGCATTTGAGTAATTCAACAGAATTGCTCTGTTTTTTATTTTAAAAAAGGGTTTTACTAAAGATTGTTGGAACATATAATTTAGGAAAAGAAACTGAAGAGAAAAAGAACACACCAGCATGAGCTGGAAGGACTTCTTTGAAGAAATCCCTGTTTGCAGGCTGAGATAGGTAGAAGCTCAAGTTTGAGAGAGACGCAGGTAACCCACGTCTGTTGGAAAAAAGGACAGCAAAACCAGCATGGCCCAAAGGTGCCAACGTCGTAGATGGAAAGCCTTGGCCGAGGCTGGCCCTGGCAGAGCAAGCGGCGCTGCCCTTCTTTGGGAGGCACCGGAGCCAAGCGGAACCAGCCTGCGAGGGGAACGCGTGCGAGGGCGCGTCAAGCTAGAAGCAAGAACTCAAAACAAGACTTTTCAGACATACAGCCCTGGACGCTTCCRTGACATCACGAGCCAAGTCATTCAGAATAAAGCTTATTTTCCCAAAATACAAATGACAGAAAAGTAGAAATGACCCTAGGGTAGGTTTTGATGCTTCCTTATTTACTCTTGGAGAATTGCTGACCACTCTCATTCTTGAAGGGTTTATAGTGTCTTCATTGGATGCCATACAGATGATTGAAAGACTGTCCTTTTTTTTTCCTGGCTATCTTTAAGAAAGCATTAGAGATATCTCAGTACACGTGATGATTTTCAAACAGGACAATTGGGTTCAATKAAACATCTGGGAATAGTATCTTGTCACATCTCTGCATAAAAAAATAAATCYTCACCTATCTGAAGAAAGAATTAATAAGACAGATAGTGGCACACATCACATCCAAATCAAAACAGTCCCCTCTGGTCTTTTACTACGCCTTTGGAGACGGATTTGCTGCTCAGCAAGTAGAARCACTCCTGTTTTCAATCATCCTCAGAAGAATGCTGAAGGAAGCAGGCACGTGAGCAAGCTCGGGAGCGCAGAGTTTGATCCTAATGGTGAAATGGGCAAAGTGTGGTTTCCATGAGCGACCTTGGAGGGAGTGAAAAATCAGGAGCCTACTGCTGTGGCAGACACATGGCTAACAGGGGAGAATGGGGTYGGAACCACGTCCTCAGCCTCGTGTCACAGAAATAAAGTGTCTCTGCAGTCGGTTTTACCAGTTTAAAGATGAGAAATATGCTAAAATAGCACCTATGTAAGCTAGATGATAAGTTATGAGGCAAATCGTGTACGTGGGTGGCTCCACATTTTTTCCTGATTTCTGTTTCTAGGCAGGTGAGGCCAGGGGAAGCTGAGGTTATAGTCCTGACTCCACAGTGACCGAAAGATCAAAGTTGTCAGAGGAGATGGAAATGGTGCTGGCACCACCGAGAGCCCATTCCTCATCCAGCCCCGGGCCATATCCCACAGATAGATAGCAAAATTATTCAGCAGGAAATATTAACTGCACTTGGATGGTCCTCCAAAGTAACTGGGACCCTGCTTGCTTCCAGATGACTTCATCTGTAACCATTTTCTTCTCCAGCCAGTTTCAGTTTAGCTTGTACTGTCAAGACAACAACAGAAACTTGGAATTGCTTTTGGTCCACATTTTACCCTAAATTGGACGTAACAGTGTCACTGCGTGCTTTAACCCCCAGTGTGAACAATTACCATGTTAATAGCCAAACCGTTAGACGAATCCAAACTTGGTCACGGGTTGCTTAATCTATCTGCTTGAGGAATCTTCAAGATAGCTTGTCTTTTCATATTAACATTTTGGGGTTAAGAACTACAGAAGCCTTCTAGAATTTCTTCCTCCTCCTTTTATGGCTTAGAGAAAATAATTCCTCAGCACTTCTAATCAAATCACAAATAGCTATTTGGTGTACAAGCTGGATGTGGACGCAGCACTAAAGGCCTGTTTTGTGCAAACTCAGTGAGTGAGAAAGAAAGAGTTCTTTGGGCTTTTTTTACTGCTCTGAAAAATCCAGAAGTCAGTTAAGCTGCAAAGATGATATACGCACACTATCACGAAATCCCTGTTGCAGCTCATCAGAAAGAAACCCTGAAATTCCCGGGCTCTTCAGCTTTCTGCTGTCTCCTTGATATCACGAGCTATACCAAGAGCAGCTGGAAGAGCCGCCTTTTGGAGTCTGACGTGCGTCTGGAAGCAAGCAGTGCCTCAATTATCTCAAGATAATCCAAGTACAATTAATGCTTCCCTTTCAATAACAGCGTTGTCAGTGCCAGAGTTCTCAAGAATTCATCCAGTCTGCTCCTAGCCAGATGGATTAAGTTATATACTGTGAGGACGAACAAGCTATCAGACAGACCTATTGCTGAAGGAGTCAAAGCATGTGCTCTATAACATCTCTGGTGATTACAGCTGTGGAACAACGCATGTTTTGTTTCCTAATAGTTCCAAGAAGCTGAGGAGAGGGAAGGGGAGAAACTGTTTTGGGCAGAGCTGAAACAAAACTTTTTGGCAATTATTTATGGAGCAAAATAAGACAAAAAATAGACTTTATAATGTTGAAATGAAGCGTTTCAATTTACCGTTACTGCTTCTAGGATTTTTGACTAAATTAATCAGGAAAATAGCTAAAATTCACATTCAGTAACATCATCCCCTAAACTTATCATAATATTTTTGTTGATTTAATGGCACTTTTCAGCCAAGTTTTGGCCGGCTCTACCGCCGTCATGTGCAGAAGTGTTTGCGCTTCAGCTGAGGACATCTGCAATGCAACAGGATGGCCTACCACTGGTATTGAAGAGTTATGTCTATTAGGTGTAGGTCTGCAGCTCCGAAAGCACTCATCAGCAAGCCACTGCTTGCTGCTCCTTTCCTTAACCATGGCTGAAGATTATTCACACAAGCCCTTGTTGAAGACCAGAGGGGCCAGGGCTGCCATCAGCACCAAGGCTGTACAGTCCAGCCCCAAGCACTGCAGAACTGTCATCTTCTGCTACAAAGAACAAACAAACAAACAAACAACAAACCAACCTACAAAGCATGAAATTTCCCAATCCACCAAGAAAAGAATATATGGGAACACTAACTGCAAAAGCATGACTCTAGGCAACCTTCAAATCACCAAATCACAGGATGGTTGAGGTTGGAAGGACTTCTAGAGATCATCTAGTCCAACCCACCTGCTCAAGTAAGGACACCTAGAACAGAGAGCACAGGGCCACAGCATCACAGAATCTAAATCCCTTGGAGCCGGGTGTTTGGACTAGATGACCTCTAGAGGTCCCTTCCAACCTTAACCATCCTCTAGCTTTCTGAAAGCTTTTGGAATCTCCTATTGTGTAGTCCCCAAATTAAAGTCAAGTTATTCCTATCTGCCTTCCTTTCAGCTGCTATAGAACATATTTCTTCATACCTTCATGCACACTCCAGCACCCACTTGTGCACTCTAAATAAATACTTACGCCAGGTCTGGTTTTCGGAGTATCAGAATCAGCTTTTGCTGCCTTGCCATCACTGATCCCACTCCACCTTGGCTGCAGGCTTGTGTGCCTCATACCACACATTTTCCCTGCATTCTCCAGAGCCTGTGTCAGCAAAGGAGCTGATGCCCGAGGCTGCGTGGCTGAAGGCTTCCAGCTGCTGGCACTGCTGTGCCACTGCAGCAGGGCTCTCATTTATCTATCCAGAACCTCACAAAGAAAGAAGGGCGTGCATTTGGTCCAGTGCCTCAAAAGCTGGTCGTGTTTACAAAGACAACAGCCACCACAGCTGCTCTAGTGCAATAAAAAAATCAAGGCTGGAGCTAAAGCTGGGGCTAGGATGGGCTGAGCACATAAAATACCCCAGGAAGAAGCAGATATCTCCCCTTCTCCTTCAGGGCAGTAGCCTGTTAATAGTAGTAGGTTGAAGTCTTTAAATTAAAGTTTCCATTTGCAAGAATTGGAGGACATAAGGAACTAAATTGAGCTAGTAGCCAAATAAGACCATTGTGTTAAACTTGGCAAGATGAGAAATACGCCACAGGGAGTGAACCTCAGCATCACTGAATGGTTCCAAGAGAAGGACCTGTCCTCGCTCTGAGTTTGCAGGCAATGGCCAAGCACCTCCACWTGCCAGCAATGACCACCTCACACACGTGATGTTGGTCATGAGAACCTTGGCAGAACAGACTTGCTCCTTACCAAGATCCCACATTTCCTCTTCTTTTTCCCTCAGAATATTACTGGCATGGATTTTTAAGTTCTATAATCAGCGTCAGGAGAGAAGGGAGAAGACACCTTTGTTTTATCCATACAGTGACAGAGTAAACAGTGAGATGTGGGAAAACAACATGTCCCTTGGTCTGGGACTTAATATCTCTGGCATCTCAATCCAAAGCTGAGTAGGCCTGGCATCAAAAACACCACGATGGCAGTTTTATCAGGGGAGCACAATGTTCCTCAGCCCTTACCTCCACATCACAAGGCACCCTCTGCTGTTTTAGCTGCACCCTCAGCAGGTTCTTTTGCTGTTGGTCCTCCAGGCAGTCGACCTCGGTCACGGGGAASGCCTGCTGCTGGGTGTCCTCGCTGAGGCTGACCACAAAGAGCACCTCTGAGGTGAGCAGCAAGCAGCCCTCGTGCTGCTGCCCCGAGCCACTCACAATCATCACATCGAGGGCCATGTGGACTTCTGGCCTTCCCAGAGAGTGCAGCATTTTCCTGCATTAACGAAGGAAAAAAAAAAGAAAAAAACAGTGTTATGCATTGGATAATTAAGTACTTCTTTCGATCACTAAATGTTTTTACTTAAGCTATCACGCACATATATATATATTTATATATAAAAGCAGGTGAATACTCTTTTAATACTGAACTCTCCTATACTGAAAGATGTAAGACTTGAGATTTACAAGRTAAATGTCAAACTGTTATTTATCAAAACTCTTTAATCATTCACTGCAAAACTGGCCTAATACCCACCCTAGGTCAGCCGATTTCCTATCCTAATAGAAAAATTACCCTTAAAAGAGGATTACAAATTCAAGGCAGAAAATAAACCTATCTTCACTAACAGCTGTTTCTGGAGAAGTGCAGTATTTTTCTTGGGCAACGATAAATAAGTAAGAACTCACTGAATGCCATTAAATAAAGATCAGCTCTGTAGTTCCAAAGCTGGAAGCAGATCAGCAGCCCATCATTTGCAGATTGGGTTTCTATGCACTACCTTTGTGTTTAATGTTCCTAAACAAACTGCCATAACTCAGCCTTTCCTAGGGAAGCAGCCTGTTAACTTGACCACCGGCCAGAACCTATTAATAAACAATGTGGATGTAAAAATGAGCAAGTGTCTAAATAATTTTACCAGACATATTTGACGTGGCTGTTTGGAGCCTGCTCAACATGTTGATCATTTGGATGAGAGCGCTGCTTGGGAAGCTGAGAAAGTCCAGCTCCATGCAAAATACCTGTGGCAAGAGAATTTCAGGGTTTTTTTTACCAGTTGTTTTCTACAAAACAGTTACATGCTGCAGTGATGTCATCTGTTTAGAGCAGTTCATAAAATAGTGCAGATCCAAAATGATGTCACATCTTTGGAAGCTGCAGTCAAGATAATTCATTAAATATTACAATGTAAGAGTTGTGCACTTAACCCCAGTGATCTTGCCTTAGAAAGAAACAACAGAGAAAAAAAACACTGAATGTTCTTAATATCAGCCATACACCAGCAATTAAGAGAAACACAATGCTCCTGAGAGCTATCATTTCAGAGTGGGATCGGACACATCACTTACAATTTATGTATAAAAAATCAAGATCATTGCTAACTTCCTTGCTTAATATTAAAATACTTCCACATACGTGTCATGATCGGTACAAATTAGAAGGAAAGTTTGCCTAGATACTATATTTAAATGTTCAGTTACTTAATCCAGCTGTTAAACACAGATCCATACACATTTATGAGATCTCCCGGGGCATCTGTTTTATTGTGAATTCTTCTTAGGGCCAGCACCGAATGCAGACTGTGAGGAGCTGTTAAGCAGGTTTCTAAACGGACTGTCCCAAACTGAAGATGCTGCAGGGTGGGTGCTTTCAGGTGGCTTGTAACCTTATGAAAATAAGGCACGGCCACCAGAAAGAGATCCACGGCTTGCAAAAAATTGCAAACGAAAGTGGTTCTAAATGTTTTTATAAGACAGACGGAAACTAGGATAAGCAGTAAGCCTCAGTGTTACAACGTTTAGTGCAAAGTTACTTTTTAAGTAAACAAAGAAAACTTATTTTGTCTAATTAAGCATTCCACTGAAGCTAAAGGCATTTTTGCACAAGGGTGTCAATAACTTAAGATTCCTTTTCACACAATGGACAATAATTTAAACAAAACATCAGCACTGGAAAAAAAAAAAGCTTTAATTTTTAACACACATGTTGATGGTAATACTTAAAAGCAGCATCCCAGTTGTAGCAGTTGGCTTACAGAGGTTCTCAGCATTATGTGAGTGAAAATGTCATTTACAGATGGAGAAAGAGAGAACATGTGTTTAGTTCTGTGTGGTCCCCCACCCCTCGGTCCCCCCAAGAGGCACGGTCCCACTTCCAACCCAGTTGTGGGTAAGACTTACTCAAACTCTTCTGTGCTCTCCTCTCACGCACTGTCAGCTATTATTGATACAGTTTTTTATGTTTTTTTCCTGGSTAACTCTTTTTGTCACATGCTCTTGGAAAACATGACGTGCCGTAGACCATAGCGGCCACGAGAAGTGTCCCTCTGCTGCTGTGGGTAAAGACCGCACTGGAGTGAACTCCAGAAACTGCAATCCCCAGGCTACAAAAACTGTAATCCCCAGGCTACAAAATACCGTGTGCTCAGCCCAAAACAGCCCCGCAATGTTTCTGGCAGTTCCTGATTTGCAGATAAGTGTTGTACACGTATGGGGTGCATAATTCTGAGCAGCAGCTATTATTTACACTCATGCAAACGAGATAAAGTCAGGGCAATTATTTAGAGGTAGCTAACAACCACCTTATTAAAGGGAACTATTCACTCCCTTGCGGCAGGTTATGTTAGTAGCTTTTTCCTTAAACTGGTTGCTTTGAGTTGCTGAGTTGGGCATTTGTGAGAGGCAGTGGGGAGAGGGAATTCTGAACTTYAGCTCTGGGAGAACTGCTATTCTAACCAATGTTACAGGAAATATAAGCTATGATTAAATACCTTAATTTTCAGGATTTGTTTTAGTGAAGCAAAATTAACGGCATATTTATATTTACAGGTTTTGTATCACCAGTTCYCCCAGCCCTGCTTCCTCCCTCTTTTTTTTTCAGTATCCAGACCAGCAGCTTAGAGTTCATGATACTGAAAGCAAATAAATCGGTATAATTTTTCTACTTCATCTTTATCTTTTGCAGTCCTCAGCGGTCCTGAAGCATTTACATTAACCTGCAGGGCCTGACCAGCAGTGCCCCCGAGCGCGTCGCGGGGCTGGAAGGGTCCCCGGGGCTGCTTAGGGGTGATCCGGGCACCTAATCCCGGGCCGCGCTTCCCGCAACGCTCCAGTTGGAAGCGGATGTTTCCCACTACACAGCCCACTCGTTTCTCCCCATAACGTAACTCCCTATTTATTTAAAGATAACACAGCTCTTCCCTTGCTGCAACAAAGTGATCTCAAAATAACGCTCTAATTGGGGAGAGTGTTGCTCAATTACATATATGTCAGGAACCCTTTTGTGGCACATATGTTTCTGTAACTAATCCTGCTGTATTCCAAGAATTACTTCACGGTCTTTGCGCTCTCTCTTTCTGGTGCTGTATGAGACTGCTCCGTAACACAAGGGAGAAGCCTGGCCTGATTTTTAAGAAAAGGCACACAACATTCCTAACTATTCAGCTGTATTTCTAAGCCTTTCTCCAAGGCACCCAGCTACTGAGTCATGGAAGCTGACCCAGCAGCCTGTTTTTTGCTGTGTTCGAGGGCTATTTTAAATATCTCAYGCACATTTAAGGGGTGATGCTGGAAAGCAGAGCAACTCACCGTAGCCCGTCTGGGAGACGAGCTCGGCCGCGCCGCCGATGGGCTTGGTGAAGACCCCCATGATCCCCTTTCCCACTCCGGAGATAACGCCTTTGGCTTTGTGCCCCGCGGAAGCCGRGCCCTCGGATATCTTCTGAAAATTCTGCATGGGCTGATCTACAATCCCGGCAATTGCACCTGGAAAAACAAGAGTCCCCAGTGGTTAATGAAGATTAATATCCCGGAATCGGAGGAAATCTTACTACTGGAACTGAATGCTGGTTGTGGCTGCAGGCTGAACCCCACCCCTCCTATATCRCTGTATTTGCAGTACACACATGCAGTTAACTAAACGACTCCTCAGCTGAAGTTTCAGTGAAATCTCTGCTTCCTTTTAGTGTATTTTACCTTTTTCAAAACTCCGCATCACTTAACTGGATAGTATGTTTTCATCTTTCAATTACTTTCACTAAATTCTTTCACTGAGTTGCTGTAGTTTAGCTCATCTTATGTAGCAATCCTRAAAATGTTGGTCTTGGAATAAAATCCATCAGTTTCAGGACACTTTAGCAGTTATGGAAATGAGATTTTCATGTAAGCCTGAGATTGACTCCATGAGAATAAAAACTGCCTGTATTCAATAGATCATTTTTATATCCTCTTCCACTGCCAGAAATGTTCATAAGCTAATGCAACTTCTGATATACTACTAAGATTAGCAGAATTAGACTTTGGGACTTTTTGTTACTTTTTTGTGAAAACGATCATATTTTACTTTAATGTGCCTGGGTCAAACTTTTACAAGTGACACGGTGACCTTCCCAGCTTTTAGTATCAACAGAGAACTTCAACTTAAATCTTCCCAAATGTAAACAGGTATGTGAGGTGGGACATTCCTTTGATCTGGTGTTTACTCTAGCCACTTAACCACGGGCATGTCTCTAGTTATTGTAATTTTGACAGATAAGCTATCTGGAAACGCGGGCCCGGTGACCGGCCCAAGCGGCATCGGAACCGGCCCGCCGCGTCCCGAGGCCTTTGCTCGGTGCTCCACAAACAGCCTCCTCTGGCACCTTCTGCTGCCAACAGCCACATAAAGCAATTCCCGAAGGGGCAGGCGCCATGTCCCGGTGGCAACCAGGCTTTTTTGCTCTTTGGAGATGCTGCTTYGCACGGGGCGGCAGATCCACAGGGCCTGCACAGCCACGCGGGCCCATGTGCCCCGCAGCGCGACGTGCGCCCGTCAGCTGGCTGCTCGCTGCTCTTCACATGGTTTTAGTTACTGTTYACCAGAGAAACGGAGAACTTGCTGACTCTGAACAACCAGAACTAACACTGCACTGGTACACGGGTGTTCACTCCAAATAAAGGACACAGATGAGGAGAAGGACACGTCTCCCTAGATCTCCGTGCTGGAATGTTATCCATCTGCAACTCGCATAGCCTGGGAGTCCCATAATCATCTCTCCTCTTAGAGATGCTGCTTCCAGCTTTTGTATGTATATGATTTACTGATAAATGCATAGTATTTCTTCAGAAAAATGTTGTTTCGTTTTTATTGTGATACTCAGTTTTTGCTGAGCTCCCTCCCCAAAGCCGCCTGCTCAGCTCAGCCTCTCCTCTTTGTACCACAAAGATGCTATGAAGCTTCAAGCTACAAAGCTCCCTTAATTCCGTGCCCTGGCAGTGATACAATTTCCAATACGACTGCTTCACTAGTACTAAAATAATACCCCAGCATGACATTACACAGTGGGGATCGTTTGTTCTGTCTTCTCTTTGGTGTGGCTGTGGTGCCTGTGCAGGCATAACCCAATACCTGGTGCTCTGCTGGGTTTCCACTATCACGTTACCCCTCGACCTCCTTCACTCTATCTCTCGAGGTCATCCGCAGCAACTGCACTTTCAGAACAGAAGTTATTGCCTTATTAAATGTAATCCACCTAAGTCCTAGCACTAGTAAATTATTTACTGCAATACACTTGAGCAATGTTATAAGGTAATAATAAATAAGAGCCTACTCCAAAGGACCTGTGGTATGCTCCAGGCACTTCTCAGCTGGAATTAGGCCCAGAGGACAAGGAAACAGAATGGAGACTGCTGTGACTGTGCTCTATAAGATTATTTATGTAGTACCCCAAATAATATAGAGCTTATTTAGCCACTTGTTTAATACTTCCACACTTGCTGTTATTCTGCCATTTTGTGCATGCTCTGAACTTGTCTGTGAAGCCACYGCCTTCGTCCTTCCAATCCTTTTGCAAACTCTGTCTTGGTACCTGCAGAAAATATGACCAATGGTCTTGCTTGCTCTCTCTCTCCCCTCGCCCTCCCTAGGCTCTTACCTCGGGTTGTAACTCAGTGGCTTAACTCATTCACGTGCTGGGGTCATGCCCACGAAACCTGTAAGCTTTAAACTTGCTCCTCTAACTAAGCTGGAGCTCTCCGYGTGCCTGTGGCTGGGTCCTGTGACCCCTGGGTAGGGTGGCCAGCTCTGTGCAGCTCCCTGCCTGCCAAAACACGTGTGGTCACAGGCAAAAAGGTCAAAGGCTGAACAGCCTCAAACCCAGCAGCAGTGAGATCCTGGTGATGCACATCTGAGGTTCACCACATCTCCCAGTACCAGRAGCCATGCAAAGAAACTATTCCTTGATGATGTCCATGTGGCTCCTCACTTTCCAACATAAAATGAGTGGAAGAAGCACCATGCAGGATGTCCCTCGCTGCATYGGGGTATCGGGGAGGCAGAGTGTGAGGTACCCCTAGTGCTTCCTCCCATTCTCATCTCACCCTCACGGCCTGGAGACTGCTACAGTKACCTGCTGCTGTCCCTACCCTTTCTCCTGCATGTCCCCTGTCCGTTCGCTTTGCTGCTTTATAAAACAGCTCCCTGTTTTGTTCTCCCTCCTCACCATAGGCTTTCAATTTTATATGATGTCCACATATGTACACAAGCATTATGTATGTATAAAGAAAACCCCAATAAAATTAAACACCAAAGCAACAAAACAAAAACATATTCTTCCGTTACTGGACCAAAGAGGTTCCAGCAACACCATAACATCTGCTAAGCATCAGCTGGGGTGCGCTCCAGTTAATATATGTTGYTGAGTATTCATAAAAAAGATACTTTGATAACTACAAAATTGGGATGGTTCAGAGTATGTCACGGTATTACTTCAAGAAGAATTTGATTAGTGCAGGCAACCGGTTCCTGCTCCGAAAGCCCTGCAGCGCTGGTGGACGTGGCRAGGGCTCTGCTTGCAGCAGGCAGCCACGCTCGGCTCATCCGCAGCGAGCTCACGCAGWCCAAGAAATATCTGGAAAAAAAAAATGTCCCCACGTGAAACTGTCCGTGTCTTGCCAAGAGGCTGGAAGTTAGCAAAACTGAAACTGTTTTGTTCCCTTTTCTTTTTTTCTGTCACCCGGTTGGATTGCCGAAAGTCTTCCATGCTCTGAAAATATGGATGGCAGTCACTATGTGGCAAATGGCTCATGAAAATACAATTAATTTTTTTTAATGTTATTTTAGAGTTAACTGTGCATTAATAAATATGCAGGATTAGTGTGTGAAGCAACAAGATCACCACGGCTAATGAGACTGTCTCTATCTTGTTCACAGAGAGCCTAATGTAAAGTGGTCCTGATGAAGTGGCAGCTACAAACAACAAAAATAACAAGAATTCTTAATAATATAAATCTGAGCTTTCGAAATCTAGGCTTTACGATGGTTAGCACCCCAATTACACTGTCAGCCACTATTGCTATCAATTCATCTCGCTAAAGAGCAGCAAAGAAGTAACTAGTGTGCACAGCCCTGCAGACGTCGTGCTTTTCACTTCTTTGGCAATGCTCAGTTTCCTGAAGGAAGTTCCTTTGATTTCTTATTTTTCATTAGGATCAGCAGTCGAAAATAAAGAAGTTCATCGTTTCAATATTCTCTTTAATGCCACTATAAATTATTGTTTTAAGCCKGACCCTGTCATAGAAAATGCAGAAGATCTACTCCTTGGCAGAGAGCACCTATCATCTAAACATTTTAAGTACAATTTCACATTTTTTTTTTTATCTAATTGCTTAAAAGAAAAACACACCTATCATAAGCTTTTGCTTCTTCTCAAGTACAAATGTTACTAAAAAGACCCAGAAGTCTCCCCCAAACTAGGGAAGAAGAAAACAGCCAGCCAAAGATAACAATCAAATCAAACAACACCCTGACAGTGCCTGAGTCATTTAAAACTAGACAGGACAAAGCACTTAAGAATGTACCACAAGGAACAACTTGCACTGAGAAGGAGACAAGAGTACACGATTTTGGCCCTGATTCAGCAAAGCTCTTAAGCACATGCTTAAGTGCTTTGCTGAATTGGGGCCACCGAGAGCCCGATTTTCAGAAAAATCAGAAGTGAAACTAATTTTTTCTAGGGAGATAGCACAGCGGATCGGGGATTCGAGTCCTCGTACATGCCTGTGCCTCGGCATKGCATCTGCACTGCCCTTCTTTCGGCCGCTTGCACGATTGGGATGGATTTTATAAACATGACAGCACTTTGACTACTTGTGCTCTTCAGCTCTTTACAGTTTTCAATCCTACAATTACAGAATGATAGAAATTATGGCTCGGAAGGGGTGCGCTCTCTGCATTTTTGTACTCATCTGAACTCTTCTGCAGTCTGTCTGCAAAGGAGATGTCTGCAAAGGAAAATAACATCGCCGCTCCGTTTTGTTTYGTTATGTATGAAGAACCTGGAGGTATTTTTGAGTAAGCACTTTCACGTTTACTCTAAAGGTGCCTCTGAAAGAAAGCAGCACAGTGGTACTCCTCTTCAATGCCAACTGGTTTTTGGGGATAAGCCACAATATTCATTAAACCATATGGTCAGGAGAGAAACGGCTTTCTGACGTGACTGCAAAAATTGCAGTGCAGGTCTATTCATAGCTCAGATCRCAGCACAAATTTCATGAATGCTGCTGTGTGTACAGGGAAAATGTTCTTTTATAAATCAAGTTTAAATAAATATTTATGTGCGATACGACTTCACTGAAATATTTCTGATTCCTCGCCTAATGACAGGTCCTCTACTTGTCAATCCCAGTTACACAGTAACCTTGGGTATTTGTTTGGATGGTTAGATGTTGCTGCCACTATGAATAGAGGTATTTAGCACTGAGGAATCTCCACATAAAAACAACASGAGAAAGAAGGAGATCGTCAATGCCTAGCTTGCCGAGAAGCTCTGTTTAATGCCAATACAAGTTTTAATGTTTCTTCTAACATGAATTTCTTAGGCAATCATGGACACGGAATTATAATTTTTGTTTTTTTTTTCTGAACTCAGAAGCCTTCCCACAAGGAAAGCCCCACGCGCAGGAACACTGTAACACACCGTACATTTGTGAATGCACACTGTAATTCCCGTTATTCCTGAACTGCCGAACTGCTGCAACCAAAGCTACTCAGTTTTGCTCTTCTCTCAGGCTGCAGCAGCTGCTGCTTTTAGCTCTGCAGGGCTCTGGAGCGCCGGTCGAGGGGAGAGCCACGACGTTATCTTGCTGCCTTATTAGTAACCGAGCCAAGCTCCCCGAAGCCTTTCACCAGCACACACGCACACCAGGCTGACACGCTGCTTCTAAAAGGATAATCTTTCATCCAGCTACTCAACCTGCCTGCCCTTAGCCCAATAAAACAAGAAGGAAAAATAAAACCTTCTCTGAACTGCCTTTGATTTGCAACCCCAGTAAGGGTTTACTATTGGGATAGTAGCTACTAATATATGAAATTGCTCCTTTCTTTATGCACATTTCTCCCAGGACACTCGCTTGCCAGTTTACAGGCATTATCAAATGACAGTGCTTCACATCATCTAATGTTATTGCTTAAAATAATTTCCAGTAACTTAACCCAAACTTGTAACGTTTTTACCACTTCCTCTTTGGGGCTTTCAGGGTTGCGGTTGCAAATTGAGGAGTTGTGTAYACTACTGAAGATTAGGAAGGAGGACAAATCCTTTCAAGCTTCATCTCTTCTAACCTTTTGCACTGGACTGCTTTTGGTCACTTTGATCTCGAAGGGATTCATGCTCTTTAATACGTCCTAAGGAACTCTGCCAAACAACACAACTCTGCATTCCTTTGCAGGGGGACAAATAGAARCAACGTAGAAAATCCAGCTCCTTACTGCAAAACTTCTTTCAGAGTTTTTCCAGTGAGGGYCAGTTTTCAAATGTTTAGGCGCTATTTTGAAAGGGATGGAGTAATCTTCACCTCTGACCATGGCACTTGGCTGCTTGGTGAATAGAATTGCACTGAATCAGGTTGATCTGGGTGTGCCTGTAAAATCAGAATTCGTCCTCAAAGCTGATTTATTTTTTTGCAGTAAGTTTAAGTGATTTTCAAAAATGACCAAGAACCACCAATATCTACAGTGCAGAAGAAAAACAGTCAGTTTCAGAAGACATTACTATAACTCACTGGAAAGTAAACATCACCCTGATGACGTCTATGTGCTGACTTGGTTACAAGTCACCCTGCCCTGGGCAGAATTATTCTTYTCTTCTGAACAATATATCATGTACCAAGGAAAGCATTTCATAAAGACAAAAGAGTGCAAATTCGATCTGTTTCTGCAATTATTTTATCAGGGAAAAAAAAAGTCACTATACACCTGGATAAAAAGAAACAACATCACATATAGATACAGTGTGCCTATTTTAAAAGAAAAAACAAATAGACAAAATCAGATGCTGCAATTACAACTYGCAAGCAGAAAAGGCTGATGAGCAGATCACAAGACAGCAGTATCACCCAACCAGATATTTAACAGTACGTTACCTAGCAGGCTAATGCCTAAGCGGGAGAGCCCCTGCCGGAGTCCTTCTCCCAGGTTCTCGGGCAGCTGCCTTCTCCATTCCTCTTGCCTGTTGTAGTGCTCCTCATCCAGGGACAGCCTATCCATATTCCGAGCGAGACTCGTTGCCAGATTGGTAATTGACGTCAGTGTACCTAAATACATGGAGATATACATTTGGGTCCGGACCAGAATGCTTTAATTTAAACCACAAAGATGTTCTGTGCCTCCCTGCAAAACTGTGCTCGCGAGCACAACGGCAAGGCAGTTGACATGTTGCCCACGTGTAACATTCTCGAGCGCGTGCGAAGCATCAGTGACCCTTCCTATGGTGCACGTCATGCCTTTCACATTAGCCTCCACCAGCTTTGCCTGGCCAAGCGGGAAGAACCACCTCGTCCGAACATCCTGCCCCTGCTCCCACATTTCTGCCCCTCTGACCTAGCCGTAACAGGAGGGGATGGAGAGGTAAACAGATATTTACTGCGGGAGCCCCAAGAAGGCTCCGGAGCGGAGGCTGGCCGGGCTGCGAGGCCACACGATGGCACTGTTTAAACAGACTTCGGGAAGCAAAAGCCGCTTGGGCTTTAAATCCAGCTCTGCCCTCCTGTCAAAACCTATCCCTGTACTTACAAAGTTATGACAACTGTATCTACTTTTTAAAAAGGAATAATAAATATGATGAGGCAACGCCGGGTAGAATTTCTGATGGCTAGCAGGAGCACAGAACACCTTGGTAATTGACCATTCCTGAAGTTATTGCATGAAATAGTGGCTGCGCCAATCTCGCTTTCCCAATGGGAGGTTTAAAATTCTGAAGTTTCTGAGACATTCTTGCACGCTGCAGTTAAGCAGTGATCTGTTTAATACATAAGATGTTATGTATGGGCTTTGTTACCCTCCCAGCATTTCCCTGCAAGCTAGCAAGCCAAGCAGAGCTGCAAGCAATTTTGTTTAAAACTTTAACACATCCTTCAACGGCGCACGACAACAAAGCAGCAGTCGGAGTAACACAGTGAGACTCTACCTTTGGAAATGTGCTTTACAAATGACGTTGTTCCTCTGGAAACTCCACTCACAAATGCTCCTGGGCCTCTGGTGAGCCCTTCATATGGGAGCCTAAAGAAATCCGCTATGCCATTCCCTATGCTTCTCACCAGGCTGGCCGGGCTTCCAAGGATTTCCAGAGATCCAACAACCCAGCCTGTGCAGAGAAAGGAGACAAGCGTTACGGCTGCAAAAACTGCAGAAGCAGCAGTTGTGAAAAGGTTATTCCTTAATTCGCTTTTTCACACTAGAATTCATCACATTATGAACTTCCTTTGAGCAAAACACGGGAAATAACTCATCCACTATGAATTCAGAAATGGCAATCTTTCATACTTCGTAAATCAAAGAAATCCTTCTGGCAAACTCACAAATAGCTTTAGAATGACTTCCTTCCAGGAGCTTCCCGTATTTCTGCTAAAAGTGTGCTAGGGAGATGGATGCTGGATCCTAACAGCTAAGGAGAAATAGCCCCGAAAGCTTATCCTGCTCCACGGGCTTTACACACTGGAAGGCAGCGTTGTGATTTCACATCCCTGTGTGATAGAMCCGTGACAGCAGGTTTACACTGATACAACGTGCTGCTTTACAGGAGTGTGGAGGTCAATTGCTTGATGGAGTGTTAGGAAAGGGGATGCAGATTTCTGACAAGTGCTTAAGAAGTTATTTTAAATCCACCCCAACCCTTCTAAGCTGATCATTTTCTTGCGGAGTGTAGCGAACGCCAGGCAAATGTCTTTTTCTCAGTGCAGTTGTGTAAACAGCAATGACATCTACATGCTGATTAGGTTACTCATAGGGGAGTATTCCTTATGCATATCCCAGGAGAGGTATCTGTGGATCTGGTTTCCTATATAAATGCAGGGTTGCCAGCAGCTTGCTGGATGGCCAAGTGCAATCTGCTATAAGGCTTGCTGGAAAGCCGGCTGCAGGTCCTGCCTTTCCCAGGCCGGTTGGCAGCAGATCCTTCCAGGGAAATGGGGCTGCAAACACGTTTTCCTTCGGCCTTCCAGAGACAGTGATTCAGAAATGACAATGAAGATTGAGCAGGACCCGCTTGGTCTCCGAGACCGGTGAATTTCCAGCAGTGCTGCCGGGATGACACGAGGCACGACAGGGACGGGGGCTGCAGGATGGACCGCTCTGCCTCCYGCTCTCCTGCGGCGAGCCCTTGATTTGCATTGCCCTCCTCATTCCCATTCCGTCCCCGCAAACTGCTGCTAGCCAGATGCTCTGCTCGTGCTCTAGTAACCCCTCCCAGTCACTCCCGTGGAAGGCTGAATCATGAAACTGAACAGAGGAGAAAATGTTACTCATATGAAATGAATTAATCTCATACTATCATTCTAAGCTCCCGGAAAATCTATTATTCTTGTCGAATCTGTCCCACATTTCAGCCCTGGCAGGTTGCGAGCKGCAGTACATGTGGCATAAAAGGCGGGAATCGCAGCGGACATGAGGGAGAGGGTGGGACGGAGCCGGAGAACAAGGAAGCAGYGCCACTGGCGGCTCCATGCTCCGGCCCCAAGGAATGTCCTGCTGGCCGGGCGCTCCAACGGGGACCGGAGGAGGCCGGCGCGCGGGGCCGGGCCTGCTGCTCCCTCGCTGCAGGGTTTTTAACAAATTGCACTTGCCACTGTGTGAAGTGATGAAAAGCCGGAGGGGCTGGCAGGCGTGCGCCGAGGGAGGAGATGCTATTTCTGCTCTTCCTGATCAATAATGTTGCAATCGCTGCTTGCAACCTGCCACGTTCTTGTGTTTTTTTAATGCTCTTGGAGTTCTTGAAGTAGCTGCTTCTCTCTCCAAGAGGCCGTGGCCAAAGTGAGGCCCTGCTGCTGAGGAAGACGGGATGGCGGCGCCTGAGAAGTCACCAGCCCCAATGGAGCTGGGGCCTGTGTGAGGGGTTGGAAAGGGCTGCAGCTCCAGAGAGGCTGGAAAGGGCTGCACCTGGGGAGGGATTGGATAGGGTTGCACCTCATGAGGAGTTGGATAGGGCTGCGTATGGTAGGTGTTGGAAAGGGCTGCACCTCACGAGGAGTTGGGCTGCATCTTGTGAGCGACTGGTAGGGCTGCACATTGTGAGGGGTTGGAAGGAGGTGCACATCAGGAGCATTTGGATAGGGCTGCCCCTCATGAGGAGGTGGATAAGACTGCATCTTGTGAGGGGTTGGATAGGGCTGCCCCTCAGGAGGAGGTGGATAGGGCTGCAGCTCACGAGGGGTTAACGTGTTGCAGCCCTTTCCCACTGACCGCAGGCTTGCCTGGCCTAGGCTGGAAAGTGTGGGAGTTAAGTCGGGAATAGGAAAATGATGACACAGGAGCCATCCCTCAGTTCACCAGCTCTCTGCTGCATTTGACTTTGCCTAGCTGCAACATCATGTTAGAGTAATTTTTCCCGCAGTATGCTAACCCACGAATTATGAAAGAATGGTAACTGTATTAGCAAAGAACCACTGTATTTTCTTTTATAGGCAACTATAGGTGCTAGATCTGGCTAATACCAATAATGTTTTAAGTATAATTTTATTAACTTTTAAATAGAAGCCAACTTAATTGGAAAAGGATGGGAGATTTCCATTGCAGGTTTGGCTAATCAGTGCACTGGAGCTCTCCAGCCGCATTCATTGCTCACCAGGCAGGAATCTGGCCACTTTGTTGGGGCATACGGGGAGACAAAACTATTGGGGAGGTCTGGGGGTAAATCCTGCCCTTTTCCACAGCACAGCAATGGGCTGGCACATAGCTCAAGGCAAAACTGCACCGGAGCTTGCAGTGAGTGCAGGGCATCAAGGTACAGGAATGCCATTTGTGAAAATGCTACGTGATCCATGCATGGGACAGGAGCAGGCAGAAGAGACGCTCACCTTGCAGCAGATTAACAGGGTTTAAGTACATGACAGTGACCTCTCTTCCACAAGAGCCCATCCCAGAGGTGCAACTCATCTGACTGGGCTGTACAGTGGGTTTGCAGACCACACAAAAGTTTTTGCATGAGATTTTCCTCCTTCCTAACTTTGTTGACACCATCAGCTTTTCAACAAGTGTCACAAATGCTTCAAAATCAAGCAGGTTCTTTGTCTGCCCAAGCAAACACTATTATACAAAAGTCACCATTTTAACCACAAAAATTCTTTTCAAAAAACCCACTTTAGTTCTATTGCTGTGACTGAGATTTAATTAATAGCTGCATATATGCCTGTGTGCTTTCCTGAAAAGAATGTTTCTTTTGCAGCAAACCTTATTTCTGAATATTTAAATCTCCTAGATCTCAGCTTTGTCGTGAGCCCACAGCCAGTGGCTGCTGCGCTCTGCAAGAGCAGCACAGAGGGAAAAGCAGTATCAGGCTCAGGAGTCTGAGCCCAGCATATGTGYTTCACCTGGGATGCTGCAGATGAAAAGCCAATATAACCCCAATTTCCTGCTGCAGTCTATCACCGCTCAYATCACCTCTCCCATCCAGTTGTGGGGAGGTAAGTTCACACTGCGGACCACAATTGGCCACGGTTTCACTCTTGATTAGCAAGAAACTGGATCTCCCCTTTTGTACTATGGGATTTGACTGTAAAACAAATCCAATCAAKCAGTAAAAAAGAAAAAGCTGCAATTTTTGCAGACAACTTACATGTGAAAATAACGAATGAGCCTACAGCATTATGGTGCACAAGTGTGTATGCAGYCACTAGAATCAGGTATATACAGAGTGAGAAAACAGACCAGGATCTGACTGTATTTATAAATACCTGAAACGCCTGTGTACAATTCTCCTAATTGTGCACAGAAACCAGGTGACAGCTATGCATGCAGCACAAATGGAAACGTCAGATTTCAGAAAACCTGACCATCAGTACACAGGAAAATAAATCCAGTGTTGCAATATGGAGTACATTACTTGCACGTGATCTTGGAGGAGCTTTCTCCTCCCTCAGGTACAAATTCCTTTGCACATCAAGATACAGCAGAGACCATTTTTTTTTATTATTTATAAGTTAATATTTATGGGAAACAGAATGTACCTGCTGGCCTAASAGACTAATTGCTCACTATTGATCCTATTTGGGAAAATGTTAGAAACAGCAAACTTCATAGGTCTTGGATCAAAGGACAACAAACATCTGGGTGCCAGTTTAGCATGAAGGCTSTATGAAGAAAGACAGATTCCTAATCATAAACTGCAGCCAAAAGGGGTTTTAACAACAAAACAACATTCAGGGCTATAATTTACTTCTGAATGCAGAGCAACATCGTGAATAATTTGATTAAGTGTAGTTTTGGGGAGTTTATGTGAGGAATGTGGGTTGATTCGGRCTAGTGCTATAATCTAAAATGACAAAAACTAAGCCAGTTAGAATCTACAGCTAGAAGTTTTTATGCTTTGTTCAGGGTTTAGAAAAGTCTTCAGGCGGCTGGTTAATGTTTACCACAACTTTACAAATCTTCACTGGCGTCTGCTCTGCCATTTTATTTCCCTTCTGTTATATGGCAGGACATGAAATGTGTCTCAGAATATCGTATTGTTATCGGAAAGTGTCTGAGGAAAACAGAAATCGCATGGCTAATGTCTAGATTATTCAGTTGGGGAAACAATTACTAAATCCTGGTACCTAATAAAAATGTTACAGGTTAAGAAGACGGACTGACCTGCTCGGAAGAGTGCTCCAGCAGCATAATGCATGGCCAAGGCATGGATGAGTTGTCTGGCAGTGGTGAAGATGGGTCCTCGCTCGAACACAGAGAAGGACAGAGGAGTGTGATCCGAGGCTATATACAGTTTTAACGAAGCATGAATGCTGACGAGGAGATTAACAGGTTGTATCGTTAATTTTCTTAATTTCACTGGCCTGACTAAAGCTCTTGCATGTTCTCTCACTTGTTTGGGCAGGATAAGCATAGCATCCGCAGTATTTGTGGGCTGACAAATGGCTTTGTTTTTAGGAAGATACGTATCA
Source organism: Nothoprocta perdicaria (assembly GCF_003342845.1). Lineage (NCBI taxonomy): Eukaryota > Metazoa > Chordata > Aves > Tinamiformes > Tinamidae > Nothoprocta > Nothoprocta perdicaria. The sequence continues at coordinate 2,884,874 of NW_020455910.1, read as the reverse complement.
AACAAAGTCTTAATGTAGTAAACAAAGGTGTCTTCCACATACAGCCTAGCTGGTTTGAGCTCAAAGCTGAGGTCGTTAATGTGAAACATGAATTTYTCTTCCTTGGACAAAGCAATGCAGAGTTTTATAAAGCAGTTTTCCTTATAGTTTTCCAAATCCTTGTTAGACGCAATGAGGTTGCTCACTCTAGACCACTGCATGGTCTCGTTTTTCTCTCCTTGGCAAAGCAGGACTGCAAAATGGAAATTGGATTTGTTGTACAGCTGATTGTCCAGTTGCAGATCTTCACAATACAGTTGGAGACTATAAAGCTGTGGGAGGCCCTCCACGGCCTCCCTTTGGAGCTCGTGCGTCAGCGGTTTCAGGTAGCTGGCTCCTGGGGCCAGGTGGAGGAAAACRTTGTCTGCCGTGAGGCGCAGAAGTTCTGAGGACACTTTGTGATTTGTGATATCATCACACACAGCAAGACTCAACTGATTGACGAACATTTTCAATAAAAGGGTCTGCTCTTGGTTTCTACAGAGGAGGAAAACAGACTGTTATCTTACCCATTCTGGGTTCAGAGACTGTTACCTTACCCATTCTGGGTTCACCTGGCATCTTGTTTTCTCACGAAGCAACCAGGAGACATGTTCACTCTAATACTTGGGAAACTCCATGTGCAAGTAATGGGAACTGGCAGGCTAAATCAGCACAGCAAAGCATGTACCACCCAGGAGGTCCTCTCAGAAATGGAATACTGCAGATCTGTGCCAGCTTTCTCTCTTATCAATCAACAAGATAGGTTGGRCAGGAACGTCTCCATATCCACAGTAATTCCTCATTATATTTGAAACATAGCAGGATATTAAAGCAGGCAACAAATAAAATTTCCTGATAATTCAAGAGCAGCCTCAGCTGTTTCAGTATTTTCTTGGAGCCACTACTGAAGGTTACTATTACGGATAATTCATTGCACATTATGGAAGCAAAATGCCCTCCAACTAAACCACCACTGCATTTTTATAATGATGGTATTGAGGCCCCCCCCCTCCCCAGTGTTAACTGCTCTTGGCCAAGTTTAACTAGCAAGTGGGCTATTATGTACTGCTGATGACCAATTTCTCAGGGATTAATACTTAATTATAGCTCAAATAAAAACAGTCCAACACACATTCCACTCTAATTGTAACRCCACTGCTGGAGGCCAGACATTCTGTGCGTTAAAAATAGGTAGTGTTATAATCACACTTGAATGGAGCAGAGTGCCCRGCTGTGGGGAACTACAGACATGGGTTAAGAGTCTCCTAACGAACAACGATGCAAAAATAATCAAGTACACGGTTAATTACTGAGTGTAAGGCTGTTTCTACACCCCTTGCACATCAAGCTTTCTACCAGTTTTCACGGGAGCATTTATGATTAAGGATGGCAGGATCTGCAGAAATATAKTTTAAATTTATGAACACACTCAGAATTAATTAGGATGGAAAATATGTTTCTTCAGTGAAGTCCTGGGATTTTCATTGTATCAAACACACAGTATTTACCCTAAAGTGACATCATCTTTGATGACAGTTTTTTTTCTTTTTTTAGAGGAAAGATTTGAGATACACAAAATGAAACGTGGCCTAAAGAGATGTTACAGAGGATGCAGCAGCATTAAACCAAACAAGTAGTTAAGCCCATATTTGTAAGTCGGCTCACACTTAGAAAGCTGAATTTCAGGACAATTTGGCATTTCTTTTAACAATTCTTTTATGTGCTTCACATACCTGTTGAGATTGATCTCAATGGGTCCTGCTCTTCCTTCTGGGGCCAAGGTTATTATTATTGTTCCACACTGATGGGCAATGTCCACATAAACATAGCCAAAGCCAGTTAAGAACACGATCTAGAGGAGAAAGGAAGAAAGAGGTAGAATGCTGCAGAAATTACTCCTTTTTAATCTGTTACAATTTGAATTAATCCTACTAATGCCTTCCGGTTGGGATCGTCTTACTCAAATCATTATTGGAGTATTTGTTTAGCAAAAGGAGGAAAAGGTTTCAGTTCTTCAGAAAATACTAGCTCTGGTATTTTAAGTATTTCAGCTGCAGAGCAGGATGAAATTTGCCCCTCATCCTTTAGCTATATGACTAAATACGACTAAATACGTTTTAATAAGAATTATCTCCTCCRGCATTGAACAAGATACTCGGGAAAAAAAATTAGATGAGAAAATAATAAATAGAAAAAAATGTTTTATGAGATTGAACTAAAGAAAAATGGACATTCCTGGAGATGTGCAAAATCCCACCTTCTTCTCTRCAAAAAAAAAGGAGGAAAAAAAAGAAAAAAAAGTGATATTGCTATGCCCTAGCTCAGAGATGGTTAGATTAATGGCTGATAGCATGATAGAAAACATGACAATAAATTAGAATATAAATTTTAGCTGAACAAAGGGTATAGGGGTTTTGGACCTTAATTATGCAAAATTTCCATAGGAGTCTTGTGTTCTTCTACGGTATAAGAGATTGGGGCTGTATTTGGGTTTGGAAAAATTGGAGCAATCCTTGTTAGCTTGATGACAACAGGACAAGCTGGCTTTGTTTCCTTCTAGTCTGACCATTAGCAACATAGTTTACCAGACTGTAAGGGCAGAAGCTGTCATTTAAAAGAAGGCAAGCTAAGAGAGTAATGCAAAGATAYTGGGCTAGAACAGGTGAAACAAACAGTTGTTTTTCTTGGAGAATCTTCCCTGCTGTTAACAAGTCACCAGAAAGAAAAGTAGTTGGTAATCTGGTTATGCTATTTGTGATAATATTGTACAAATAATTACAACTAGTTCAACAAATTGTGTCTTATTTTTCTCAGAATTACCTATAAAAATGCCTGATTTAAGTATGTCAATGTTACTCCTCAAATTATTCTGCTGATGGACAGTAGAGTTAAATAAGGCAAGTTTCTCGCCAAGAGAATACCAAGTACTTATTGGTGACTATGTAGGCACAAAATGAGTTATTTAAAATCCCAGTTATTTCACAATCTGAATTGAGCTGCACATGAAGAAGTCAAAGCTAAAGTTATTAGCAATTTCATTACTTATTTCAAGTATTTATAGTTTTCTGAGAAAAAGACCGAGAAATCCTTGGGAAATTCTCTACATGTAAACCCTAAAACTTCAATAACAAAACGTTACAATTTTTATTTGGCTTCAAGTAGACAACGATCCCCAAATGTTGTCTTAGCATCTAATTCCTTCTAGGAGCCAGATACTTACAAAGAACCCTGGTCTGGCATAACATTAATGACTGAAATTTGAAACCTTGCATTGCTTGACTTGCTTGCTGAATGAAACTGAACTACTTGCTATATAACATAACACTCAATAATCAAGAGCATTTTGTGATTGGTCCCCAGGGAAAACATCTGAAACTAGTAATTCTTTCAAAGAGCCAAGCAGTTTATGTTGATTCCATGTAAACTAATGACTTCAAAGATGGAAAAAATTCTGATCAAAAAGAATTACTCCAGTCAAGGAAGTTTTCATTTAYCCCCAAACAGGAGAAAAATAACAGAAAGAAAGAAATGTTTTTGCTGTTGTTGTTTATTTGCTTGTTTCATTTTATAAAGACACATTTAGCTTCTGCGAAGACAGAGGGAGAATGACAGTGATGATTCCTACAAGATGTGAAGAAAAAAAAAAAMTCTGGGATAATGAAGTTACCAACTGGAAGGATTTTGTTGGACCTTGTGGGATTCCAGCAGCCAGAAATTTTCAAGACTAGCTTTTCCTAGGGAGCTATTTGGCCTTGCCAGGTTGATCAAAAGGAATGAAAAACTCCAGCAGTAGAAACTGTGCATTTTTGATCTGATTTTTTTCAAAAATCACCCACTGAAAGAAGATAATCAGTAATCTAAAACTTCAATAGAAAGCGGCTTAGGAAGACTTAATTGATTAAAAAATATATATATAAATACAGAGGATATGCACACAGCAGAGAAGCAGCATACTGTGCAGATTCAGAAGACAGCCATTTAAGTTGTTAACTAAGGAACAGTTTATAATGATTTACCTGTGTTCCTTGATTATTTATGTCCACAAAATCACTCCATTCATTTACGAATTCATCGGATGGTACCACTTTCAGAAGAATGCTGGGTAACAAATCTCTGGTTTTGCAATCTGGATAGCTGGAGACTTGATGGTAAAGTTCATGATGAACTGAACATTCAGCTGGAATCTTTCTACAGTAAACTTCAAACTTTGGTGTATCTGAAATATAAAATGCATAAGATTAGGTCTTTTTGAATATCTGTATTAAATCAAAACTCTCCTATGCTTACACAAACTAGGAAGTTTCTAAATACTCTGTCTGAAATATCACTACTAATTAAATGTATTATTTTTCTATTGAGTGAAATTTTATGTTTTTTTTTTCTTTTTCCTTTTCTTTTATTTCCCTCATTACGATTAATATAAACAGCTTTCCACTGGTCATTATAATAATGTACTGTGACTGGATTTTTTACAATATGTTTTGTGTTATATTTGCCAACCTAAGGAAATTTAAATGTTCCATGGGATTGAACTCATGTCAATAAAARTCCACTGTCTGCCAGTTTCCTATGGCCAAGGCACTTGATTCCCCCACAGCTTGGATGGAGGGGACACAAAAGCCTGAAGCCACCTGAGCTTCATGGTTAGCTTCAATAGCTCCTGGGAATCAAGAACTTCCAGAGTCCCTTGTTTTGAGAAGACCTCAAGGAGGATGTGCAGTTCTTGTTCCACCCGCAGCACATATTGAACTGAACTTTATGCTGAACATGGAGTAAAACCATTTGCAGCACAACAGTACATTGTTTCTTATTACTGCCTACTACATACCTTTGAAGTTCTCTTTTATAAGCAACGAAACGGGGCACTTGTTGTGGATGATTATACGAGGACTAGGGTCTTCTGTAAGTGTTAGGTATGTCACGCCAAGATGTTCTTGATAAGTCAGTGCTATAGCTCTAAAACAGAATGAGATAGATTTGGCTAAGTAATTTTGGGGATGAAATTCATATGTATTATTACATAGGGCAACCAAACCATTCAAACCCAACATCTGTGAGATTCTTTATTCTTTATGATCAGACTTCAATTTTACAGATACTTAAACACCTTAAGACAAACTGCATTTAAACAGAAGAGCACATGGAAATAGCAAGAAAGGCAACACAGAGAAGAAATCACTTCATAGAGACTACTCATGAGTTAAATTAAGCACGTGTGCCTGCAAGATGAGAGCTCAGGCCAGCACAGATTTATATTAAATTAAAAACATGAGATTGTAGGCCCAAATTTTCAACATAAATCTTTAAAATTTTCCAGAAGAATTTGCACGCATACTTCTCTGGTACACATGCAAGTTATTTTTAACAAATACATAAATCTGTTACTGCCTACTCCCCTGAAATGATCCACAATGCTATCACCCTTTCAAATGTTAATGTTTTGGATCATCACTACATAAATTTTCAAAATGAAGATCAGTTAATTTTGTTCTGCTCATTAGCTACTTAGATGTATAATATCTTCATGTATAAACAAAAAAAATCTTTTGCATGTGCAGATTTATGAGTTATTTCTAAAAATCTTCAGTTACAGATGATTTTTAAAATACAAAAAATCTGAAAATCTGATTAGGATCCTGAGATCACTTATAGCTCTCTGAGAGTCATAAGGAATTCTTTCCTCCTTCTTCACATATTTGYGGCATTTTGGTATTGGAAATCTGCGTGGGAATCTTTACTGTCCACAAAGACACCTCTTAGATTCTGCAGGGGAACAGTATGAGGGATTGAATGATATAAAGTATTTCAGGCAAGAGAAAGACCATATGGCTGATAATTTATACTGATGAAGCTTCACTAATTTCAGCAGACTGTTTCCTTGCTTACACCACTAAAAGCCTGAATAGATTCAGATATCAGCTCTGAGAATTGAAGTTGAGCATCTGACAAGTCATTGGACTTGTATTCTTAACTAGTTGGATGCATTTGTTTGGAAGCGAAATGCACATTTGGATATCRCAGGCTTTAAAACTTGGAAATCCTTTCTTGTCATAGTTTCAAAATAGTTTCTCCCTTGCATTGCTTTTTCCTGTTTTTGTCATACTTGCCTTGCTAAAATATATTTTTATCTTTTATAAACAAAACTATATTTTTGTACTGTATTATTTCACGCTGCCCTTGAACTCTTAAAGTGTTTGATACAAATTAAGAGAGACCATAATCTTGAACACAAACTTTTAATTCCCTTGATTTGCATGTATACATAGGAGCCCAACTACTATAAAAATCATACAACTTGTACATGATCATAACATTAAACCATTTATAATAAAAGCATCAAACCCATCAAAAGACAACAATTTTTAAATTAAAATAAGACTTGCCTTTACATATGGGGGGCATGTGTTACTCTAGCGTTTGCTTTAAACTCCTAGGGTTTGTTACTAGCTGAGGCTTTGCAGCAGCAATCAAAACTCAGTATTCGAGACAGTTCAGCACACGGTACCTGGTACAAAATCCACTTTCATTACAGCCCCCTATGGGCACTGCCACGCTCTGCCGAGGGAACTCCTGCTTAATCAGGGCTGGCAGGCTCCAGAGCTCCGGCCGGCCGGCACAGCCMCCCGGGCTGAAGCTGAGCAGGATGTGCTTTTGGGAAGGGGATGCTCCTGAAGTCAGGGGACCGAGGTCCGACACGAGGTCCCAGCAYGGAATGGAGCTGAGCGTTTCGCTGCCTGGTGCCCCAGCTGCACCCACGCTGAACACGGCGCCGTCCGGCAGGCGGACCAGCTGCCAAGGAAAAAGAGGGGAGCAGAAAAACATGCTRGGTCACAACAAGAAGTTTAATCCTGTTTGCCTTTCACATGAGCTGCTTAAAGTAGTCAGTTAACCACAACTAACTGAAAGTTGCAATGAGGGCATATGCACTAAAGAGTTATTCAGCCAAATTCTGTCTTCAGGTAGACGCATGCAGTTAACCGAACCCAGCTAACTACAGTCCTCTCTCTGTTGCACAGAATGACTCTGCCAAAAGGAACTGAGTTATATCACTGTAAAATAACTTTGAGAAGAATCTCCATTTGCAGATAATAAAATGAAGACTGATTTTAGCATGAAAATGATTCCAATTCCTCAAAAATTCCTCTAAGACTGCACAAAATGTGTAATGCACAAATGGAGATGCTGATGTGAAGGAAACTCATGCAGAAATAAAAGTACAAAAATAGGGAATTTTGAAATTATGTTTATCTGCCAACTCTCCCAGAGAGAATTCTCAGATCCAACAACTTGGTCTCTGAGAATTCTTTCCACATATCTGATAATAAATATAATCTTCAATAAATACATATAAATGGACGATTAAAATATGTTGAGCATGCATACATATTGGTTACTGTAAGTTAGTCCTTGAGTATACTGTGTTGTTATTAGAAAACTGATATTGACGATTTGATGCAGTTCCCTGAAATACATAAATTTTGGGCACGTCTCTAGTTCTGCAGCTTTGTTCAGATAACTGGAATCTTCCCAAAAGGATAACAGAAACATCTCAGGCTGGCAGGCCAAAATACCTCTTTTACATGCAAACTCAGTAAAAATTCTCAGAAGAATTTCAGCAGTTACTACGGATTACGCTGCTTATTTTACAGAACTGGTCTGAACAGATGGAGAACAGGCAGAACTAATTCTGCAGTGTATAAGAATCTCCTGTTTTGCACACATTTCTGATCACAGTTAATTACAGGGGATGAATTTGCCCAGGTTTGTGTATTTTATATTAAAATAATATAAAATAATTTAGCATTTTTATGTAATATTATTATTTCTGTGGAAGTTAAACCACATGCAAATGAGACTTCACAAATCTAAATACTTATTAAAGCAGAGGACAAAGGAAGACAATATCCACAACACATTACCTCTTCTCCTGAGTGGGATTTGGAAATAGAAAGCTGTGGTCTGTAATAGATTTGATAGGATGTATCATTGATGATTGTTGTCTTGTCTTCTATTTGCAGAATTTGTATACCTTGTTGGACCATAGAGGAAATGCAGAACTGACACAACTGTAAGATAATAATGATGACATCACACATAAAAATAGAAAAGTTATTGTAACATAGTGACAGAACTGGCGTTTCCTTAATAGTGGAAATCCTGTCTATATTTATGCCCTTTCTAACTGGAGCCACATCATGTCCTTTCAAGTTGTATCTGTCAATGGTTGCCAGGCAAACTTGAGAAGTCATTAATTTGTCCTTAAAGGAATTTTGGTATTTTTTGGATGAGCTGGACTGAATGTTTCTGACGATGTAATTCTTTCTATAATTCTTGGTACACTATACATCTTTTTACTATGTTTTAGATGAATTACTATGTTCATKAAGGAGGTTGCATATACTTCATTGTTTTCATCTGTTGTATGCTTTTTTTTTAATTAAGAAAGCTCTAAGTAATGGTAATTTCCTCCATACCTTTTGATGACCTGGAAAAGCACCAAGTTTTATTTCAGCTTCAACAAAACCTTCTTCATCCAACGTTACCACTTCCCCAGTGTCGACATCCTTCCATTTTGGGGAGGTCACATTATGGACTAGTTTGATTGCCACTGATTTGTGAACAGTATTAGTGTTTGCCCAGTATATTCCAATTTGAAAAGCTTCCTGTATGTGAAAAATGACCAGTTATTGCACAATGATATTTTTATATCAGTTAAATACAGTTTCCAGTATGCAGCCAATTGTATTTCCTGCCTTTCTGCCTCTATACTCTTTCTTTATAGTAGAAGGGTGGTGGAACAGCAATGTGGATACGAGGCTGGACTTCAATGTGGGATCAAGACTGTAGGCTCTACTGAGACACGTGAAAAGACAGATCTTTTGTTTATTAATGGCCATAAAGGTAAAAACAAAACAAAATAAAAAAAGCAGGAAGTATCAGATTGTTCAACTGGAATTGACAAGCTAAATTATATAATTATTTTGAAATAAAGAATGTTTTGGTTGTAATAAAAGCACTTGGGTGCCCAAGCCAGGGTATGCGAGAAGTTCAATTAAACAACACTGTAAATTSAAGAGCAAGGCAAACATCCTAAAACATCAATTCACCCTATCTTGTTATCAAACCTTTCTTGGCAGCATAGGAGCTATGAAGCAGCTCAACCTAAAAGACCCTCAAAACACATATTCCTCCCAGGCTGACAGCTTTGCCTTGAAGGTTGACTCAAACCTTGCTGTTTATGCTGTTGCTGCTCACCATGCCAGTGTGCACGGGGTTACACTGCTCAACCAGTGGTGGTAAATGTCAACTGTTATTTCTACACCTAACTGTACGGCTAACAGACACAGGCAGGGATCATCTAGATTAATCATCATCCTTCAGAATGAGGATATTGTGCAAAACTGTTTATTAATTTCAATAACAAAGTTACCTCAAAGTTGGGAGGTATAATTACTTTCCCAGTGGGTATCTGAAGAACTATCTTCTCTCCCTCGAACAGCCAGAGATCCCACTTGGACTGATTGATGAGCAAAGCCCAGGGCAGCAGTTCTATGAGCAGCGTTTTCACACATGGTTTCCACACGGAGAGCTTCACCCGCATCGGGCTGTCCCACTGCGAGAGCTGCTCGCTGCTGCTCAAAACCAACCAAAGCAATTAGGTAAAGAAATACGGAATTCAAGATAAGAACAATACGCCATAATTTAAAGAAAGCTGCAAAGTTCTGTTTTTCTTCTTCAAAAAAGAAATCTCCTCTTATCATTCTGGAACATACTGAGATGCTGTCAGCCAGATCTAGCTGTACGTAGGCTATACAGTCATATTTTAAACTGGATAAGATCAACATATAAATCGGCCAAGAAAAGAAACACTTTAACAAGAGAATTTCCTTTGTCCTTCAAAACTAAACCCTTTTGACTTTTGTAATAAAATTACATTTCCCTATTTTTTAAAGCAACTCCTTCTGCCCTGTTGCAGTGCTAAAATAAGCAGCTTTTATAGCTGTAAAGAAAGTGCATTCACAAAAAAAAAACCCACTAGCTCCTTTTCCTTAATCCTTGGGCTGATGCAATCTTCTCAGTGTAATTGTGGGTAGTTCCTCAGCCAACCAATTTTTTCTTGCCTGAAAGATTCTGCAGTTTACATACAGGAGTCRTGTAATTACTGAGAACATATTCAAATTCAAACATATTCAACAGTCTTCTTGAACTTCATTTCACAAAGTCACTATACAGACATGCAAAAAAAAAGCTCTTGATAACAAAAAGATATATATAAATTGTGTTTCTGAGACTCTCCTTAATGAGTGAGGTTTGGATTTTGTTTTTGGACCTTCACAAGGCAAAAGTACAACCATAAAGTTTCAAAACTGATCAACGCTATAGCTAGCTTGGAAAATACTGTTGTCTAAAATGCATTTGTGGTAGTCTAACAAAAAGTATAGTATGTTAATATTGAGCTTCTAAGAAACTTGCACTATACAGTGAAATACAAAATGTAGAACTTGTCGAGAACTTTAAACAATGTACATAGCTTTAACAGGTCACATTATAGAACTATTTCTTTTATTACTGAGATTATTTTTATTTAACAAGGAATCTAGTTCAAGCTCTGATATATATGCCAGTGATCTACATCTATAAAGGATGTAAGTTAACCTATTAGTGTGAGTGTATGCAAGGTCTTTGTTATGGAAAGTAGTTTACCTGCTTGGAGTTTAGTGTTTTTGCTTGGCAGGGTGAGGACTCAAACCACAAGAGGTTACCGAACATTCCAGTTTTGAAAATTAATTAAAAAGCTTTTATAGTATAGTAGTATAGCCTTATATAGTAAAGCCTAATCTATCAGTTTCATGAGGATAAAGAAAATAACCTAAAAATGGGTCAGATTAAAGATTCATCCAGCTCTGTATTCTGACCTGATATTGGTTATTAATAGGTATTTATGAACRTGGAGGAAAGGCAGCAGGTATATAGTGCTATTCTGCCAGAACATGCCCTCTGTTTCCTGGAATTAGTGAATGAAGAACGAACTTAYACCATTAAGCAAAACTGGTGTGTATGATGACCAGATGGAAAGTGGTGTTAGCTGCCTAGATGCTTTACTTCCACCAACAACCATACATTTTAACAGACTTATTTGAAAAGTCAATGCAGCAGTCATGGAGAGGGCTTAGCAAAGAATTACCTGTCCGAATCCTTCCTATTATATGGCCACGTGGGCTGCGGAGGGCTGGCGGCCCCATAGAACTCGCTCAGGATGTGGTTTGCAGAGCCACCCGGGTGGGATTTCGTGGCAATCTGTTTTATAAGTGCAGTTGAGATGGGCACTGCGCACTCTGATGGGTCGTCTTCTTCCCTGTCGTTGTAAACAGACACAGTTGTTTGCAGAACAAGGGCACCCAAAGCAACGCCACCTTTTTTTAATGTACCTTTCCAAAAGTAGTCGCAACTGGAATACTCCCAAGGTAATGAAGCATGAATCAAGTTATGGTGTCTAAAAAGTTACTAAACATCTGCTCACATGAATTAATGAACCCACTGCAAAGATCTTTGTGTTGGAATCCCAAGAAACTGAAGAAACTCACCCCTCCCATCTCCCCCCCAAAAAAATCCAGTTCAAGAGACTTCAGAGATTTACTTTTCAAAACACAAAAATATGTACGGTTTAAGCAAAAAATATGACAACACTTAGGATACTTATACCAAGTTTAATATTTCTTGACACATAATTTCAGGCCACATATATTGTTCTCTTGCATCTCCTCTGCATACACAGTATCCTTAGAAATATTACATCAGAAGTTGAGGTGCAAATACTTATTTTTTTTTCTCTATGCAAACAGACCATTTTCAGGGGAAGTGGACATTATACCTGGCTTGAAACGTCAGGTGGTGGGTAAGATCAGGTTCTATATTTTGCAATGGCTTCTCTTGACCTTGCCCTGGAATCACTTGTGTTTCACTCAATCCCAAGCTTCTTTTCTCTAGGTGTATAATAATTGGGTCTGGAAGATGGCTCCTTACAATGAAAAGAGGGCTGAAAACAATCTAGAAGAAGAAGACAATGCACCAATTTAAGGTTAGTTTTATTCTGTGATTCCAATTTAATTCAATATTTACAGCACATTATTCTGTCCTCAGCTTATCACAAGACATGATAAGGTGTCTTATCACCTTAAGGGTGATACACACAAGGGTGTAAGGATTTAGACTTCAGAGAGAATAAAGGTACTTACTATTCGTTGCTGCACTTGAGAGTTGGGCTCTAAAGTCAAAACTGTGCACCATACATAAGTAATTGAGCTCTTTGAAGAGGGTACCTGTATGCAGAGAAATTCCTCTCATTACACTAAGATTATTTCACAGTCATAACGTTCAAGATTACAGCATAACAGGCAGAGCTCGAAACTCACCAACATTTTTACTTTATGCTTTTAATAGCATATTAAAATTTATTTTAATAATAAAATTTCTAGTCATACCTGAATGACAGTGCTGTGTTCTGCATGCTTAGTAGTCAGACATACGTCTTGTGACCAGTCTTCGTCCCCAGGAGCTTTGACACTCAGCTCTGTGAGCTCACTGTTTTCCAGGACGTACGAAGGCAGCTTCTGCTTGGCTGCAAGGCAGTTGATGTGCTCCTTAACAACCGCCTGCCCGTCCTGCCCCATGTAATGCTGAACCACCCTCAGTTCAATGCTTTCACAAAGGTAACTGCAGACTGTCTGTCTTCCACAGATAAGGATCTAAAACACACAAAAATATGCAACTCAGACATAAGCATTTGCAAAAAAAAAGGACAAAAGTGAACTTGAGGAAAAACTTGTACAAGAATAATTACTTTTTTTGGCATTTCATTTTTGTTATGTTTTCCCAGGCATTGCTGAAGGCAGTCAGTGGTGAAATGTTATTTTTGTTGGCCAAATACATGTACAATTTCAGAGAAACCTGGGCAATAAGATGCTTCAAATATTGCTAAGGTACTATTATCTGGGTCTGAAGAAAACATGTAATGTATCTAGTTGAGTTCCCAAGGAGCCCAGCAATGTTGCCTATGGCTGGTGTAGTTGTTTTTTTAAGAGTACTGTAATTCAGTAAAGACAGTGTCTTCTCGGAGCTGATAGAGKGGTGCACTTCAGAAAATGGTTTCCATCCCCCCCTCACCTTCCCATCTCAGTCCTGGCTTCCCAGTCTGCCACTATGCTTGCTGCTTTAAAGCTTACCATGCCATTAAATGGCTGTACTGTACCTCGCTATTTACATCTACCTAGGAAATTGCAGTCTGTAACACATCAGTTATTTCTCCCAGAGCCTAAACTTCTTCTAAGCTATTGTGAGGAACAGTATTCCACAGATATCCTTATTACAGCCGTTTTCATTTGTTATTTACTAACGAGGGCCCAGGCCATGTAGCTACTTCCCTCTGAAGCCAAGTCCCAGCAGGGCTCCCTGTAAAGCCAGAACTACTTGAGCCTGAGCAGCTTTGTCGCTGTGGCACAGCACAGGGCACTGCTATATGCAGGACCTGAGCATGGCATGTCCAGCAGGCCCTCTGGMTTCCACCACCGGGCAGAAAAACGGGAATGTTATTACGGATATCTGTGCAAAGATACCATGGGAAAAGCTATTGCACAGCAGCCTATTTTCATATGTTAATTTGAGTGTTACTTCCCCTTTCAACAATATAAAGGCATGAATTACACACAGAATAAAACACAAACAGTTTCTTTAAGAGAAAATGAACAATTTTACTTCTCAAGGGCATAAAAACCATGCCAGAAATTGTGCGATTTAGCAATGTCAGAACTTATAAGCCAGGACGTTTTATAAAACATGTAAAATATGTGGTGTGACTGAGCTTTTAAATGCTGTGATCCATAACAAAGTAAACTCGAAGAGAAGAGCTGCAAAAATTCCTTAAAATGTCCCCATAAGTCTGTTATTTCCCCTGGCATTTTTTTTTTTGTGGATTCCACTAGAAATGGAAAGAGAGGGTGACTTGCTATTCCTATACGCACACCAGTTTAATTAACTGAGATTTACTCAGATTAAAATGTTTTTCTGCAGACTGGACTAAACCCTTACTTGCTTTTGCACCCCACTGAGCTGCTGAATCTTGATGATGAGCGATGCCGTCCGGCCCTTGTACTGAATGGTTCGAATGAAGGTCCCCGTGTTGTCCACGCTGAAGGGTTCAGACCAACGCCAGTTTCCCCAGCCCTCGATACAGATGTGTAACATCTGGAAAAAAAAGAAATCATTGCTTCAATACATAACTGGGGGGGGAAAAAAAATCTTGCAGTAGGGTAGCAACTCCCATGACAGAGAAATATTTTTGGTTTTAAAAGTCAGCAACTCTAAGCACATCATTTCTACAAATGATTCACTCATTCTGTCATTTCAGATACGAAAGGAAGAAGGAATAATACCACAGGATGGTCCTGCATCGTGCTTTTCTATAAATTACTTGCTTTCACAGCAAGCTTATGGATGATAAGGATCCAGTGTACAACTAACCAAGAATAGGTTATGAAGGCTAGAGAGCATTAGACAGGAAATAAGAGATTTTCTTTACTGCCCTTGAAATGGTTGGAGCTATCCGCCCTCTTAATTGCCAGCAGGCAATATGGAGCACAGGTCCAGGCCATATATTTGGCCTTCAGAACAGGACTGATTACTACAAACTCAGAAGAGAATTCAGAAAAGGATGCAAATCTTGTTTATATAGATCTGTCAGGCTCAAATCTTGTCTATATAGATCTGTAAGGCTCACATATATAGGAGCTACATGATTAAATGCTTAAGAATTGAGTGCATTGTTGAGCTACTGGAAACATTTAATTTCTTCCACAAAAGTAGTGGCAAGTTCAAGCCTGACTGCATGAGAAGAAATTTAACTGCATAATTATACTCCCCGTGTGATTTATTCCGGAAAAGGAGTGGCTTTTTTTTTTTTCCTGTTTAACTTAAATCACTTCCAGAGCAGTAGAGTCTTTCATCATTCGAAGGGTCTTTCATCCGTTTACCCACCATACACACTTATCTCCATCCCATGGAKATTCTTTAAGCCAGGGTAGTGAAAATTGGTACTGTTCCATAGAGGTCAACGAAGTTGCATAAATTTACGCCAGCTGAAGATCTGGCTCTTCAGCTCTATATAGATCTTTTGTGGCTGTGCAAACTTAAGAATGTGAATTATATGGAAGGGATCAAAGCAACAAGCATTCTGGGTGAAGTTTATTCTTTGCAGAGGGCCAGCACAGAATATAAGCATCACTTAAGTCCTTTAAAACCGTTATGTAAAGGCCTGGTGGGAATTCTCTGGTGAGGGTTGAATTTCACTCTGATTTTGGACATGTGTTATTAATTAATTTAAGTAATTGGGAACAGGATCAGGCCCAAAGTACAATTATTTACATGAGTGAAAAATGAAACTTGTAAATATTATGGTCTCCCATGCTTTGTGTTTCCAAAAAGAGCCAGTGGTGTCCATAGAGCTGGCCAGTTGGACTTAGAGAATGTCTGGATTTTGGCTTTTTTTCATAGCTTTAAGAAAYAACCGGAGCAACAACTTTCAAAGATATTACAACTCAGTAGCCTGTTTGCAATTTGTGGTATCTCCTCAGCACAAGTTACACACAGAACCAAAACATCCATTCAGTGGGTGGCTTTTGAATTTGCAGGAGTGATGACTGTTGCATTCAGATACAAATTAGTCTTCTGCTGGAAGCACAAAGGCTAATGTATGCCAGTGTGTGCACGGGCATGTATTTGGATAGGCACATGTGTTTGCATGTGTATGTACATGTTTATATCCAAGAGCATAGGCTGAGGGAAACTATACATTGGTCACTCAAGCTCATAAACAAACTCGTAGCTTTGATTCTTAAGTATTACTTTCAGAAAAGGAAAAACAAAACAAATCCAATTTCAGTGGCTGGAATCCATTCAGTTTCATACAGAGGCAGCTGGGAATGAACCTCATCACGTATGAAAACTCAGAGAAACAAGAAAACTGTTTACTTTGGAGAGACTGGTAGCTGGAAATGACAGCCAAGTAATGAGCAAAGGTAGTAAGTGGTCAGTGTCAGCTCGACGGCACACAAAAYGCAGTGTGCTCCAAGGACAGATGCCATATAAATGCCATAATTGATGATGAGCATCTGCTGGTAGCTCCAGCATCGGGATGTCTCCCACCCTGTATAAACAGCATTGCTCAGGAGCTGAATGTCCCCAAGGAGAACGCTGTCAGCTTTCATGGAGCAGCCATCAGCTCAAAGGTGCTGCCTTAGTCATTTTCTAGGTAAGAAAAGAATGTGTGTGTGTGCATTTAACTTCATGGGTCAGAAAGAAAACATAAAATAAGGGCTAATGCAAGCAATCCCTTGTTTTTTAAACATGCTGTTTGCACACTGGTGAATGCTACATGCAGTAAGGAACAACTYACGTAACTTACTTTAAATATATCTAGTGCATTTGTATCAATGACATATTAATATTGTGAATTGTGTATTGCCTAAGCTTSCTTTTAAGCCAAGAAACTGTAGTCCTGGAAAATACCAGSGGARCTCTGTGTAAAACAGCTACTTGAAKGGTTGTGGGATTGCTGAAAAACGTGACTAGGAATGAYCAGCAAATGGCACTAAGTCATCTATAGATATATGGCAGGAAATAAAAACTATAGTAATTTTAGAAAATTAAGTTATCAGGTATAAACATTATTTTAGCACAAGACATCATAATAGATGGTATTATGTATGCGATATGACAAAGTCCTAATGTTATAAAACTGACCTAGTACTAGAGATTTGAAGTAACTGCTGTCTAGCCCCCTTTCATTTGCCAAGTTTTAAGTAAATGATAAATATTTATTAGAAATTTTGCTTTAAAATAGCACTCGAAATATAGTTAAGTATGCTACATAGAGAAAAAGTATAGGAGAAAAGTCTTTGCAAAAGGCACAAAATCATTAAATGGAGTTCAAAAGCACTGTAACCCATATAATCCAGTGATACCTGGCAATTTATAGTTTAAAGAGAATTTAAAACAGACTTGCTATTGCATATACTAAGAAATGCACTCATTTGTGTAACTACTAGATCTCCAAGGTTTTGTTAGGGCACATATCAATAGTGTGTTTTATTTTTACTAAACTTTGCCGTTTTTTGGATGTTTAGTTCTAGCCACTGTGGATTTAAGTTTGAAAAGGGGATGAAACTGCCTACAAGGTGGCAGAAGAAGATGAAGCTGTTTTCCCTAGAGCAAAAGGTTAGGAGAAGCCTAACCCTCTTTATCCCATCTCTTTGCGGAGTGCTTCTGTGCGCTCCCCAGAATTTACGTGGGTTTCAGCTAGAAGTGGGTGTGAAGGACATGATCTGAGTAAATAAAGCCAAGTGTCGTATGACAAGGCATGAAGATGAAAATGGGGGATTAAAAATGAGCCTAAGAGTGGAGGCCAGAAAAAGTAGCATTTTCCAGCTGTATGAGTAATTTAAAGCTTGTGCTCTCAAAATGTTTTGTAACACAAATCTGCTTTCTGCATTGCTTGTAGATGCATCAGAGCTAACCTGGTTTCCCTGTAATTAAATTCTATCTTTTTGCCAGGTGAAACTAGTAAATGCTTTTTTTTGGGAAGAATGGAGGTAATGGCTCTCAACTCCGAGAGTCTCAAAGGGATCAGGAGGGAACCCAGCTAACAGTATGGGAGAAGACAGTTATTTTGAAGAGAGATGGGCTGGTTAAATCAAAGCTGTGAACATGCAACAGCATGGAGGAAAACGGAGGCCTGGAGATGGGAGCTGAATTTTCAGATTTGAAGCTTACATAAATGTTGTTCAGAAATTAMATCATAGGGTGATTTGTTTTTCATATTTTCAGTTGTATTTTTTATGGCATATAGCTTATTGTGACCCTTGACCAGGTTTAGGATTTACAATAATACAAATAGTATTTGGGAAAACAGTGAGTAAAATGCCCATTCTGCATATTAGCAACTGCAGCAGTTAGCAAAACAATGTGAATTTCCATTTGGCTTGGGCTCCTGTGGGCCCTGGGAGAGCAGAGCGTCCTAGGCCATCGCTGCTCCCCAGACAAACCACCAGCAAGGAAGAGGGGAGAGAACAATTTCCAGCACCGAGAGAACAATTTCCAGCACCACGGCCCTGGACATAGAAACAGGTCCCACTCCGCAGGTCAGCGCTGACCCTTGGGGGCTTTTGGAGGTACTTTGTGTCTCAGAAGAACCTGCAAAGCAGGTCTGAATCCAGCTGGACCCAGCTAGCCCTAAACACTGCAGATGAGAAGAGTCTTTTGGTCAACGCACAGTAACCGGATTAGGAGGAATCATATGCCTCATGGATAATAACAACCCTTATCTGCCCCAAACATTATCTATAAAGTGAATTACATTTGGAATGCAGACCCCTAAAGGAAAGCAAGAGCACATTTCTCACTACTCAGCGTAAAATAACATAGAACTTTTTCTTTTTTTTTTTGCCTAATGTTGCTCTGCAAATGATCTGAGGAGGATTATGTTCAGTACAAGAGGCTGCTCAGAGAATCTGCAACATCCCTAAACAATTAAATAGGAAACTATCCCAATAATGACTGATGTAGAAGTCACAGTTGCTAAGTCTGAACCCACAGAGTACTGTAGATCATTTTGCACTTACCAGGACATAACCCAATACCTGAAAGAACAGCAACTTGGAAATAAATAACAATGAATTATTATCCTAACGGAGATGCAACAGAAGTTAAAATTTGGCTTCAGTACTTTTTTTCCTTAGGAGAATGAAGAGGAGGTTCTTAGAGTTATTTCCAACTCTACAACTGCCTTTAAAAGCACTATTTACAAAATGCTTGCAGAAATTGCACTTGCAAGTCACACTTCAAATCAGGAAAAATTTAAATAGACGGCAGTGCTCAAGTGAAGATATTGCTAGCCTACTAGCCATGACTAATAGCTAGTCAAGAGTTTATAAACATGACTGAAGATCTGATCACTTCTAACTTCAGAGTTTCACCCTATGTATCATATGCTCCAGTTCTCCTTAAAAACACAGCTGTCTTGGAGACAAACATAACTTTTTACATAACTGGGGCCCATCCCACAAAGCAACTTGAAGATCAAGATAAGAAGTGCAAGYTGGATCCAATAAGTACAGGAGTAATGTAGCTTCTCTTTCCTTTTCATGATATCTAACAGACCTCTAATTTTCATTAAAAATCTCAAAAGGAACTCACAAGGTCTGGCAATTTTTGCTAGAATAGCTTAAAGCTTCAAATATCATCAGTTTTGGACTTACCCCAGCTYTGAAAAGGACATATACTTGTGGGTGTCTTATCCCTAAGGAAGGTGAAAAACTCAAGAAATCTGAGAAAAATACCCGGGAAAGAACAGAGTGGAAGAAAGAACCTCAGACTTGCTACTGAAATACTAGCTAAGCTGTTGAGAGTTGCAGGAAACAGCAGAAGTTAAAAGGGCAAGGTTACGTTCCCAGAAATACAGAAGAATTGAGGAAGGAAGGAAGGAAGGAAGGAAGGAAGGAAGGAAGGAAGGAAGGAAGGAAGGAAGGAAGGAAGGAAGGAAGGAAGGAAGGAAGGAAGGANAGGAAGGAAGGAAGGAAGGAAGGAAGGAAGGAAGGAAGGAAGGAAGGAAGGAAGGAAGGAAGGAAGGAAGGAAGGAAGGAAGGAAGGAAGGAAGGATTTTAACTTAAGTCCGAAGGACACTACCAGTGACTGAAGGATAGACACTGAAACCTGGTGTGCTATAACTCCTTTCTTAAAATTAAAAATTTGAACAAATTTTATTTATAGCTTATACTAATTTTGTTAATATTATGAAATTAATTCTAAATGCAAATCAAACATTAGCTATATGTTATGACATAAAATATTTGGGGAGTATTTTAATCTTGTTACATAAATGCAAATGGCCAATCCTACATCTCTCACTATTCTTAATTAGCAAAAGAAAAATGGAGAATTTTATTRATGGGAATGTAAAAGAAATACAATCCTTTTAAAACTATTTATTTTCATTTAACTGAACTGCCTTGCCATACTAAAAAAACATTTTGCAGAGGTTAAATAAAGTATTTCATGGCAACCGCTGCTTCTTAGTGCCTCTGTAACAAGAAACATGAGCCAGTCGAAGTTGTGCAAGTTGGTTTTCATTCCCAGTAAGAGAATGCGGTATCTAAGACCTTGTCCTAACTCATTTTATTCCCAAGTGTGAGTCAAGTAAGTCAAGTATGAACTAATGCCTGGAGGGAAGTCCTTGACTCCAAAAGTATGGATTATTTCACATTTATCTTACAATCTGCTCTCAGAGTTCTTAAAATTCACTAACTTGGCAAGTCAGGAATTATCATGAGAAATGAAATAATTTCATAACTATGAAGTCATCTAGCATTCCATGAATATGACACTTGTAGGGCTTGTCCATGCTTGGGCATTATTTTGACCTTTGGATAACAAGCTGTTAGACAGTTTTGCATGGAAATAATTAGAAAAGTGCCATAGCACAGTAGGTGCAACCTGAAGTCCTAACTGAAGGGGCTGTGACCTGAAGTTTTAACTCAGGAGCTGTTTTCATTTCAAAGATTTGTATTAATCATTATAAAAATTTACACCTGACAATATTTGTAAAAATCAGTAAACAAACTTATTTTGCATGATCTAAAGTGACAAAACATTGTGCTGTTTAGACCACTTAGATAAAACACCTTTCTGAAGCATGCTGTATTTGCAATCATTTGCACTTACCATCAATGTAATGAACAAAACTTATATAGAGATGCCAAGGTGCCCTGACCTTTGTAAAGAAAACTAGCTTCTAGTAGCGTGTGGAAAGCCCACTCTTCCATATATTTTACAGTGAAATTACCTCAATATTCTTTTTTAGTTTCCAAACTTCCTGGCAAGAGATGGCTGTTGAAAAATGTTAAAGCAATCGTAAGTTTGAAACTATTCCAAGGGCTGGGACAAAYGAGGCATCGCCCCCTCCATTAAAAGCAACTGCTGGACAGCAGCGTGTTAAGGCAAGAGGAGGGAGCTCCCAGCTTCACCCTCTCCTGGGACACAAGAATCCAACATGACTCTCTCAAATGTTTCTCAGCCTCATTTTTCAGTGAATCTGAATCTGATCAGATGATACTAGAATGGGGAAACCCTTTGACATCACCAGCTTCAGATGAAGAGTATCTGAAAAATGTGTCTGAASTTCCTGCTGCCACCCGCTCCCTAATGTGTGATACTGTTTTCTTGTGGACTTCTCTTCCTTTCATTCAGCCCTTTTTTTTTTTTTTTTTTTTAAATAATAAGAAACTTAGAGAGCAGCCATCAAAACTGATTCTTCTGCACAGGTCCAGTCTGTGACTTAAAGGACAAACTGGAAATGAACATCTTTGCTGTAAGGTCAGTGGGTGCTGGGTAGCTAACACGGGATGCTGTGCTGGTGGTCTTCAGCYTCTTGGCTGCAAATGACAGAAAGTRTCAGTAAAAGGTCACAATTTTTACTGTCCTTCTACTTTTCCTTTTTGGCTGAGACAATCCTCCTCTTTGCAGCTTAAACTGTTAGCAGAAGCAGCTCGTTATTAGAGCTACACCATTAGAGGGGCTATACTCTAGAAGCCTCTAGACTGACAGCCAAAAAGAGGATTCTCCCCATGTTAAAATTTTATATAAGTAATCATAAAAGGGATAAGAAAAGCTGTTAAGAAGAAAGCCTKTCGTAAGCTCTGTTTTTTATTTACAATTGCTTTAAGCATTTCTTTTCCTATGTTTTTACTAAAAGGTTAAAATGATTTTTAGTGGTGACTGCTACAGAAGCAACACAGCTGGTTATGCAATATTGGCTCCCATTTAGCTCTCTAATACAAGCCTTGTCCTTTCTGCTGTACACGACCAGTCAGAGCAGCTGCAACGAAAAACCAAGCGAGTCTTAACGCCGAGATGGATGGAGATGCTGTCACGAACCCAACACGTGCCCATGGCACAGGCCATGGGGTCCTGTTTGGGCTGCCTGGCTGCAGGCCGGGGTGTCACAGGCATTTTGTGTGATAATAATATGTCTAGTTACCTGACAAGGGATGTACAGCACTCTAGGGTCGCTGGAAGCCCCCAGGCTTCCCCCCTCTCTGGGTTCTTTGGTCACAGCACACACAGTTTTTAACAACTCCTTTGGTGGTGGCCTTGAGCCGGCCCTTTGCCACCCGACTGTCCTGCCTTCCSCTCTGCGTAGGCCTTGACTGCAGTGTCAATCACCACTGTTTACTCTGGCTCCAGATTACCACACTAAGAGAAAATCCAGTAGTTTTGCATCGCCACCGACTGACATGTGAATGAAAAACACGTCGAGTTTGTCCTCTGCTTCCCACTGAAACTTGAAACTTGTCAGCAGTGAACTGGGCACAAATGCTGCTGTTCAGAATTGCTGCCTGAACTTCACCTTCTTTCATGGCATTCCCATGGCTAGCATTTTCCAAGGCTCTAAACGAAACAGGAATCCAACAAGCACTACATTTATCCCCACTTGTTTAAAACAAATAGCACCTAGGAACACTGTTCAGCTAGTAGGGTGGCACAGGTCTCTAGTCTCCCACTCAGCACATTATGTATTAACATATATACTGAAAAGAAAGAAGAAATGGCTTTGCTATCCAACAAAGACTCTCTTAAATTCTTGTCCTATCTTGATTCAAGATGAAAAGTCCATTTCTCATCATCAACAGTAGGCAAGTGGGATTCATTAAAATATTTCTTTTTCTTTTCAGTATTAGTTTTTATCCTTAAAAAATAAAGCAGGAAGCTAGCATCATTTAAACTACATAAATGAGATGTTTCTAACAATTTCAAACCTTTCTTATTCAGAGCTGGGAGATGTGTCCAGTTTGACCGTGTTCTGCAAGCAATTCTAGCAAGCGGATGCTTCTGGTAAAAACAATTCATTAAAAAAATTCCCCAACCCCCTTACGCACATCACAGAAAACAGACACTGATCATTTAGCTTTATAAACCTGGCAAGTGATCTAGTTTTTTTTTTTTTTTTTTTTTTTCCAGAAGCTTCAGTTTCCATGAATGCTTGGTTTTCCACAATGTGGGGGTGCGCGTGCAGTCCTACCCTGTGTAACTCCTAAGCACTTCTGGATTTCCTCACCTCGTGTTTACCTTTGCTTTCTGATGTGGCTGATGAAGGGCCTGAGCCACTGCAGGCAGTTGAGACCGTACCTAAAAMTGAAGAATCAAGGCAAAACCCACGAGCCAGCTCCAGCCACGGCTGCCCTGGAAGGGCTGTTTCTGACATACCTGTGGGGACTTGTGAGAGCGCCAGCTGTACTGGTGACGGTGGAGACTCGCCAGCAAAATGTTTTCATCAGTATCCACCTGGCCAAACCGCAGTGTCTCCTGTGTGTCATTACAGATCACAAAATGGCTGAAGACCAATTCCTCTGCCTCAGGGCACCGGTTCTGAAAGAAAAAAAGAGTACGCAAGCCTGTAAGGATCAGATTAATTGCAAGACATTTGGCAGCTGTCTGCCCAATGGTGACTGTTACAGCACAGAAATGCTTCAAGATCTCCTGTCATTAGCTTCGGTTTCAAAGTATTCTTCTCTCTGCAAAAGCACAAGCTAGCATTTGGGTTGAAAATGGATATCCTCAGAATGTATTTTGATTTCTGCTTCCGTAATGCAAGACATCTAAAGCTAAGGCAAAAATTAGATTTCCTAACTTCTGCAAAAGACTTCAACATGATTAACTTCAATGGGAAATGGTGTGTCGTACAGGGCACAGGGCAGGTGGTTGCTACAGTCCAAACAGACAGGAGCTGAGTGGATTCTCCAAGCTCAGCAACAGATCCCTCAGACCAACAGGCTGCCTGCCCTCTTCCCCAGCTGCTGCTTCTTGTTTGAAATACTGCAGTGCACAAGCAGCAGAAGACTTTCCTAGTACTGCTACACTAAAAAAAAAAAAAAAAGGAAAACAAAGGTGGACACATGGGATGAGTATTTTGCAGTTCCACAAGGCTAATTTGAAAACGTGTCATAAAATCTAATAATCCAATATGAAAAATTGAAAACTGACAGAATTTTGAAGTATTTCAGACTTTAAGATGTGTTTTCCTCTGCCTGCAGCCTCCATTCATCTGTCTCTTTACACATTTCATTGGGCTGCCTGGCACTTTGRTGAGACAGTGTGACAATATGGTAGTCCCTAAAAGCTACCAGAGCCACACATAGGTCTTTCTTCCATCCCTGAAGACACAGACTCTAATGTCTACACCAGRGAGGTCACAGTGTGATCTCTTCTCCATACAGAAGAGGACATCTCCTCTCCAATGTTTTTGCCTTAGTCACAACCGGGCTGGCATYGTCACCCAGAAAGTTACTACCCAGCAACAACAATTGCCCCAACAAAGTAACTTTCACATATTTTTCATGCAATTTAATGGGTATAACACAAAGCACTCTTRCTGCACTTTTTGTTACCTCTTTCTGACCCACATTTCCTAGCACACACATTTGACAATGGTTTATTGTTGGTCGGTTCCCTTCTCCGCACAATATAGCCCAGCTGCTCTTTCCTCATYCTTCCTTCCCATGACGTTTTCTCTTGCTTATGGGACCTCCATGGTCTTTGAGAGCTGATTTTATTTCCCCTCCTTGTTCTCTCAGTGGACCTTTTAAACAGACATAATGAAGCTAGCACCTACTTTGTCTATGATCATATGGGTCTCTAGTCTTTGATAACAATGTGCCTGGAGGCCTGCAGAAATGCAGAGATCAAGAAAGAGAGAAAAATACTTCCTGATAGATCCCTATGGATCCTTACTTATCCATGAAAAACAGTTTGGTACATTGCTCCTAGCACATTACAGACTGATACACGTGGAACAGATTCTCTGAAAAGCGAAGCGTGCAAGATCTGTCCAATTTAACATCCTTGAATGCATGTCCACTACCRTTATTAACTTCAGAAGAACCTAAGGTGCACATCTACAGGCAGATTGTGATGGCTTTTGTGTGATCAGATTTCGAAATGGTTAGCTGAGAGCATCTGTGCATCAGATTATCCACTGTAGAAGTATATAAGCATGAGAATATTTACATTAATGTTTCTTTCAAAGTTCTCATGACTTCTGCATCAGATCAGGTATCTTCTCTGAAACAACAGTCAGCATAATATAACCAAAATATCACTTTTTTTGAGGTAGTAAAATTCATAACAGAGCATATGTCTGTATCACATTCAGTAGCAGATCTTGGTATGCTAAGGGCTGACATTTATAGAGCCACTTCAGAATACAGAGTTTATTTTGGCATTTTCTAGTGGTGGATCTATGACTTTTTACTGTCAAGCTGCCATACCCACATACCCATAAGTCTACCACAAATATATATATTTTCCTGTTACAGCTTTATAAAATGTTCTTTTTAAAAAGAAGGATTTACCATCCATAGAGCTCAGCATGCTCAAACCCAGATAAAACCCCAGGAAATTTAAGAAAGCTTTTTATGCCAATAGATATTTCTTGTTGATTATGCGTGGATAAAGGACTGAAAGAACACCAGAAGATGATGAACTTCTTTTTTGACTGTTGATGTGCAATTAAGTTATCTTACATTAGGTTTTTGGATATTCTGAAGGGAAAAARGGAATCCAGCAACTTCAACTTTTCATCTTGAAGTTTTGGCATGTGTAGCACTTCTAATTTGTACTGGAGGAATGTTTTCCTGTCAGGGGTTTCTAATAGACTTACATATATCTTAGTGCTGAATACAGACATCAGTCATTACTCTTAATTGCTAAATTTGCTATTGAATCCAGTGTTTTTGGCAGAAACTTTTCTCAGAGTTAAGCAAAAGAGGCTTTTTAAGCTGAATTTTACAGCAGTTCCAAAGTTTCGACTGAGGAAACACATAAAATAATGGTTGCCTAATAGGGAGTTGCTCCACGCTGCCAGGCTTAGGAGATAGCTACCGGTGCCTCAAGTCTTGATAGCAACATCTGACCACARGATCATCAGCAGAACTTGCAGATGCTTTAGAGCAGTATGGCAGAGATGTTGCTATACTGCTTTTATAGGCACGCTGTGAGGCAACCCTTAGTCTCCTTGTGGAAAACACAGGAGAATTTTTGTTGGCAGGATATCTCCTGTGACCCTGGAGAGGTGTAGCAGGTCCTTGCTCCCATGAGARGGACCTAGATCCCACCTTTGCTGCTCAGGTCTAGCAGCAGGGAGGACAGAAAGGGACAAAAAATTCAGCAAAAGGATGAGATGAGGGAATCTTGGTTAATAAGGGAGAGCATTAAGAAACCAGACAGAAGAAGAAAAAGAAAAGCTAGACCTGGGCCTGGGCCATTTGTGTGGCAGTGATGCTGAAAGAGGGCTGAATGATGACTACAGGAGCTGAGAACACCCAAGTTTTGATTAAGAAATAACAATAAAAAAAGTCTCCCTCTGAATTAAAACTTCAAGTCAGAAGAATCAGCAAAAGATCCACAGCCTGAATCAGATACAGATTAGGGTGAGTTCCTGGGGGACAATTTCCTGCCCTTCTTTAGATCATTTTTCGGCTGTTCCTTTCTCTCCAAGAGGCCTGGAAAGCGTCTCGTATTTATTGGGCTTTCAAACATTTTGTGAATTCTAGTGAGGGGGGGAAAAACATCACACATAATACTAGTCACCAGGCTTTCCCTGTCTCGGGACCTTCTSCTCACGTCTCAGCTCACAGCTATTTCAAAGCATTTCTGGATCTGGAAGCACACCATAAAAGCATAGGCCTGTTTATGTGCACAGAATTATTTTCTGTGGGCTTCGCAGGCTACTGAGGAGCTGTGCAAGGCTTTGTGCAAACACTCACACTGCTGGGCACCATCTCGCTTTCTCCAGCACTTATTAATAATTTTTGGTCTGAAAGCCTTCAGCGATTTCTTATCTCTGTCTAAGAGAACTTATTTTCTCCCAGCTGCGTAAGTTTTTTTGCAGTTCTCACTGCAACATTCAATCATTATTAGCTAAATATTCAAACTGAAACTGCAAGTTCTTGGTACTGTTTTCTTTTGTTCTTGTGGCAGAGGGAGAGAGGGAAGCTCCTGTGAGAGATGTCACTTAGACTGAGCCCTGCTCATTAGGAAAACTTTTGCTACTCCAAAGAGGAGGGTTAAGCACCACATGGACTTTGAGAAAAAGAAGCACAGGTTTAGCACAGGAGCTTTTATCACTTCTGAGAGGTTTAGGAAAGCATTTACAGTGAGAGACCACAAAGGGATAGAGCTTTGCTCGGGAATACTCACTTGGTGTCATATGTGCGGAGCTGCTTTTTCAGCAGGTCTAGAGAATTTACAAAGAAGTGCTAATGCTTTAAAACAGTTTGTGAAGGCTTAAATGCACAAACATAGGAAAAAAAAGCCTGTGTTCATAAGACACAGGCATTTTCTGTCTCACTCTGTACAGAGCATATTATTCACTAAAAAGCTAATTATCAAATAATAAAACTAAATTAAATAACCATCTCGAACTTTCCTGCWCAGTTATTAGATTGCTAAAACCATCACTTTAGCTTTGCATTTAGATGTGCATTAGCTTGTTACTGCTTGTATTTAACCAGGGATTTCAGATTAGACAGGGAAATATGTCAAAAGGGGAAGCTTTTTTAAAAAAGTGCTAATCCTCTAGAGTTTTCCGCATGTGACTTAGCAGTCTAAAGCAAGCTGTTTGCCTGGTGTTTTTAGGACTTAATCTACTTTCAGGATGTTCATCACTACTTGTAAAAAAAAAAAAAAAAAACCCCTAAAAAAAAAATTGGTCCATATCTAGGAAACAAA
The DNA here is from genome assembly GCF_003342845.1 of Nothoprocta perdicaria. Lineage (NCBI taxonomy): Eukaryota > Metazoa > Chordata > Aves > Tinamiformes > Tinamidae > Nothoprocta > Nothoprocta perdicaria. The sequence goes on along the minus strand of NW_020455910.1, from coordinate 2,857,022 downwards.
GATGCTGACAGAGACTTCTGTTAATCTTGAACTCTTGACCTGAAGGTGCGGGGCCAAATTGTTTCATGCTTCATCTGTCTGTCTGCTGACTAGGACATCACTTGTTCCAGATATTAATCCAGTAAAAAATATGTGGAGAATTCAAATAACTTTTCCTGCTTATTAAATTCATGTTTCTAGTTGGCAGCCCTTTTATTGTATTTTGTATGACCACTGCACATCAAACAGCGCTTATCACGGGGAAATTCATTCCCTCCCTGGAGGTAAAGTCACATACAAAACATCTTGGTACCAATTAGTCTAATAAGCTGTTTTCAACCCACTTGCATGCTAACGGTTCCCTAATTTCAAAGCAGAGGCATTTTTTAATCTAGAATACTCAGGGCGAGATACCCACCACATCAGAACATGGTGGCAAGTACCCTTGACATGAGAGGAAACAAGAAAATTACAGCAACAATTACAGAAGTCTATCCTCCCGTGGCTTATGTTAACATTGCCAAATCCATGTATAAATCAGTACCAACTATTCATAGAATGTACCTGTCAGCAATATACTATACAACATATGGCTCTACTTAATCAAATATACAATTCAATTTTTTTCAACTGAGAATATTCCTTCAAGGCACAGAGAAGTCAGTCAGCCAGTCACACTGAGATGTGGTTTGAAACATTTAAATATTTATGCACCATATTTTATTTATATGTATAACTATGTCTGAGAGACCCCTTTTTTAATTCTAAGAGGAAACTGGCCTTTCTGAAGGCCATTTTGCAGTAGTTGCCACACATGTCTTAGATGAGGGACTGGTACTAACTTAGAAATATTTGGGGCTTAAATAGCCTACGAAGGACTCTCTTATACTTTCAATGTTTGTTTTTTATTAAAAGCATTGTTCAAAATATGACAAAAAACAGAAATTGGAGCTACAAAGATTTTTGTTCACATTGATATTTGAGCCAGCTGTAAAGATTTAAATCACACTAGATCTTGTTTTATGAATGTCCTTTTGCAACAAGAAAACCATGGAATGCCCTTAAAAAAAAAGAATTTTGTGATATAAAACAGATGTTTTATCCTTTTTGGGGGGCTTTGTTATTGTAGTGCCATGATAGGTAATTAATTCCCAGGCTCCACACAGGTCTTCAGGCAGATGAGGAGAATGATTTGATTTCAGGGCTATATTGGAGTAGGGGAATTACAGGCCTTGGAGGGGTCATTGCAGAAGCAAGGCTCTTTACGCCRGGACTGGCTGCCTGAACGGAGCATAATGTGCAAGCAGTGTTGAACTTCAGTAAGGAGAGAAATAGTAGCTGGAAACAATATGCTCTGCTGCTCAGAATGAGCTCTTACATATCATGCATTGTTCACCTTTTTATAAATTAGCAGAATATTGTGCATTTCAGGACCAGGATTCTGATCACTCCAGTATAAATCCCTGCCCTTTCATTGAAGGCCAAGCAGTACAGGCTGCGTTTGCCTTCAAATACAGGATTCAGCGTCATCTAATTTCCATTGTGATTATGGAATTAATGTTTACCAGCTTAAAAGACTTTAATTTACGAATTTAATCTTTCACATCATAAATCGTTTTAATGAATTCAGTTGGTATCCAAATTTGCTATGAAATTAAACACTATAGTTAAAAGCATATATATTTTTTTATCCCTGTCGTATCTGCATACCTGTTGCCAAGCTTCAACGGCTGTGTTTAGAGAATGAATTGCATATTGGCCAAAGCCGATGAAAACGGGGTCCACCATTATTGTGCTGTCCAAGATTCTTCCGTTGGTACTGCTGGAAATAGCAATTTGCCCCCAGGTTCTGAAAGGCTTTACAACACTCTGCAGAGTCACGTTTCGGCACTCCAGCAGCTTGCAGCTGGCTTGAGTGGAAAACTGGATCTCCTGGAAGACTGACTCATCTCTCCACTGACGAAGACAGACGTGAGGCTCATCGAAGGACATGATCATGTATTCCAGTTCAGAGGGCAGGCTTCTGTCGGAGGTAAATGGTTGAAGAAACTTTGGTGGAGCTGAAGACGAAAGAACAAACAGGACAAGACTAGAGCATCACTATTCCCAGATCACGTGTTTTGACAAGTTATGTAAAACAGAACTGTGTTTAACAGTAGCTGCAAACAAAAAAGTAAACGTATATAAAACAGCAGTTGGCCAAATTGTTTTACCTACATCACACACAGTACTGTCAACTTTTTGCAGCAGAGACCATATTTTGGAGAGAATTTTTAGTGCAGTACATGTACATGAAGTTCCATGCATGTTCCATGCACAGCACATTAGGAATACAATAGGAATACAATAGGAATTAACTATATAACATTTGGTGAAATGTAATTGTACAGTCTAACAGGCTTCACAATGAAAATTGTCTTTGCTGTGATTAGTGAAGCATTCAAGACCACAAACCCTCAGTGTGACATGTTGCCCCCCAAATGCTAGAAATTAAATAGACAGCATCCTGAGACTTATGTATGRGAAATATATTAAAAGGATTTTAATGTGTTCACTGAAGTCTCAGTCCTGCAAAGTGCTGAGCACTGTGGCAGCAGAAACTGCAAAGCACATACACCACTTGTATACCATAAAGCCTGCAAGTGTTTCCATTGATGTTATTATTTATGTTGTATGGGACCACTCACATGCTTAAAATCAGCATATGCTCAAGTGCTCAACAGATCTGGAATGAAAAGGCTCATTACTTTCAAGGATCAAGCCCTATTATTCTACAAAAGTGTAATGGATACAGTAAATTCTCTGCTCTTTTTGTATTGTGTATGACAAACTTAAGGCTYAAAACTTAAGGTTTTTATGTGCTGTAACAAGAACAACATCAGCATAGACTCACTTGTTGTTGAGCAGTGACACAGCTGAGTTTGATTCTGATTTGATTTTTCCAGTATATGTACATTTAAAAGGTCTAGCATCTGGAATTGGAGGGTAATAGCTAGGAAGATTATGTGCTGATAGAGGTAGTCCATATAAAACTAAGTATCTGTTAGATGTTGAGTGTCTATCTTGGTATGATTTGACAATGAAACAGAACAGATTTGATAATGAAGCAGAAAAACAAAACAAAAACTCACAAAGAAAGATGGTCCTGTAAATATTACCTAGGATATCTGCTCATCTTCCATGCAAAGCATTCCTGGCATTTGAAAATCAGACAATAATTTAAAGATCTCTTGGAATGTATTTGCCATTAATGCAATGACAAAGTACTGAACAAAACCAGATGTAGCTCCAGAAGTGATTGTAATTGGAATAACAGTTAGATCTGCAATTCTCAGAGCTCTTCCAAGGAATTCCTACCAAGGGGGTTACAAAATCTTCAAACATTTTAATAGGATTGTTAATATGCTGAAAAATTTGAAAGATTGGACCCATTCACTAGGATGTCTCAAAAATCAAGTGGCAGCTGCTTTCACTAATCAGAGTAAGGAAAGTGAGTACAGAAACCAGACTGCTTCTAGAGTTACCCACTGCTGGGGGCAGGGGCAGCCCCGGCAGCCACCTCGCCTTTGGCTGCGCGCTCTCAGACACCAGRAGTCACCCATTTTACCCCGACGTCTGAACAATCGTTCTGGATAGTAACTGACTTCAGGAATTAGAAAACGGGAACCACAGAGAGCTAAATAACGATCTAGTAGCACAAATAAACCATATGCTTTTATGTTTTCACATAAAGCAATACCTACCTGCTCCTAGTTGATCGAGGTGATGGCAGAGGTGGACTTCCAAGTAAGTAAGCTGGACCAAGACGCTAAGTGAGGGCACGAACCAAGGAGTGAAACAGGAGTCGACCCTGGTACAGGCTGCCAACGCCGTCGGAGTTACAAGCTGATCACATGCACTTTGGGAGCCAGATTCACTTTCTGAGCTGTAGAAGATAAATAAGAGAGTGGGCGCCAGCAGGTACAGGCTTTTCTCACTTTAGAGCAGGAAGAGACCACATGCCAGGTATTTCTGACACAGCCAATGCTATCATTTGGTTTTACATTTAACTGTTAATGTTACTGCATATGTATTTTTTCCAAGCAGAGCAGGGTAGGCAGGACTGTAATCCAAAAGTGATTTTATCATAGTGCATTTCTAGTTTATTAGCTGAAACACAAAAACCCCMAAAATCAAAGCAGGCTTAGAGAAAGTGATAAAAATTTTCTCCTTCAAAAGATTGATCTGAAAGTTAATTTTGTTAAGAAAATGATTTTTTTTCATTTTAAGGAAACTAACAATCATTCAAAATCATAATTTAAGAAAAATCTCTGTAGTGTTATAAGCCTGAAGCCTTTACTAACACCAATTACAACGTAGTAATGCTACATTTAAAATGCCACTAATTCTTTTTTTTCCTAGACCCCTTGGATATATCCAAGCATTATCTTTCAGTCTCTGGAGAGAAACTAACACTACATCACAATCCCAGAGATTGGTAAGATACCACTGAAGTATAAATAAACTTTCTAAATTAAGCCAAATCTATGATAAGTATTTCTCATTCTCACTCATTAGCAATTTTGCACTAAATAGTTTAAGCTTAAAAGCACAAGCTCGATTTAAGACCTGAAACTATGCCTATAGTAACRTACTGCTTTTATTTCTCCTAAAAAACAAAAGTTAAGTAAGGCTTAATATAAGGCTTATACTTAATATAAGGCTACCTAATATAAGTCTACCTACCACTTTTTCAGAAAATAACTAATCTCTTTAATGAACTGCAAATAAAATTGAACTTATATTTTAAAAATATTTTAAATTCAAATGCTGCCTTTCTACACAGCATTTTATAGTTTGAAGACCAACTTTTAATTCTGGCATGTGTAAATCTGCAAGCTCATGCACAAAGGATGCATAGAGTTGTTCAAAATGTACAGCTGCAGTATATGAAATTCCATGGATGGGCGTATAAATCAGTAGTACTTTGTGTTACAATAACTAGTAAGTATGATATTTATTTATGGCTTAAATCCCACTTTAAATTTGTGGACATAAATTACTTGTGTAGGAGTAAAACTCAACTAAAGATAAGCTAATTATCAAAACATCAGGACATGATATAAGACACGGTGGTGGATGAAAGAGTTTTTATCAGATTTTTTTTAGCCGCTTTTCTCTATTTCTTCAACCTAGTTAAATTGCCTGTATTTCAAAAACTGTGTCATTGGTGCTTTGTGAACTAACATCTTTGGAAATAAAATTATTCTGTGTGTTCACATGACAAAACATGTATGAGACTGGACTCGATGGGTTGCTTTTCTTGGATCTGCCTCCCCGGATGTTCCTCAGTTCTTAGAACATWACTCAGAGGCAAATTCCAAACCACCAAAATTCAAATGCTGATTTGGACCAGCAACTATTTTTGAATCTGTAAAGCTAGTTAGTTCCCTCAGAATAACTTAGAAAACTGTGACAATTTTAGCTCTTTATGTTTTGATGAGAAACAGAGGTGCAGGGSCATACACAATGAAAACAGAGAAATGGGASTGAATGAAAACAGAAGTTAACCAAACTATGAAGCAATAAAAACAAAAAAATTACACTTTGATATTCTGAATTAGGACTCAGTTTGTTGAAGCAGCTCTGAGACTCACTGCACTAAAAGAGGATGGACACATTTCTGAAATGTGCTTATTCTGAAATTAATCATGTGGAGAGAAATACAACAGCCATCTTTTCATTGCCGTTTTCTGATCTGCACAGCTTTTGGGGAGGTATTATTATTTTATCTTTGGGGGGGGTCTGTTTGATTGCTTTCCCATTTGGAAACCGTACCTGGAATTACAGTCCCCATGATATTATGAAAATAACAGTCACAATATAAATATACTAGCACTAAGAGTAGCTTTGTAGCCACTTTCMACTTGCTGTAGTATCACATTTAAGAAAGAACTGTAATAAGAAATCGTAAGATTGAGTGAATATATTTTAATGAGAGATTGTAGTCCCTGAATCACTATTATGACCATTTGAATTAAATTAAACCCCACTTAAACTGTATTTAAATATTCATATATTTACATATTCATAATCCTGCAACTGCAATAAAGTTTGCTGCCTAGGTCGATCTCTTACAGGCCTTCAGCATCACTCTCCTTTTAGCTAGTGTAGAGCACAAAAAGCAAATGCACAGTCTTTCCTTACGTGCCATACACAACCAGAAAATAAAGCAGTGGTAGCTGAAAGTTTTGGAAACATTCTGTTAAGTGTTGGTGAACAAAAGCTGGAGGATTGATATCAAAGAAATAGATCTGAGTGCAAACCCAAAATTTGTACATGACATGATTATGATATATAGGAAACTGTTTGACAGTGTGGATTGTGTGCAACTTTTCAGCTGGGGAGAAAAGGAAGAGCTGGAACCTACAGCTTGTGTTTGGCACAATATGCTGAGGGAAGAGTGCAGCAAAACCAGAGGAAATTCTAAATTCCGGCAGAACTGGCTTAAATAGCCTTTTTCTTTTTTTTTAATTCCATGAAGTATCAAAATTTTTCAAAAAGAAAATGCCAACACTGTAAGCCATTATAAATTACAAAGTATGGTAAATTCCTATCATGCCAAGGGGTTCACGCTATATATGTGACAACTGGGAACAGTGACTTAACAGTGACCTGCATTTATCCTTGTTGTTCTAAGAGTGGAATATTTAAGTCAAACCTGCTATTTGTGATGAAACCTCGACATGGGAAAATATCCACTGGGAAGAAGAATGAGACCACTTAACTCTCTTAATTTATGACTCAAATACTGGTCTGAATCCAAATCATTAGATGTCAAAATCCAGGACTCTAATAACTTTGAATAAGGGCTAAAACAATTAGCAAGAAACGTGATCATGCCCTCTCACTTTGATTTTTTTTTTAAGTAGCAATTTAATGCTTATTCAAATATTTTTGTACTTCTTTTACAGTTTGCCAAATTTGAAGATGTTTCTTGTAAGGCATTTTCTATAATTATTTCACATTCTTATGTCAGTAATTATATAAATGCTATTTACATAACAGAAGAGATGCATGAATATATGTAAGGTAACCCATTTGAGTCAAACCAGTCAGCCTTTCTCTATCAAATTGGGGAGAGATTTTAGGGCTCCATCAGCCAAACACAGCACAGAACTAAAGCCATTTAGATTAAAGTTTGCTAAGCTTACAACATGAATGTTTAAYCTGTAAAAATAATTTATTCTATGATCAACTAATTTTTTTCTAGCTTTCTTTTTAAGGTTTTGCCATATAACAGTTATTTTGCCGTATATGATTCTTTACATAGCTACTATACTAGATCCTCAAAGGGATACTAAGTTATGGCACTTAGGACTTCAGATTTCTTCATTTATTGAATAAATACTCATGAATGACCATTCAAACCTTTTTCACTGAAAAATGGTCTAAAATACTCTTCAAATAAATGACTTATGCTTTTATATTATATCTTAAATGAGACAGTTCCATGGTTTTTATAATTCTGATTCTTTCCTGACCAATCAGAAGAGTTTGCCAAACAGGATTTGGGTCCTAACACCATGGAATATTCCTATAATCATTGTGGTTGACATTCCTGTAGCCTGTCAGCTATTACTTAACATATCAGTAGGATGCACATCTTCTCACATATCATGCTGTTTTCCTGGAATCAGTAATAAAGTGCTTAGAAAACAAGCGACTGGCCCTATAGTATTAATAATTAGCATAACACAGAGGTTAACCCTCCCTCCACAGATTCAGAAGGAAAAAAATACAACCATTGAGCACCATCTGTTCAGAATCCGACCCAAAATACAGGATCAAACAAAATAAACTTCAGCAAGACTAAAAATTTTTACACTTCAATAGTGAATTAAAATTGCTAATTAATCACGTAGAGTAATGTCAAATTGTTGTGAGTCCCAGGGGAAGCACAGCCGGCAACATTTATGCATTTATTCCCTTCTTGTTTGGATCCCCAGCCTCTCAACCCTGAAATTCCTTGGTCTACCACCGGACACTGGCTTGGAGCCCGGATCTCTGGGGTTCTTACAACTCCCAAAGACCTTATGATAAACCTGCTCGAGGAGCAAGCCTAGCACAGACAGGACACCGTCAAAAAAAGTTTGTTTTTTCTTTTTTTGATCAAGTAAGATACAATATTTTAGGGTTCTTGGGCACAACAAAAGATCCATACCAAATGCAATATATTCATTTGATGGAAGACAGGGCCATAGTGTCACCAGAGCTGCCTTCAATCTCTCTGTTTCTTTTGTTTTGTTGTGAAATCTTGACACCCAGGTGCTTCTGAGGATGTTCACCCTCCAGCCTCTTAGAACTCAGGCTTAGAAGCAGGTGAATTCACGGTGTGCCATAAAATGTTTCTGATGTTAATCACAATCCAAATGACTTTAAAATTACTTGTATTTCATTTTACCTCCAGCCTTGTTCTTAATGACTAGCCTCTGTATTACGTCTGAATGTAAAGCCTCATATKAGACAGTACATATAGTGAACTCTGAGCAGAAAACAATCAATATGATTACAGTGTCAAACGTCTCGGTGAAAAAAAATCTACTACATTTCACTACTTCATTTTCAGTTCCCACCGAGTTCACATTTCTGTGGTGTTAAGCTGACCAGGAAGGTAATTTTGCCAAGGTCCCACATTCAGAGGAATTAACCTTGTCTAAAACACTTAACTTCTCAATAATGAAAATGCATTCTTTTGCAATTAGCATCAAGAAATCATTTCCAACCTGATACTATTAATGGATACCAGGTGTTTAATTTTCATCATTGATTTTCTTATTCATGGGCTTATTTCCTAATTTCTCGGAATTCTGCAGCTTCATGTACGTGTATGTGGATTCAAAATATATTCAAACATATTCATTCATAGGCAAGAACAATCAGCAACTACCAATGATCCAACAAGGTCATTCTTGTTTTTTTCTAGTGTAATTATAAAAGGTTAGGGAAGGTCTTAATGGCAGTATTTTTTTATAAATTTCTTCAAAAGCTACATATTAACCAAAATCTAATCAGTGCTAACACCATGAATTTCTGACACTCTATGTCATTTGTAAAACTTTCATTTGTCAACATAATGAAAGATTGATCCTGTTTTTAAAAATGCTGATTAATTTTTTTTTCTGTTAGCATATTAAACAAACTTCGTGAAAGACAATGCAATATTCTTAAAGAAATATTAGAATTTTGTTTCGTGAATACATCTAAAACACCCACGTGGTTTACTTTGGTCACTGGCTTGCACTGAAGGCAGAATAAAGCTGATGCCCTAGGAGGGGTGCATAGAAGAAGAATGCTGGTTATTAATTTACAAAAGAGGTTGGGCCTCAGCCCCCTCCTGTAATTAACCAACTCCATTGCCTTGCGCAGGCATGAGGCTTCAGGCCATGGTCTGGCTGCTTCCTTTCACTGTTCAGTAAACCTCATGTGCAGAAAGTCCCAGGAATATGATGCTGCCAGCCTCTATATAAATCTAAGAACGTTTTTACCCATGTGCCATGCACTTGTGTGAGGGTCACCTACAATCTGAATCTCATTTAAGACCAGTTACTCTTACCACGGATGAAAACAGTATCTTATTTCCTAAGTCTCCTGAATAAGATCTCTCAAGAGTGCAGCATTAGGTTACTGTTTTTCTCTCCTCCTTTCAGAATTACCTCTGGTCATCAGGCACGTTCTGACTGCTGTTCAGGACAATCCTCCACAGATCCGAGGCTATGAGCTCCTTCTGATCACTCACAAGGTTGATGCTGGGCAGCTGCAGCTCACAGACTTTGCTTTCTGATAGACTGAATTCCCGGAATGCAACAAATGATTCCTGAAGCTCATCCCAGTACTCCAAGCTGCAAGGAATCTGAGATAAAAGGGAGATGTCAGAATTACTTCATGTTTCCTCAAAAATAATAATAAGATTTACTGAAAGTAAAACTGTAGACACACTGTTACACACCAAAAGTGTAGAACTAAACTAGAGTGAGCTGTCATATGGAAAACCAGAATTTCAGCTGTACTCAGATTCTGCACTATCTCCACTTATCAAGGATTTTTAAAATTTCATTGCAGTATGTCACTTCCAAGTTACTCTTATTAGGTTCAGAAATAACTTTTATGTTCCGTAGTGCCCAGAAATCATTATTTATATTATGCAGACAAGAATTCCATCTGATATCATTACAGCATGGTATCAAGTGTATAAAATACTTTTCCTTTGAACTAGCATTTTGATTTTATTATTTAATAAAATATCCACTCATTAAATGCCCATTTATTAATTCTCATATTAAAATTATTATAGACGGAGAGGAAAAATGGGCTTGTGGATGGCCAATACACACACAAAAATCTTAGGACAAATTACGAAGTGTGATCATCTGACTCCTTTAATGGGATACGATATCTAGTTAATGTGTGGTTCATACAACCAATACATGGTATTTTAATCACATCCCTAAGGTTAGATTTGCAAATAAGTCACTTTGCATATGCCTGGACACATCACTRACCTGGGGAGAATGCTATCAGAGACATTCCTGAATAACACAGAAAAAAAAAAWATATATATAGATCTAAAAGGAGCATGTCTTATGCTTTCTAATAACAGCGTGAAAGTAATAATTATGCAAACTCTATAACATCTGGAAATTTYGTAATTAAGCACAGAAATACACAGTTCTGACACTCATACATACCTGGTAATTATTAAAATCAAGTTGACAGAAAAAAATATGCCATTCCTGTTTTTATGAGGGTATGTGTGCATGTGTATCATATAAATAACAAGAAAAAAAAGCTCCATGATTTTTTCTCCTTGTTACTCTGTGAAGACAATACRGCACACGGAGGCAAAGGCAAAGGCAGGTTGATTAATTATCGGGAATTAAGGTTAAGAAATAAAATTCAAGGAGCTCAGTGGTTCAAGCAGAGGAGGGCAGAGGAACATAAATAATCTCAASCCCAGAACTGTGAAAGAACTAACATGTGGAACCACACGTATTTTTACTACATCTGTCAAGTCAGAGTGGTACCTGAAGGCTGAAGAGAGCAAACACAGTGACTAATTTKAAGGTCAGAGGGGAAAAAAAAGCTGATAACTGCAGGCAAAATACTCTGATGCCAGTAATGTGTGTAATGTGGAGGAGGATAGGGATATCAATCAGGAAGGTCTGTGCACTTTTGAAGGCTAGAGTCAGAGAAACCGGCATAGATTTAATGTTGAAGTGCAAGTCATATTAAGCAAGACATCTGGTTATAAGCTGCATATGCAACTGAAAATGGTGAAGAAGCAAAACAAGCCAGTGTCAACTGGGAAATTATGAGACAAGATGACAATTCCTGCAAAAAGCAGATGTCATCCTGAAAGAGATCAGGTGAGACCTGTCCAAAGAGATGGACAAAAATTGACATATTTAAGACACCAGTGAGACCTCACCTGCAATGTGGCATTCTTTTCTGATTATCTGATTATTATTGCTSATTAACAGAAACATATTAATTCACACTGGAAACATAGTGGAGACAACTACATGAAGAACTACAAAGGCACATGATTGCTCTATTTAGACTATTACTTAGTATTCGTGTTTCTTTTAGATTGTATCTCCCAGTAATAATTGAATTTTGCAAGTTGCACTACAGGCTGGAGCACCTGCACCCATCTGTGAGAGTAGAGAAAAGTAATAGAGAGAGACTGAAAACAAAAATGAAAAATAGAGATAAAAAAGTCAAAAACAGATTGCACATGTCTTGCTTAAAAAATAAAATAAAAAGAAATGCAGGCATTCAGTAGTGGGTGATCCTGAGGAAATGACCCCAAAATTAGGTGCATGTATAGCATCAAGACAACACAAAACAATCAAAGCAATTACTATGGCACAGAGAATTAACAGCATCTCTTCAGGCCCTGGGAGAACACAACACAGAGCATTTTTTTGGGGACTCTTCCTGACTATTCACTTCCTAAACAGACTGTAAGGAATTTGAGACAGCACAGGAATAACAAGTGGACCTAGTTGTGTGAGTATCCAGAAAGACCATATCATCTTCCAGCCAAAGCATGCTGGTAAGCAGGTTTAAGAGATTACTCCTCCACCCTCTCCCTCCTTTTCTTTTTGATTAGAAAAATCTTCCTCACTGTGTTCAAATGTACTGGTAAGTTCACCGGAGCAAGATGCAGTATATTTCAAGACATCATTGACACATTAGTACTAAAACATCCAAGATGCGACTTATGAGATCACCTATACTAGCTAAAGATGTAGAATCTTTGATTCCTAAATGCTTAGCTTTAYTTGTTCTAGGGAGGTTACTGCTAATGCCTGATTTGGATGAATTTAAGAAAAGATGGTGGCTCTGGATGGTATTAACTGCCAAAAATAATAGTTGTGAAACCTTGGAAAAAGGCTATAATCCCCAAATTGAGTCATAGGCACTGGGAATATGTGAATTAGCTGCAAGAGAAAATTCACCATCTGTAGAATTAAGTATAGTCCTTTTGACCCTAAAATACTTGAATAAAACCTAAGCTATAATTCAAATAATAGTTCCCTCTTAGAAAATGTGACGACTACTGCTCTCTCTATAAAACTTAACACTCAAGCCTAATGTCTTACCGCAAACTTCTTTGCTAAACAACAAACATGCTTCTTCAACTGACACTTCTCCATAACTTTGTCTTTCTTCCCAGAAGCTCCAAAAATTTTAATTGCAATGATTCTATTTATTCTTAAAATGCATTATTGTACAGTGTATGTCACTTAGCATGTGCATAAAACTACTATTTATATATTGGCTCAGACTTAACCAAGAATCTCCAAATTCAGTTTTGCAAGAAAACCACATCTTACGGTGCAAACTCTTAGAAGAAGGATTATAGCAATAGGGAGCACAACATCTGTCAAATTCTCTTTTCAGTAGCATTAACAATAGAGATCTGAAACAGAAGCAAACAGCTACATGGAATCTGCCTAAGCTCTAAGTACTTACAATAAAAATTGTTAATAAGATAAAGAAGTTAGAAAATTTGGAAGGTTCTCCCTTCTTCTTTGGTAGACTATAGACATAGGAGGTCTGAAAACTGGATGGCACTGCTCAGCCCAACCCCACTGGTCAAAGTTGATGTATTTTTGATATAGTGTGTTAATAAATTCTGATAAGAAGAACTGAAGGAGTTGCCTCTGACAGTTCCAGTTGTGACCCTTGTGAGGAAAGAAAGAAATAACTCTGTAGAAACCTTTAGACTTTTGTGAATGTGGATGGCTGTTCTCCATGAATTTGTCACATCAGGCTAATTGCTGATTTAAGGAAAGTATCTCCATACATACTACATGCACAGAGACATTACTGGAAATCATCTCATATTGACTATCAATAGAATCTGACTCGGTTTGAGCAGATGGATCTAAACCATATACATCAAAAAAACAAAACAAAAAACTTTCAAACCTGCATCCTTCAAGTCATTCCCTGAATACCTGTGAATCTATCAGCAAGACATTACTAATAATCAACATAAGGAACAAGCATCAGTGCACTACAAGCATATATTGTGCGTATATTATCTGTACCAGAATAATTCCTATAAAGAAATTAAAGTTCAAGAATTGCTCTAGAATCTGTTAACATGTTACATATCTACATTTCTATCCATGTGCTATACATCCTATTAACAATGCGGATATTCCTTTTTGCCACTTGCAGTTATGTGTAATAAATGGGTACAACAGGAAAGGAATCATTATTGATTCATGGTTCCTTCCTAAAAGGGCTTTTACGATCACAGCATTGAGGTGCTTTCTGATTTTCTCGTGACCTGATGTTATCCTCCCAGCTTCAGACTACTTTGTTAATTTGGACATTTGGACACGTTGGACATTTGGACACGTTGGACATGTGGACACTTTGAGTGCACACCACTAATAACAGACATGCCTCCAATAGTCAAGAAAAGGACCAACATGTGGGAGTGGACTCCCACATACAGTCACATTACCATAAATGATCCACTGTCCATACTGTCACAACACTAACAAGTCTCAGACATAAATGCCATTGCCATTTAGGACAGAGATAATTAAAATGTCACATTTTCTTAACTTACTGCAGATTTTCCACAGATAACTTTTTCTACATTTAGAAAAAAAATAGTCAGTTGAATACTTTTCTAGGTAGAGAAATGAAGGATATATATGTGAAGAGTATTATTTATTATTGTTTCATCACAATACTAGCATATTATACTTTTTTAGCTAAATGTATAAATGGATCTTTATATATATGCCTGCAAAAGTTTTATGCTGAAAAATAGATCTTGTCCAGCTAAGATATTTTCAGTTGGGCTAGAGAAGAATATGCTCACTGTTGCTCTCAGGGATGCTCCCTTTTTATTTATGTTTTTAGTTTTTGTAAGGAAAAAAAAAAGGCTTATTCAAAATAAATGTTCATTTCTTGWATCTCAGTCCCTCTCATGGTGGGCGCTTCCCCTTGGAAATGGAGCTATTCTTGTTCCAGAAACAACTACTGTACAAGCAAAGGCACACAGAAGACAGGAAGCCTGTGTGTGTTTTATCTTCTCTGAATAGGGCCACCTAAGTGAACGGGAGGCAGAATACAATGCAAACTTGTGCTTTGTGTCAGACGCCAACCCATGCTGAGATTTTAACTGGAGCTTCCTGAGCATGAATAAACTGATTGCTCCATAAGAAAGCTATTCTGGTATTAGGTTTTTTTTTTTTTTTTTTTTCTGTTTTATGGCCAACTGTCTTAAAAATACAATTCTCCCTTTAGGTGAATAGAACTAGCAGTAGTAGAAAATAAAAATCCATATCTAAATTTTTATAAGGGGGAAAATCTTGGCAGTAACAACCAAGAACATTAGGTTTAAATTCAATTTTGAACGATGAGTTGTATAAAATCAGGGGAAAAAACTGCACCGAAATGTATTTTGTAGAAAATAAGCTCAAAAGAAAATTAATATTAAATGGACATAAAAGAATTCTTGATGTGCTTTACACTGCATATACAGTCTAATCTGATCACTGGAACAACTTCACTAATCATTTTGAACAAGTGCAGAATGTTTCAGCACACAAATGCCCATTTGCCCTCAACACCTTGAAATCATGCTAATAACCCAATTGCCAGTTGGATAATATTTTTTATTATCAAGACTACGACTGTATCACATCACTGTGAAAAACAACCTCTCAACAATTGTCACTTCTCATGAAATTTCTAATAATAATAATAATAATAATAATAATAAAAGTGTTTTACAGCAAGGTAACAGCTTAGCAAACTCTTTTTCTTGTTGTTATTATCATTCAATACATTTTAACTGCACAAAGCATTTGCTGCCTCTCCCTTCTCCTCCCTCTCTCCCTGCCCCCATTCTCCTCAATATCTTTATCTCTGTATCTTTATACTTTTTTGATTACGTTGACCCTATTTTGTCCTGTCATATGACCTTATATTTTTGGCAGTAGAAGTTATTCCACTGTGGCACATCTTAAATTTTCAAATCATAACAATAATCAGATACTACAACTGGAAATGTTTTTCAAAATTATCCTATATTATTTCTTCACAGTTATTTTTTTCTTTGAACTTTGTTTAACAAGTTTTGCCCAGAAGCTAAAACATTTCAATTTTAAATATTCACTTTAAAACTGAATATGTAATAGCTCCGTAAATTGTGTTTTTCATACACACACTGAGTTCTTTGAGTGAAAGGGGAAAATAAGTATTATTTTGTTTACTGAATAGTAACATATACCTCAGCTCTTTCATCTGTGTTTAACAAATTTATTTAGAGTACTGTTATTCTTATTAGCATATTTATGTAATTTTGTTTGAACTTACATCTGCACTGCAGCTCATAAAATACTAAATACTGAATTATAATGTAGAGATTTGAAAGAAAACTCATGCCTCCTGAAAGAAAGTGCTCTTTAAAAAATACATAACTGCCTTTTAGCTGACTTTGGAGGGAAGTTTCTATACATCTTCAACTAATAGAAGCTATAAAAAACCCTTTGTAATATTGGAACCAGTTGAGAAACCACAAGTATTCAAATGCAGGAAATCATGATTTTATAACATTTTAATGTGATCTACTCTTGGGAAACAAAGTTAACCAAGCCCTATTTCTGTACAGGAAATATTCCACTGTACAGTTGTAATACATTGCGGTGAGGGGTACAGCTGCAAATTTTTCACCTGTAATGCCCCACTGGTATTGTGGCTTACTGAATTGCATCAAGATTGCCTTCCTGTCYGGAAAGCCCTCTAAGTACAAACAAGACTCTAAGCCCAGGTTTTATTTTCCCTTGGTATCAGAATATGGTAATTTAAGAGCCCTGAGAAATGCTTTTTAACCTTTTCGAAGAAATATGTGGCATTCTTTTATTAGGAACTATGTTCTTTACTTTTCTAAAACAACATGTGACCAACTTATCTTATCAATTTATCAAGCTAGCAGGTTCAGAACGAATGCAGGTGTGTGTAGTAATGTAATCTGTCACAGACACTGACTTTTTCTTATTATGGAAAAATTACTCTAAATACACTAACAGCTTTTCTTAACAAAGCACAGAAGAGCAGTAGGCTCTAAGTAAGGAGATTTTTGCAGGGTTTTTTTATGCAGGAAAATGTATGCATTGTTTAGAGTTAAACCCATTTTTTTTTTCCTAACAAATTTCACTCATCTTGACACTGAATCTATGTGAATCACTTGCTTTTCTCACTACAAAAGCAAAAGTATTTCACTTATTCTATTACAATCTTTTTTTTATTATTATTATAATGTAGCAGGTTTTCTGAAACAAAATATATAGCATCTCTTACACTAGAGACTTACCTACTTACTGCAATATTCTCCATTCTTTTCTGATATAGCATGAATATCTCACATTTTATTTAAGGCTTCTCATTTTCATGGTTTCAATATTTATGGAGAACATAAGCACTCTGCCGTTGAAACGCGGTCACTTTTGTGATTGAGGGCAGCAGTCTGTTAATGAATCATGTACTGCATAACTTATGGTATATAGGATATTTTGACCACATATTCTCACCAAAGTAAAGCTGGACTCCTACAATGAATGTCGCAAGATCAGCGTATAGCTGCAAGAACTTTGGTTTGCAAAGTTGCATAAATCAGAGTTACAAAATCYGAAAAGTCCAGAACACAACGAGAGTGTAAATCTGTCATTAAGATAATCTGATGGTTTCGTCAGTCTTCTGGCACCCGGCAGAATTTTCACTAGCTCGCTAACCCCAAAGGGTAAATTTCAGTGTGATGCACAGGCAAATTATGGACAACTTCCATTAACATTCCCAACAAGTTACGCTTAACTCCCTGCAGACTGCACAGAAACTGTAGTCCAAAGGATACAGTCTCATCTTGAAGCAGTGAACACTAAGATCACACAGCAAAATAATTAGGATTATACACATAAAATACAGTAACAAAATAGTAAAGTCCGAGATAATCCTTCTCTCAGRCTAGGAAGTTCAAAATAATGTTTAAAGCTGGAATTCCTAAAGAGAATGGGCTCTGTTTCAACATCTGCTTAAGACTCACTGTGTAACACTGCAACTTTTTTAGCCCCTACTTCCTTCCTTGAAACAAAATGAAGACAATACCTGTCTTATCATTAATAGCCAGAGTCTTAACCTTCAAAAACAGATGTGCAAATCAATGCCCACTGTCACTGCGCCTGCTCACATGCTGCTCATCTAAAGTGCAGCTGGCTCAGTCTAAAAGCAAGTCTTTCGCCCTCTAAAATAAGATTTTTTTATATAAATTACCTGCATTCATTTTGCACGTCTGCAAACACTGGAATTACTGCTAGGAAAGTAATTCCATGCACTAGGTTAAAAGGCATTTGTTAAAGTAATAGCTTATGATCTAATGTGCTCAATAATTATACTATGTTGTTTTCTTTCAAGATTCTTTCAAGTCTTCACGTAGCAGAAAGAACACAAAATCCATAYATAGCAATACAATAATTTTGTGTAACTTCAAAAGACAGAATTAAAAAGAAATCAAAGCTTTAAAAAGCAGATTCCCAGAAAATATACAAAATTGCCTTCTGGACAATTCACAGCAATTAGACAATTTATTTTACTACACAATTAAAAAGCCTGATTATTTGATAGCAATACTGAACTGTGTAAGTGTAGACTCAAAAATATGCAATGTCAGGTTTATGCATGAGCACAGTTGAACTTTACAACTTGCTTAGCTAATAAACCATGAACTTAAACCACTAACCTGTCATACACAAATTATCAGGATTTCCAAAATAGTTGTTGCTTTGGAAATATAAGAAATGAACCAAACCCGAATAAAATTTGTGGTTTCCCCARAAGTTCTTTTCCCAGCCTCTCAAATGCCCAGCTGAACGATGTAGCCCCAACAGGGAATGAAAAGCCAAAAGGAAGCAGAGTCAGCCAAAAATGAGGTATTCTCTGTTAAAAGGAAAAATGAATGCCTTTGACGTTGATCATAATTCTTTTCCTGTTGACTGTCATGTCAAATCTTTCCTGGTGTAATGACTTACAGTAGGTCCAATGCCAATCATTGTTAAGCTCATGCTTCCTTCAGCCACTGTTTAAACAACCACAAGGTGTAAGAAAATGACTGTTTATTGACTGGCAGTGTTGAAAACATCAGACTCRACACTGTAGTTTACAAATGTTTTACTTAAAAACTGCAATCATGTAATGCAATGCAACAGACAATTTTCTGAATCCTTACCTCTTGAAGCTGTAAATATTTTATGTTCTCTTAAAAGAGATCTCACCATCTCAGTAAATGCTATGAGGGAATTTTGCCAGAGTGGGATTATTTACCTAGTTTTTTCTTTATTAAATCTCAGTTAAGCCCTTGCAAYCTCAGAGCTATACTCACTTCCCTAGTTTTCTCCAGTAAACCTTGAGATCTGGTTAATTTAATCACCACTTTTCTAAACCAGGAATAAGTGCTCTATTTATTAGGAGGCTATACAAAGAAGAAAGGCCAAAGAAGGGAGACCTCAGCACACATTCATCTTTTCATCAGCTCTTACAATGCTGACTACACTCACATGCAACAGAAATCCTGGCAGGTACGCAAGGGAAACATCCTCAAACACAAAAACCTGTCAGTGTTAAAGCCCAGCAGATATTTTATTCTAGCTTCATATGGAGAAATGCAGAAATGCCATAGATTATCTTCTTTTTGTCTTGTAAGTTTTAACAGCTTGTATCTCTCAGYGGATAACAACCCAGGAGGAAGAATTTTAAATCCACACTGGTGATGCAGCTTAAATAAATCAGAGCTCAGAATGTGGAGTATTACGACACTATATAATCACTTTGATTAGACAAATCTGGTTTTCCCCACTATTTAAATCCGTGTCCGCTTGTATAAATGCTGCAGTGACTACGCATAGCTTTTTGTTTGAGGTATGGGGCAGTGCCAAGAATATCCTTCCTTGGAGAGATGCAAGGCAATGAAATGGGAAGCACTGAGCATACCTGGAAAKATGTCACTACCTCCTATAGGTCTCCAGCTGGACAGCAAGTCATTTGTGGGTCCTATTCCCTGCTTGCCCCCAAAAGCAGAACACTTTCTTGCTGGCATCCAAATTGCTTTCCTACTCTGGAGAGTATCTCCCTCCTTCCAAATGTAAAGATAACAGAGGTGAAAAATGCCAACCCTTCCTCCACTGCTGACGCCTGACAGATTCAAGGAACTGTACCAGCATAGTTGAATTTAGCATTTAAGACAGCTCTGAAATACACATTGCTAACACTAATTACAGTGTGAAATCTGTTCTTTCTGTATGGAAGCAGTGGCATTACCTGCATGCCCATTTACTATCGCCTGGAGCTGGGAATGGTTGCTCTTGCTCCCTGCTTGCTTGCCACAATAATGCTCCAGATCCAAGGCGACCAGAAGAAGATGGGCTGAGAAAGCAGTGCTTGTATGAACATTTTAAAATATGCCCTGAAGCCCAGYGATGGTCATCAAGCAAAGTTTTCGGTGGGTGGCCTGATTTTATGGACAGATTCATAAGAAAGAGACACACCAGCAGCAAATTCTGGCTGTAGCTGCTAAAACACCTGAGTGTCATAGAGCAAATGAAAGATCTGTTGCCCTATAATTACGAGCTGGCTGCTTTATAGAACAGACTTGCCAGTTTAACTGGGAAACTGAGGCATACTTTAATTAAGTCTCCATATGCGAATATTTATGGAGCCAAATCTATAAATAACTGCACAAATTGAGAGCCTTTTTGCGACAGAAATTCCCTGCACAAGGGAAGTATGTCCTAAAAGCAAAATTAACTGTTTTGGAGTAAGAATAGAAGGCTTTAAAGTTACAATAGGCTAAGACATGCATACAAAAAAGCATATGGATGTTGGAGCAAAAGGAAAGAAATTAACCCTTGTAACTAACTGAAAAATAAGAGTTGTGATATTAGCTAGCTGGAGATAAATATAAACTAAGTACATGGGACATCTCAAAACTGGATGAAGACAAATGTTCATACAGAACATCACAGGTTAGCTAAGTAACAGCTGCAAGATGGGCCATGACACAGGCTGGAGTTGTGATYGTGACAGTGGAAATAAAGATGTTGGGATAGAGAGAAATAGGATATTAAAAAAACAGGCAGACAATGGTCTGCCCTGATGATTTTAGTGGCTCAGCTGTGCTAAGAAAATGCTTCCAGCACAAAGCCAAATGTTGGTAAAAAACGAACACACTTAAAAATATTAATAAATGAAGCAATGGTTTACCTTCACTGAGAGTATTTTTCCAGATGGCAAGTGTATTTAATGTTTTAGATGTTATTATAAAACAAGATTTTGCAAAGATACGAAATACTGATTGCCCAGCTTTGATTTAACAAACCTATGTGCCTATCCAACCTTTCTACACTCTAGATCACAATGTGACTTTATCCAACAGACACATACCACTACTGTAAGAATATTATGTAGTTCATAAGATGAAGAAATGAAACAARGTTCCTATGGAAAGATGATGTACAATGATGCCAATGCAAACAGATCTAGGAGGACAGGATGAGGGACTTCTTGGCATTTCTAAAATAATGCCACCATTGTACTTTTTTAATCTATAAGACATTTGCAAATACATATATTGTTTAATATGCCTCTTAATTACTATATAAACTTTAAAACTATACAACAAATTAGATTCAAAAAAGATCTTGACAATGATGCCAACACAGGGGGTAATAAGAAATGTAATAAAGATACTCTAAACAGTATCTTAAAAGTCTTTGCTTCTTTTGCATTTACAAAAGTAATTTTGGAAGAGACAAGTTGCCCCTAAAAAGGATGTGTGCCATATGGTTATACTAATTTAGTATAAATTTAGTATAAATTTAGTATAACTAATTTAGATATTTTTCTTTTTTCTTTCTTTCTTTTCTTTTTTTTTTTTTTTTAATTACCAACCACCCAGTAATGTTTTTAGTCAAAATTATTTGCAAGCTAGTGAACTACAAAACCAGCATGGCTCCTTTATTCTGGCACAGATCACATCTTCAACCTGAAACTATGGTAATTTTCTTACCACTGTACTTCGATATTTAATTTGCAGGATGCTTAAAGAGTTTCTTCTGTTTTCAGTGCAGGCTAAGATGAAAAAATTTTGGAATTTTGTGGATAAATTAGAACCTGTCCTGTCAAAGAATCACTAATGTAAGAGAGAGATTAATTTACATTTGTGCCTCAGGTCTTCTGTTCCCTAGGTCAAAAAAGTCTAGACATGGAGCCAGATAGTGGTTTTTAGTACCTCAGGATAAGAAATACCTTATGTTATTGAACAGGAGCTCCTTAACAAATTAAGGACAGTTATCATGGAAGTCTAAAGGTGTTTCATCAAATACTAGTTATCTGAAAAGACATTAAATCATGTAGAGTCAAATAAGGTTTGTGCCATGTGAAAAAGGGACATTAAGAGATTAAGAATTAAATGGGAAGTAGCTGTAAAGCCAAGGGAACGGGGAATCATTCAAATCCTTTCAATCTCCCCAAAGAAATACATTCTTGATGAGGTTTCTTGTGAATGTGACTGGGATTATCTCTCCTTTCAAACAAAAAGATCRGATTTTTATTGGAAATCACTAATATGCCACAACATGACAAAAACATCTCTGCTTCCTTTTCCCTCCACAAATAAAAGCAAGCCAAAAAGAAAGTAAAATATCAGAAAATTCACCAATGAGACAGCTTTCCTTTGCAACAAGAGAAGTAAGAATACAAGATAAACTCTTGGGGCAATTTAGAAAGAGCAGTAAGGTAAAGTTTTATAGAAAGTTTTAGTTCATATCAGCTCTTATAATCTGAGGCTGTTAGCTTATCCTTTGGCCATGACAGGTGATCTGCAACTCTAATAACCAGCAAAATTCTCTTTATGGTGAAACTTTTGCAAGTTCCAAGAATTGGAAGAACAGTTATAGAAACAAAAAGACTTCTAACATCGACTCATGATTAAAATGATCTGCCTAAAGGAGTGTAGCAAAGATAGAAAGTTAGATGAAATGTCACAGCAAGTTACTCAGGAACGAAAGAACATGAAACTGGCCAAAGTTTAAATCTGTTAAACACCAGAGAAATCACAGAAGTGCACCTTGGCCTTGATTTATGTGAAGTGAAGGATTAAGGGAGACTGGTAACAYAGCTGGTGGCATTATGGATCCTCGTAGTACTTAAATGATATGCATGAGCTTTGGAAAGCTTTAAAAATATATTTTAATACACTTTGTCATTATTGTCTTCAAATTTAGCTCCTTTTTCAAAAAAGCTGAAGTCTTTGGCTTGCAGATGTTCCTCTGTTTCATGTCAAGGAGTAAATTAAAATTGAAAAATTATAGTGTTGTTTTGTCTTTTTTTTTGCTTTCATTTTGTGCATTTTCCTCTTAAAAATGGCATTTTCTATTTCTCTACGTAGTAAATACGCAACACATTAAGAGGCAGATGTACATCTATACCAGGAAAAGAAATGTCTGATCAAAGGCCTCCTAATATTTYCAGTCAGTATTGAAAGTTTGAGATGAGCATTTGGTAAGTGTAGTTTAGATAAAGAATTTGGAAATGGGCTCTGTATTATTTCTTCCATCCAAATATCTATGTTGGACTGATCAAAACCTGCGTAGTGTCCATGTTTAAAATGGCTGCTTATCTACACCGTGCAAAGGCTGCTCTGTGTACACGCACTGACATTTCCAGAACATCACAACCTATAGTCAGCAATAGCTACTGCTAATTAAGCTAATATCTTTATTGCCTTGTAACTGAAAGCCCAATTTATTAATCAAAGACTTCCAAAAAATCATCACAAAATTGACAGTTTTTAAAACTTTCAAGAAAAGAGTCTACCATAGTTAAGATTATCAAGAAGGGAAATTACACAGGCAGGCTTGCCTACCAAGTCAAAACAAGGCTGATGAAAATGTTTCTCCATAAGCAATGTATACAATTAAATGCAACTCTACATGCATGATGCTTGTTATCTATAATTGGARTTTGATGTACGTCTATCAAAAACTTGGTGTGCCCTGCTATGAAAATATTGTCCTCTAAGTGGGAAAATTGCTGGTTTTCACAGAAATCTAATATGGTCATCAGGAAAACATACAATAATACATTTTTGATTCAAACCTCAGGCCAAAAGGAGCTCTGTTTCTTTTTTTTTTCCCCTTCTTCCCATTTTGGTTGTCTAGAGGGCAAAGAAATTGGCAGGACATTTGCATGATCTCACTAACACTAYGTAGTGTTAGTGCATTGTAATAGCATTATACCATTTACCCGGGGAAGACTATCCTAGCTATCTGTAACACAAAGCATATTGGTGCATAATTCAATTTTAAAAAGCAATTTAAATATATATAGCAATAATTAAATATAATTTAATATTTCTGAACAAGTAGGAAGAATTGAGAGATACTTGTAACATTAGTCTAATTAAAAAAGCTTATTCAAATAAAAAAAACATTCAGTTTGCCATATAAAAAGAAAAACAAGACTATAAAACTTAAAATTGAACAAAAGTTGAAATAGATATGCAAGGAACAGATATGGAAGGAATAGATATGCAAGGAATTCAGATTTATAAATATGAATTCTACTAAACAGAAGAGGGTGTAACCATGCAATTGTATATTTTGGAGAGCCAAAACTTTGAAAGCTAAAGATCAGTGCAGTCATTAGGTCTATTTTTGAGGCACATAAGCACAAAGCTGCTGAGCTCAGCCCACCTTTGAAGGACAGTTCTCTGCTCTTACACAGTCAGTCTGGACTGTCCTCCTGAGCGCTGACCATGCAATGGTCAGAGCAATGAGCTTGGAGCAAAGGTGGCATACGGCACCCCCCCTAGGCAGAGCTTTGCCAGCTGGTTGAGGGAGATGATCCTTCCCCTTTACTCAACACTGGAGAGGGCCAGCTGGAAGTGCTGGGTCTGGAGCTGGGYTCCCCAGTACAAGAAAGAGACAGAAATACTGGAGTAAGAAGTCCAGCAAGAGGTTGCAAATATAACTAAGGGAGTGGAGCGTCTCTCACGCGAAGCAAGGCTGCAGGAGCTAGGACTGTTCAGCCTGAAGAAGGGAAGATTGGGGGGAATCTGACCCGTGTGTAAAAATACATGATGGGAGTGTGTCAAAGGACAGGACCAGACTCTTCTCAGAGGTGCCCAGTGCCAGGACAAGAGGCAACAGGCATAAATAGACAGGAAATTYTGTCTGAACACAGGAAGACACGTTTTTACTGTGAGGGTGGTTTGAGCCACTGGCACAGGTTGTCTTGTGAGGTTGTGAAGTCTCCAGCCTTKAAGATATTCACAAGTGGCTCGACATGGGCCAAGACCCTAAGATGACCCTGCTTGAGAAGGGATGTAGGTCCAGATAAATCCAAAGAGATTCCTTTCAACCCCAGCTGCTTTGTTATTTTGTGAAAATTCTGTGCATTGTGGATCTTAATAAAAGAAGCCCAGCCATCTACCATCATAGATACAGAAGACGATGATAGAGTTAGAGATTTTAATTCATGGATTCCACTGTATCTTGGGAATTTCAGACCAGATCTTGTTTTACATGACTCAAGTTGAATTAAATGAGATCTTGAGATAAAGAAATCATAAGAACCACAAATAAAAATTTGCAGGCATCTATATGCCTGCAAACTAGGACTGATGACATTTACTATAGCTTATTAAGTCATGGAAAACATTTATAGGTAAGTGGTCAAGATGTTTGCACAAGTAGTTTTAAAATAAAGATATGCTTAAGCTGTAGAATTTACCTCCTATTGTTTTTATAGAGCTCCTGACTTTTATTTTCTTCTCATTTTCAATAACCACAACTTCTAAAATATTCACTTTACAACATTTCAACTTTTTCTTTTGTTAATGAAACTTAAGAACTCTCATTACCCACCTGAAGAACATCTCCTAGGTCAGCAGTACTAATATCTGGGTCTTCAGTAGTATTGAAAGGAACAGGGTTAATTCTTACAAGAGTGAGCACTCTGGGTTCTGGATATCTCCATAACATCATTCCCGGACTATCTTCAGTTTCATTGTAAAACACAACTTCATAGGCACTGGGCAGTTTTTGTGCTTCTGTCAAATTAAAGAAAGGTATTATCTGTTATGTAAATTCTAAAGAGAAACATACTGGTTTATGAGACTACAGTAGTTAAAAATAAACCCTCAGGATCAAAAGAGGAGAAAATAAAAAAGCAATTTCCCTGACTTTTAAGATTACAGCTTAATGAATGAAAGAAATCAAAAAAGTCTTTTTTTTCCTTTTTTTTTTTTTCATGCCAGCAGATGTCTTTTCAATTACTTTTTCCCCAAAAAGTAAAGAATTCACTGCAATAGAAAATTAATGCTTAATAGGTTATTAATCTATTTATGCTATAATCAACAAAAATTAACAAGAAAGCAATAATGGTCTTGTTCTTACCTGCATCTTGTATATACTGGAACATGCCTGTTCTCAGATCATCTGAGGTATGCTCAGTTTTGGAGGTSTGATTCCTCTCTCCAGAAGAACAGGTGGGGTAGGTACGCTCAGATACGGAGGAGTTTGCACTGCCGTTTCTAGTGAGGTACTCCTGCAGAAGCTTCTGGAGAAGAACTAAACAGTTCAAATGCTCCTGGCCCCAGAAAACCTGGATGAGGAGAGGAGAGAGAAAAAACRATTATCTACAAATATTTAAACATTTATGAAAAAAATCAAAAAATCCAAAGGGTATATTGCATTTTGATTGCTCTACTTACACATATTTTTTTTGTGTGCAAATATCTTCAATGTGAACACAAAGAAACAAAGAAAAAAATTTACAGAAACACTTGGCATTTTTTTTCATCATCGTAAAGGAAAATGTTAATTCTTACCACTTAAGATTAAAATACACTATATAAACCCAGGGCCAGCCAAAGTTTTCACAGTTCAAGATGTGACAAAGGATCTTAGAGACAAAAAGATAAAACTACTACAAGAGCATATTGCTCGAAAATTGGCATTTTGGAGTGCAATAACAAATAATAAGCAACAAAGAGAAAAAGATAAGTAGAAGGACATTGAAGATCACAATGAAGTCACAAACACTGAGTATACCCAGACTATGAACTAGATGTATTGCAAACTCTGGCAGGCCACCTTGAAGTTCAAACACTTTCTGCACCGTTATTGATAAGCAGTGTTACTTTTCTCAAATCAAACTCTTTTTTAAAGAATGCAATGAAAGAGGAGGAAACACATCTGTCGGAAGGTAGGGAGGTATGTGGTCTAATCCTGAATTAGGRAGTAGAACTGAGGGTAAACATGGAAGTACCACTGAAGGTAAATATTGCGAGTAGGACTGGGGGTAGACATRGAAGTACCACTGAGGTTAGACATTGAGAGTAGGACTGAGGGTAGACATGGATGTACCACTGAAGGTAAAAAATGGCAGTATGACTGAGGGCAGACATTGGGAGTAGGAATGAGGGTAGACATTGGGAGTAGGAGTGAGGGTAGACAAGGAAGTACCACTGAGGGTAAACATTGGCTCATTGGACTCAGGATAGACATGGAAGGTAGACATAGGTAGATATGAGGGTAGACATAGGGACTAGAATTGGGGGCAAACAGTGAAGTATCCCTGAGGGTAGACATTGGAAGCAGCAGTGAGGGTAGACACTGGGAGTAGGAGTGAGGGTAGACATTGGGAGTAGGAGTGAGGGTAGACCTGGAAGTATCACTGAGGGTAGACCTAGGAAATAGGATTGAGGGTAGACATGGAAGTACCACTGAGGCTAGACCTAGGGAGTAGGACTGAGGGTAGACATGGAAGTACCACTGA
This sequence comes from Nothoprocta perdicaria, assembly GCF_003342845.1. Lineage (NCBI taxonomy): Eukaryota > Metazoa > Chordata > Aves > Tinamiformes > Tinamidae > Nothoprocta > Nothoprocta perdicaria. The sequence continues at coordinate 2,829,638 of NW_020455910.1, read as the reverse complement.
GGGTAGACCTAGGGAGTAGGACTGAGGGTAGACATGGAAGTACCACTGAGGGTAGACCTAGGGAGTAGCAGTGAGGGTAGACATGGAAGTAGGGCTGAGGGTAGACCTAGGGAGTAAGAGTGAGGGTAGACATGGAAGTACCACTGAGGGTAGACATTGGGAGTAGGACTGAGGGTAGACATGGAAGTACCACTGAGGGTAGACACTGGGATTATGGCTGAATGTAGACATTGGGAGTAGGACTTAAGGCAAACATGGAATCACCACTAAGGTGAGATATTGGGAGTCGGAGTGTGTACATCGTGAGTACCACGGAGCACAAACCTTGTGGGTGCGACCGAGGGTAAACATGGAAGTACTGTTAAGGGTATATAGCGGGAGTAGGACTGAGATTAAAGATGGAAGTACCACTGAGGGGAATTGGGAGTGTTCACTGAGCATAAATAAGGGGAATATTAATGAAGATTAACAGGGAGAGTAGGAATTAGCTTATATGGTGGTTAAAAAGGCAGGTTAGGAGTGATAGAATTATTAGAATCTCATAGATTTTTGAAACTCTTCAAGTTTACAAAGAAATCCTTTTTAATTTGCTTTATACATTTCCCTAAGAGTTTTCCATTTTTCTTGTAAATTTTTACTGATTCAAGGTAAACTTATTTCGAGTCATGGAATTCAAAGAAAATCATCGTCCTGTTTTAGGACATCTCTTGTATTTTAGAGAGAAACTGGTGTCCCTATTTCATATCACCGTCATTTCTGTCACTACCTTCCAGATGCCCATCCTCAAGGTTTGTCTAAACATGGTTTTCCCTGAGAGCAGGGCCCCACAYTGGTGCCTTCACCACCCTCTTCATGCCCTCTTGTTGTMCTCTCATTGCCTTTTAGTGTTTTTCTCGATTCACTTTCTCATTCCATCAGTTTATAGAATTACATCCATTTATCTCRGAAAAGAAAATAGCGTGTAGGCCCACTCCCAAGTACTGCTGCTTCATTTCTTCTTGTTTTCATTATGTTTGAATTGTTTCAGGTCTTTGTAACATTTGTCTTAAGCAATGTCTACACTCAGTGTTACTTCCATGTCTACCCTCACTGCTACTCCCAATGTCTACCCTCAGTGTTACTTCCATGTCTACCCTCAGTCCTACTCCCTGTCTACCCTCAGTAGGCCTAAAGCTTCTAGACTCTACCGTAATTTAAATTAGAACTGGTAGAAAAAGTAGAAGATGAGGTTGTACTTGGAGTTGGCAAAATATTTAGCTGTAAATAAAWTTATTTGAAAAAGAACTTCTAATACTTCTGTGAGCATTTTCAGGGCTGTTCTGTCTCGCCAAATACCTAAGGCATATAGATTTGTTTCTCGACTGTGTCTAATAATGGGAAAAAAAATGAACTAAAAAATTAATTATAATAATATCTAAATATGGCTAGCCAAATACCTGGAGATTACAAATGAGGAGGAAGTAGAGAAGCAAATTGGCTTTATTTACTCATTAAAAAAATATATATTTTTTCATATTATTAAACTAGCCCCATTCCAAATGCTGTGGTTTGAAGAACTTCTTCTGATGTCARTTCTGGGAAAAGGTCTAATTACATGACTAAATGTCAAATTTTCCATTTTGCATTTTATATGCTTGGTTTATTTATTTATTTTAAAACATTTGGTGTGTATAGATACTACAATAAAAATGATTAAAACAAGACACATATTTTAAAGCCCACTTAAGTCCCACAGAATGTATTTTGCAGTTCAGGAACTCCCATGCTTCTTGGACTGGTTTCAAGTTATGGGCACTTCCAGTAAGAAGAGGATAGCATGGAAAACTGTGTATTAATTGCTACAAACAATAGCTAATAAACACTCCACTGAGAATTTTGTGCGAGTTTGAAAAGAAAGGATGTATATTTCTTAAAACTACCCCTAGGCATCACCCATACGTAGCTCATGGACAGAAGAAGACAAAGACACTCATCAGAGCAGAGTCCTGAATATTAAGTGCTAGTAATCTGATCCAGTACTTTTAAGGGAACACACACATACAGCTACAGTATATGGCCTAAACAGCATCTAAAAAAAAAYCACCACACACAATTTTTCAATCAACAGTTCTGCATAAAAGGATAGATAATTATATTAAAAATATTAAAAAATAATGAAAAAAGAGCTTAGCAAACTAGTTTAGGCTGTAAAGCTTCAGAGCATTATTTTTTAAGAAAACTTTAGAAAAAGCTTTTTAGAAAAGCCTCAGCTTTTTAGAAAAGCCTGCAAAGCCAAAGCAGCCCATACAGACCTGCAGCAGTCCCCCCCTCAGGTGGAGGTGCAGCTTGGGCACAGACTGCTCGGGCCCGGGGTCCCCRCTGTGCTTGCACCACTTGGCTTCCACGTGCACTGAGCAGCAGAAAGGGCCGAGCAGAGGTCTGGCTCTTTCCTTGAGGCTTGTCTTAAGTAGGAAATCTTTCAAGTCAAGGACAAGAGATGATCCATGAATCCCTGAAAAGAGGAGAAAGAGACTATTTATTCTTGTATCTTTTTTCTCCCAATATTTCTGGGCCTACTCACTCACCAACTTTAGGTGGAGCTCCGTGAAGAGCTCTCCAGGAAGAGGATCGTGATTTGGCCCCAAGACTTTTCCTTTTTTTTCAGCTCACTCTTCCAACAGGATTTTGTGCCCTTTATTACAGTGTTCCAGGCAGGGAGCAGGTACGTTTCATGCACATTCCTTACAATGAGCTATTTGCCAAGACATTATGACTTCTACATGTGTGAGTATTTTAAAGTTTATGAGAAGAGTCATTTTTCATTAAACTGTGATTTTTTTAAAAAGAGTATATTAAGAATAAGAACAGCTGCTTCACTTGATTATATTTTAAACTGATAGGAAATGGCTATTTCGAACAGGTCTCTCTCCTATTGTTGGAGTTGATTATTATAAAATACTGCTTTTCTAGACTTTGGAGTACACAGAAGGAGAATAAGGGAAATATTTGAATTCAAAAAATTCACAACAATTACTGTAGCTCAAAATACATGTTTACCCCCAAATTAGTTTAATCTAAAGTTTTTACATCATAACCATTTACAGCTGACATAGTTTTATGAAACAGAGATAATAACAAGTTAGATTTATGAGTGCACTTAAGTATTCTCCCAATAAAGAAGACAAATATTTTAAAGAAAGAAACACCATGTAGAAATGGCACCTCTCTCATGAATTTACCTTACTGCAAATCACAATTTAATATAATAAATCACACTATCTTCTTATTCTTTTGTATATTAACTTGAAAAATATTACATCTGAGTCCAGACTTTATTTTTTCTCCTTTGCAGCCCATATCTGGAATCAACATTCTGAATATTGAATGTAACCATACCTGCTTTATAATGCCCATGGCTTATTTTTCTGACGACACTGTATATTTATAAAACATGCAAGATTAAAAAACACCTCAGGCAGACATACAGATGGTCCAAGGTATTGCTCCATTTTGACTTTTCATACCTTTGCTGATAGAAATGTGCCACTAAAGTAGAACGCTCTGCTTTGAATACATTGCAGTATTCTCCTATTTCTTTCAGACAACTCTCTCCTACAAGCCAGAAAAAAAACAGGCCTGCATCCTGGGATGATTCCATAATACTAGGAAATAATTTATGTACTGGAAGGAAATATATGGGAACCATTTTTGTTTGTTTGGAGCACCCATCACCCACGAGCAAGGTGGTCCAACAGTCCCAGCAGCTTTAATGTTGCCAGTGGATTGACTTTAACTCGAGTAGAAATAACAAGCAAGAACAATATTTCCCTGAACAATTTGGACTTTAGTAAGGGTGATTMTGTCCTCAAGCAAGGACTTAAAACCTTAATTGAAAATTGAAATGGGAGAAATTTTGGTAAGTACTGCCCAATTCTGCCATATGCAGATATGGTCTATAGCTGCATTGGACTGTATGCCAACCTGAAGGAAATAACAAAAAGCGAGAAAAGGGATAGCAGAATTCATGTGGTTTTATTTGTACATTTTCCTTCTCTGGTGTTGCATGTGGAAGAATTGCATGGATACTGTTTTGCAGCCTTTTTCTGTTGTCATCTAATCTCCACAAAATACAATGAAAACACAATGTATGAYGCCTTAAAAACAGCACTGAGCATTCGGTGCATAGTCCTTTTGGTTAGACATCAGCAGTACTTTTTTGAAAACCAAGTGAAGAAAAGAAGAATTTTGAGTGAATTTGAAAGAATTCTATATTATAAAACATCTCCATGGATTATGGAGATGGATCCATAATCAATGGATTATGTCCATGGATTATATACCAAGTAAAGCCCAGAGACCCAATGATAGTTGTATTCTTTCTGCGATACAGATTCTACTGTCTAATGGCAAGAAGGACACAATCCTCCTTCTCAACAGATACATCCACATACTTCCTTGGGGATGAAGTGAATCTTAGTATATAAACTTATTTCTTTTAGAAAAGAAATAAGCTCACATCCTAAGGGCAAGGAGTGAAGAAATGGCAGTATGCACTATGAGCTTACTTTGCTACAGGCTCCGCTAGGGAAGTTGCTTTCCTGTGACTACAGCAGTCAGCTTGGAAAGGTAAAGATGTAAACTAATTCTCCTCTGTTTCTTTTTTTCCTCCTCCACACTGTTTTCAGTCATTTCTTCCATGCATCTCTCACAAACATCTATTGTAGAATTCTGACTTCAGTTTAAACAGATTAAATCAAAGTCTCCGTTTGAAGTGAACTTGGGATGGCACCACAAAGAAGCAATATATCTTCATAAACGATTGTTGTGATATGTAGAAGTTAACTTGTTCTGTTTGGATTATTGCTCATGAACACCAACACACTTCTCGGTACGTGCAATAATTTACTTCTAGGAACAAATAGTTTCATGACTTTTAAAATACTCCTCCAAGAGACTAATAAATACGAACCACTTGCTTTGGACACTGTTTAAAAACTGCTGCCAACCCCTTCAACGTGAGGCTCCCTCCAGATCCCCACTCGGATCTGCTGCCCTTCTTGTGGAGCAAAATACCATTCCCATCAGGCTTCCGTGTGTCACTGTAGAGACTACCTTATGGTGACATATGCTTTAAGGGAATATCCAGGTAGTTTTATACAGCTGGAAATCATGTAGGACTGTATGAAAAACTGCTAGCGCTTGCTCAGTAATACAACGAAATTAACTCGTATAAAAAATGAAGAGGGAGACCAYTGCAAGAGAAGAAAATTTCCTAACAGATGCCAGCTTTGATGTTGTGTCACTCTTAATTTTTTATTATTACTGACTTTACTTAGGCTAACATAAACATTATGAAGCCATCTCGCAGAAGCTGAGCAGCCTAATACGAGGATGTTAGGGTTCCTGGTAGCAAGAGGCTCTGTGATAGCTGGAGGTCTGGGTGCACATGTGGGTAAGTGCATTTGTCTGCATGTGCGGAAAAAAAAWGAAAAAGAGCTGTCCCACTTTAAAAAATCTAGTGAGTAACATAAAGTAAAAACAATCCTTGCTTTAAGTAACAATCACTTAGCATTTAGGCAAAACAAGTGTTAAGAAAATGCTCTTTTACTCTTYCTGCTTCACAGACAAGGGGAAAGACAATATTTTGACCTTAATATAGACTTTTTGTTTTCAAAAACATTTAAAATATTTGAATTCACTGTGAATGAAGCAAGCTGAAATGCTGCAGAGCACCTTTTCCCTTCTCTTATGCTCTGCGTACTCCTGTGTGCGCTTTGCTCTTCTTAGATAGATGCAGATCTGTTTGGGTTTGACTGCACTCTCACACACTACAAGACAGAGCACTACTTTAGCTGGTAGACCTCTATATAGGAATATACTTCTTTTTTTTTTTTTTTTTTTTTTTTTTTTTTTTTAAAAAAAGGGCAACAAATGTATCATGTAAAGCAAATCCCAGTAGACTACAGGAAGGTTGTATTTGAAAAGCCTCTTGAAAGCTTTGCTACAAATTGCCTCTCCAGGAAGCAAAAGGATGGGGCAGTTCAGAAGAAGAGCGTGTCCCAAGGTCCCTCCGGCTCTGGCCGGGAAGCCTGGGAGCAGCCAACGGATCAGACCAGATTCCCATCCAAAGAGCTGGGGCACCTGGGGAGCAGCAGCTCAGCTCGTCCGTTTGCCCTCCATGGCAGGACAGCAAAGGGATGATGTGACTRCAGAGGGTTAATTAACCAACAGGTTTCCTTATTCACTTCCACTTGAATATCCCCCATCACAAGCATCATCAGGCGATGGTGCTATTTGACTCCGAGCAGGCATTCCTCATATTGTACCTTGGCAAACTTTTTACACATATTTGCACCTTTAACTATTAAAGTTGCCACAGAAACTAAGACAGCTTTAAATACATATACATATTACTATATGTTACATTAGATTTAATTATCCAAATGAAACTTTTCCTTCTTTTGAAAACTTCAGGTGCATTAAGTCCTAAGAGGTTGCAAGGAAGTTACATGGCTTACAGCTATCCTCTAAGAAGAAGCTCCGGAGAGAAAAGGGTAACAAAGCTTTGAATTGCAGCTGTTAAAGCAATTATAGGGGAAAGAGTGCAGTTAGTTTGAAAGCCAGCCCATCTACCCAGGGCGGTAAGGCAGTAGCAAATACATGGGAAAGCTGCTCTAGTAAAGGACAAGTCTCCAACACAGCCGCCCTTCCCAGAGCAGGGACTTCGCTGGGTTTCTCATTAAGGTCCAGAGGAATCTTGCGATAGCTCATTCCTCCCTGAGGACAATCTTTATACATCACCAATTAGCAATCCTTGACTAAAAGAGTTTTTTCAGCACTGCATAGGGACACGTGGGCTCTGTGAAAACGCGAGATGTGTAACACACGGTAAACAGAAAGCCGTGATCTTAAACAGGCCAAATCCTTGAATTCGTCACTAATAAATGTCCCCATGCATCCAGCAGTCCTGGCTGCTGGGAGCTTGTTTTCTTCAAATACTTCAAACACTAAAATCCAGGAACATTTATTATTTTAATCCACTACAGGCAGTGCTTGATTTAACTTTATTGGTTGTGGTGGTGGTAGTGGTTATAGTGGGGGTAAAGCTATGTTCTTTTACACATCATTTCAAAAGGCCTTAATTATATTTTATAGCTCAGGCCAGGAATCCTGCTTGTTTTGTGTCTAACAAGGTTCAAATGGAGTTCAGGTCAGTGATGAATCAGAGGAGAAGTCAAAGATGGTTATCTATTTGAAATGAGCTCATCTCCCTTAAAGAAAAGCTGGGCAGGTACATTGTGTTCATTACACTACTGAATACCAAAGAGCTGAAAAATCTCAATGCACTTGCTGATTTGCTAGTTCTGGATTCTGTGATGCCTGACCACAGAGGGTACATTAAAGTTTAGATCTAAAGGGATTTTCCTTGTTGGTCAAGACTGCATTAGGTATAGAATAATTAGGGATAATTGCAAAGCATAACTGCACTTATTCTAATTATGTAGAGAAAAATATATATAACAGAAAGCTAAAAAATACACTGTTCATTTCCTATCAGCAAGACCAGCTTTAAATACTAACATGACTATACTGACATGAGCAATGCTTTCTTGCTGCATATTAAGATATCAGCAGTTCCCCAGAAATTGACTATATATTTTTACTTCAGCTTTACAGCTGGGCATGGAAAAGGTCTTAATTTTTAAAAAGAAGCATTAATACATTTATATATCTTAATTTTAGRTGGTTTGTTGAAAACATTGGCCTGCTGTCAGAAGATATTGGTAACTGCAGCAATGATCGGTATCATTGCAGATATTTAGGAGCACTAAAATAACAAKCAAATGAGGGGTCAGATAAATTATTAAACAAAGCACTACAGAACAGTGGATGCCTCTGAAAATGGAGCTCTGTATAACTTCTACAAGGCTGAATTAGAATTACAGCTTTGGTCTCATTCCTCTGCTCTGTGCTTGATTCAGTGGATTTCAGCTGCTCTAATAAACTAAATAGTCCATGAATGAGATGAGCTGCTTTCGCCTCTATAACCCAGTGAAATATGCTGGGGTAAGTCCAAATCTTGACAAGTCTACCCTGGCTATACAAATTGAACACAGAGATTTAGACAAAAGTATCTCCGTGCACCCGTGGGATGCCTTTCCACAGGATTAAGAGCCAGTCCAGGTCCAGGCTCCTATGCTCCAAGCTTCTCCTCCCTTTGACCCTTCCTCTTCTTCCTATATATTCCTGAATGTTTCCTTTGTGCCAGCACTGCCACTAAAATGTACCTGTCCAGCGAGCCARCAAAGGGTTGATCTTGCTGAACACTTTCCTTTCCCGTGGGATTAGTTTCCAGTCAGATCAGCTCCCTGACTCAACTCACTGAACAGCTGCACGAGGAGCGGAGCAAGTCCAAGGCAGAGCGTGGAAATGTGCGCACACGGAAACCTAGCGGTCCTCTGGAATTGCACCTTCTGTTTGGGCAGGAAGCTGGTGACCTCATCCTGTAAAAATTATTCCTGTCATATGGAAGGGGGAAACATATCGCCAGCATGTCAACAATTTAAAGAACTTACGGAACGGGTCCTTATGGCAGGATGGTAATGACTGATTTCTGTGTTCTGTTCCTAGCACTGCAAATTGGAGACTGAACTGGAGGAATTGCACAGCAAAGTATAAAATGCACAAACAAACAACAAAGAAAAAGGTTTTACTGCTATTTGAATTTCCTGGTAAATGTAAATATTCTATAGAATGGACCAGTGTGCAAATAATGTGCCACCTACTCTTGCTGCACCAAGCACTGGAACCCATATAATAAAAATATCTCAGGTCTCAAAAAGTATGCAATTACTTGCAYTATAAAAGTACAAAAACAATAACTTTTGTTATTAATTGCATTTCATTTGAAATCTACTTTCTGAAGTTCTTTCAATCCTAAATACAGTTCCATGGGCTTAGTAAGTCCTGAATCAACAAGCTACAGTAAATTTAAACAAACCCTTCCCCCCCCCGCCCCGATTTGACATGCTAGTTCATCAGTAGCAATTCTGAGCCCTGTTACAAAGTACCAGTAGGGAATCTGACCAGGATTAATAGTGGTACTCGGTCCTGGGATTAGGTGGTGTCTTGTTTCATGGATTTTAGGCCATCTGTTCTTCCCTCCTACATTATACTTCTGCAGAACTATAAACGCACCTCCACCTCAGGGACTATAGAAAGGAATTAGAATTCTTCTGCTTTTCATTATCACAAGATTCAGTAACTCATTTCATTGTCAGGATAATCCCCTTTTACTCTTTCTTTTGCGCTTGCAGGGTATGCCAAAATGACAAATAAAATCCCAGATGTTAGAGACCTGATGAGGTCTCCACCTTTTCTTGAGTGTTGGGTTTAAGCTACTTGGGACATGGTGTCAAATCTGACAGGACCCTCATGCCCACACCCAATATTCATTAAGGTTTGTCCGTGATTTGTATAGCTGTCTACAAGCTGCACTTCTACCTCAATCCTCAGTGGCCATTTAAATATTCAGTTTGTCCTCTGGCTTTTACTGACAAAGAATTAATTTCCTATTGTTCAAGTGTTGGAAAGAGTTTATATTTCTTTCTAAAAGTAACAGAGGTCTTCTGGGTGCTGTAAATGGCTTGTTACTGCCGCATATTATTTTAGGTAGTCATATCTAATTTAATGTTTTATTTCCCCATAGGCTAACTCGCATATCTGCAGCATCCAAAGGCTATGACAACGCCTTAGCAGAGCTTTCTCAAGGGAGTCGGTTAACTCCAAATTGTAGCTTGGTCTCTGCTCTGCACCAATTAATAACCACATTTAATTTTTATTATTTCAATAAAGTATCTTAGAGTGCATCGTTTCTTTTCAGGTTACTAAAAATACTTGTGATTTTCACAGGCTCAACTAGTGTTTACTTTTTTGCCTTATTTATATGCTAAGGTAATTATATTAGTATACAAGAACAAGGGCTGGGAAATTCTGCCTGATTTTCGGCATATTTTGTGTATGTAACTCCCTAACTTCGGACACTGAACAGCAAGACTCCCCTCCGGTGTCCACGCCAAACGAAATAAGGCTCCACTGAGAGGCTCCAGGCTTCTTGCTGACTCTCACTCTGGGGGGGAGTGCAGTCCTTAACTTCTCTCATTTCTCTGCTATTTTGGCAGGTAGGTAGTGCTAATTTCAACACCAATCTGAATGAACTGCAAGTCGCATGTTTAGAAGTGCATTCTATTTCCTAGTATTTACTGCTAAAAAGTATTCAGACTTTAATGGCATGAAGCTGCTCTGGAGCAAGCTACATTACTCGAGCGTGAGGCTGAGCAATTGCAAATCTTAGTGCCTGCAAGGGACGTGGGACACTTTCTAGAAGAAGCCACATACTCCAGCAGACCAAACTCAGCGACCTATTTCTAAAGACAGCTCAATCTGGGGATGGGGATTCGGTCACCACTACAAATAAGCTGCCAAAAAGTGGGCTAAATGTTTATTATTTGCATGTATTAATCCAGTACAAGTATTAACTCGTAACTCTAAACCATAACATATAAAGTGGCTACAATTAATTACTGTATTTACCATGAATCTGACTAGAAACCTTGCCCTTAAGGGTATCAGAAAAACTATACCTGTAACCTCTTTAGGTTAAAATTATTAAATATCTTTCTTGTGAGGGAGTTTTTTTTCCCTTTACAATACACTGCATTACATTCTGTAACAGTATTACATTACTAAAATCAAAATACTCAGGATTTTACCGTAAGCGCAGAGGAGAACATAAGTATTTTAGCAGAAATAGTAATCATGTTGTTATAAGTCACTGATGTATTAACATGTAAAGGGTGTCCAAAAAGCGAAGTCCCTAGAAACGCTAAAAGTTTGGGGTTGTACAATACTGCATCGGAGTAAGTACAAATGGAGTCTTTTAAGTTGATCCAACTGCAACGTGAGTGATCAATACTTGCAGTTTATTTTGTTAGAAGTGAAATGAATAATAACTAATTAGTTATGTGGTTTTTCAGAAGCTATGACTTTTTTTACGTTCATAAGAAATTGTGGAGAAAAACTAAAACAGAAGGCCTTTAGCTTCCGTGATTAAAAGGAAAGTCTAGAGGGAAAACTGGCAATTTTAAAAAACTTTTAATTTTATATATACATATATATACACACACACCATATTTATATAAAAGGCTCTATAGCAAGCTTCTTAATTTCAGCAAAAAAAATCAAAGCATTACGGGAGGTCACGCACTTTTGTTTTTCCCCCTGTGAGGGAGGAGAAATGCCGACAATACATTCTTGCGAGTGGTTTTCTCAATATAATTCCTAGCAAACAGGATTCCTTACAAAGCAACTTCATATACTACATTAAAACTCATCTGGAAAAGGGGTCGTTTACACTGTTTATAAAACACTGCCACATAAAATGTGTAAAAAAACATATTTCACTAAAAATAGCTTGTGTAAGTAWGGGATTAGAGTAGTTTCTACTGCTATAATTATTCCTTTGTAGTTTTTTCCATGATGTTTTTGAACAGTGTTTTTAACTATGTTTATTAAAGTCAGCACATCAAAAAGGATCAAAGAGAAAGCTAGTGAGAACCAAAGAAACCCCAAGCGTATTGTGTTGTCTCACTGGGGAGTTATGCAGATTCAAGTAAACAAGTGCAAATTGTTGAGGTTTTAATGAAAATTTTCTACAATTATTGTATCTGAAGTCATTCTATATAATAACATCTGTACAGCAGATGGCCATACTGTACAAAAGGCAAGCAATGCTCCTTTTTCTTCCTCTGTTTTAACAGTACATCTGAGATGACTACTTTTGTCATTGTGCTTAGTTTGGTTCAGCAAATAATTCGTAAAATGCAGCTGCTGCAGATGGTCACAATAGTTATATGACTGTAAAATCAAAGACACAGAGAAGCATTCGCGTATTAGTTTCATACTATAAAAAATCTGACATTAACCCTGTTCAGCTCAAAAGGTATATCTATAATTTTTTTTTTTTTTTGGAATAATAGTGAAGAATGGACATATTTAAATATTCTTTGCTTCCACAACCCGGGACACAGCTACYACGTATTTTTCAATTGAGTTAGCTTGCATAATTTCTTTGCAATAATGAAACAAATCTAGTTAGTAAATGTGGCATTCTTTTCCTTTAAGCTTTTGTAACACAATTAAAACAATTTCCCCGCAGAGAGTTATTTATCTTTCTTCCTACTTTCCACTTTGGTTTCTATCAATTAATAAATAAAAACAAACAACCAATGTATTAAGTGGATTTTCGATACAGTTTCAATCTGTTTTGTGGAAGTGCCCTTCATACTTCTTGAAACTTAGAACAATTTCTTGTACAGCCGTGCTAGGGTTCAGCCCCTCGAGTGCATATGTTTTTGTTTTTACAAAGCAGAAAGATAAGGCAACTTTAACTGGAGAAAACGTGAAAAGGGTTTGCTGAGGTCTATTTATTGTCTGGTTACACGAGTTTGTCACGTGGAATAACTAACTCCCACTCCGCTCAGGTTCGGCACCAGCACCGCTCTCCTCAGCAGCGCTGGTGGGACGACAAGGGCACGGAAGGCGCAGCCACAGCTTGTGACAGGGAAAACACAGGGAAAACACGGGAGGAAAAGCTCCGGGGGCCGCGGGCGGGCAGGGCCTGCGCCGCGGCGCTCGCCAGGCCGCTCCACGCACAGCGCCCGGGCCTGGGCGCAGCGCAGCCCGCGGCCGAGGCGCCGCAGCGGGGATCCTGCGCCAATGGTGAGGGAAAGCCATGGGAAGGGACGGGATTAGGACACACACACAGAAYTAGAACTATTTAAAGGGTATTACCAAGGCCCTTTGCTCAGTTGCAGGTCTCTCTATGTTAGGATTGAGATGGGGTGGGAAAAGTGTGGGAATGGAGTCACTGCTCCTCTCCGTACTCCCTCTTTTTTAAGGATAAATCAAGAGTTTCGGGTTGCAGCTTTCATGTCCTATGAACCTTAGATTTTTCGTTTTCAGCTTTTAAAACAATAAAGAAGCACTTGGACTTGCTGGCCTGAGGAGACATATTTCTGGTGGAAAAAACCCCCCGTCCCCTCGGTTGGCCTACAGCTCTCAGCTCCAGAGCATTTTCTCCCTCACTTCTCTCCCAAGTACCTAGGTCTGGCTCACCTCCAAACCATGCAAACGTACCATCTCAGTGATTCTATTAAAATACCAGTCAAACTATTTACCAAGTTATTCAAAATTTCTCCATCTTAAAGGAGCTGATTTGGTGTTGTGCTAATTCTACCAAAGGTGTAAAATTTCTCACATTTTTGCTGTAATGGAAGGAGTTGTTGAGACAGGAAGTCTCATTTGCTCTGTGTGACTCTCAGGTGTGCAGAGGAAGCACGTTAAAATTGAAGCCTTTACAAGCCTGAAGGTAGAACAACAGTCTGAACCAATAACTACATTGTAGTCTACATTATACCCTACATTATATCTTGTCTCCAAACATTTTTTTAATGAGAAATTTTTATGGTGATAATGATAAATTTTGGGTCATAATGATAGTTACTGAGTTACAAAATTTTGTATYGCAAAGTATATGCTGCATTAGCAGAACATAAGAATAAAGAATTACAAGGTAAGGGATATGAACTACAAATGGATGCACCCTTTGCTGCTACCTCACTGAAAGGAAAACTGAGGCAATTGAGTCTGTCACGGCTTTGCTGTTTTCTGCAAGTTATTTGCTAGCTATTCCCCATGCCTTCAAGCAGCTCCTATARCACAATTAGAATGCATCAATAACATTTCTAACCTTCAAAAGTGCTTACCTGTAGCTTTATGTCCACTTTTGATATTCAGGCTCCCACTGAGGCTTGATAAAGAGACTAGCAAACAAGGTTTACTTGGATGCGGGATGGTTTCCATGGAAACGACCATTTGAACGGTGTGGATGGAAATTTTCTGGAAGCAGGAAAGAGCTCTCCACCAGTTTTCTTGTCCCAAAATATTTGGGGCACTGTTAGCGTTTACTGCAGGCAGCAAATCCCTTGTACCGGAGTGTTTGGTTGTGGCATCCGTGCTTGTAGCAGCAGCAGTTGATTTAGCAGCCTCCTTGTTGGGTTCATAATCATTTGTGTTTACAACTTTCTTCAAAAACTGGTTTATTTGATCAAGTTTGACAAAACTGAGATTTGCCTTCAATGGTTTTGATATATCCACATTTATGTCAGCTGTAAGAAAGAAACGTAGAGAAAAATATTAGCAGTTACAGTGCTATTACTCACTTAATGAAAAAATATTAGGCCTTTAGAGGAGATAATATTTCTATTATGTTCCATTACAGTGACTGAGTCAATGGCAAAATATAACAAGTCAATATTTTTATGAATAAATCTGATTTAAAACATCATGAAAAGCAGTATAAGCAAACTTCACTATTTGCAATTTTAAGAGAGGAAAACAACACAATCTCGATCTTATTTCCTTTCTTTCCAGAGCTTTCTGAAAGACATAAAGTTTGTCTGAATGTGTAGGAGGGTAAATACATGAGTCCTTATGTAGCACAGTGAAAATATACCTCGTATTCTCTTGAGTTTTACAGACAGCAGAACTATTCGACTAAACTCCAACACCAATAATGAACATTTTCAACATGTTTAAAWGAGTGAATAACATGTATATATATTCTTTTATCTTTGACAAGGCTAAGATGCAGACTTCTTCAACACATTTTCATGCGTAAATGTGGAAAAAAAGAGAGGCAAACAAGAACTGAGATAGGGCGAGATTCGTTTGTTTTCATGGAGACTGAAACACCTAATATTTTTAAAAATCATGTTCTTCTCCTTTTAGTAAATTATTTTGGTACTTAAAAGACTTCTGAAAATCTCAGAARTTTCAGCAATTTCAAACAGCATGAATAGCATTGATAAGTGATATTTCTAGCAGCATGAATATAATTACAAGTAAATTATTTCACAAGAAAAGCACAAGCTGAAGCTTATTTCTGTGCTGCTATCTACTTCTTTGTCAGTGCTTTATACTTCATTGAAGGAATGCAACTTAAAGTTCAGTTTTTAAAAAATTTCATTTAAAATTTAATGYTCATTAGGTAATGAGCAGGAGGAAAAGCTCGCTGTTTTAGTCTCCCCCAACCAAGAACAGAACAAAACATGATTAAAATTCTGTACATGCATCTAAGCTGCATTAGATGTTCAGGGGAAAGAACAGTGCTCAGTTTCCAGTTTCACTATAACCACTGATGGRAAACACTGCTTGTTGAAGGGTTTACACAGATTAATAAAAATTTTATCAAAATTAGGGCCTAGTTTTAAGTTATCTGGATCATTTTCTAATCTTAATGTTCATGTTGGCTGGTAAACTTGATTATTCCACTCTTTAGGTTAAGTGAGGCTTACACTTGTCCTTGGGTCATAGCCTTCCCTAGTGAACTAAAGATTGTGTCAAACACTAGCCAATACTTGGGCCTAATAGAAAGGCAAGCATTAAAGCTAGAATGCTGGACATAAGGACCAGATTTGGAGGCATCCAAATCCACAAATGACCAACATGGAAGAGTTTTCGGAATACTTAAGTAGCTACTTTTCAATTAAAACCAAGGGGAAAAGAAAGGTTCAAATGCTTTTGAAAATCCCAGGAGTAATCTCTCCACTGCTCTTTGCACTATCCAAAACCTTGCCTTTTTACATGAATCATTGGTTCTTTCCTCTCTTTCACTGGAGTAAAAGAGAGCTACAAAGAAAGTAGAGACTCATGTGACATTATTATATGAATATTTACTTATGACATCCAGCCAAAAAGAAAGTTTTTCCAATTAAACATTAATAGCAACAAGTGAGCAGCATTTTTAAAAGTCCCCTGAGTTGGAAATTCAACTCACTCTAGGATTTCTAGGTTCCTCAACCACTGAAGCATTTCTGAAAAATGTGCCTTATGGAATTATTTTGATTTGTTAGTGAAGTGGGAAAAAAGGTCTAAAATAAAATATATTTTGGTTTTGATAAATAATTAAGTATACAGGTTAGTAAATATAAGGAAAGGACCCTTACTGATTGGTGTAACTGCTTTTCCATGCCAAAGGTGTATTTTATTTCTACTGGTTTCCTTTGGTAGCACAGCCTCAGCGAATGAGAAAAAAACATCCAAACGCCTCCAGACTCAAAATGCTTGGGTGTAAGTTGATAGGACTTGTTGATTTGACTGAGAAAGACGTGAAGAGGAGGTGGATAACAGAGCAATAAAAAAATTAACACCAGAGCCTTAGGCAATGCAAATGGCTTCCCTGTTTTTCTTTTTGGAACAGTGCATTTGAACAGCGTCACACAGCAAAAATGCTGTCACGGATGACAGCTTGAAAAGCTTCATGTTAGGTTTTTATTGTGCAGTGAATCAGCCTGGACAGAAAGCTGTGGCAGCCAGAGGCATAATTGCAGAAAATGTAACATTGGAACCTCTACTAAAAATACTTTAACTATCTCATAATGACATAGGTTATTTTTACAACTGGGAAAAGAGCATTCAATGAGATTCCTTGGCATTTTATGTAAAAAAGTTAAAAAAAAAAAAAAACAATTGAGCAATCAACATGTTTTTAGTCTTTGTCCTGTTTTACACTTTATACTCAGCACTGTAAAAGAAACACTAACATTCTTTCTAAGAAAAACATATTTCAGTGATGGACAGGAAAAGTGAAAACTGATGAAATATGAAGAGCTATTTATAGCAGCTGACGAAGATAAATGTTCAGCAGCTTCCCTAATCATTCAAAATGGGCAAAAGACAGAGGTTACAATGCAAAAATGTCACTTGGATACAGCTGCAATGAAATTCCCATGGTTCAAAACCAGGGCTACCAGTCTTTGCAGTTGATTTTAAGCACCCTAGCACACCACACAATGCAGCATAGATTCTGGACACAAGTGCACTCTGCCCACTCCTCACCTTGTCCAAAACTAGATCAGAATCAGGACAGGGCAAAAGTGGCTTAAAGCCACCTGCAACTCCTCCACTGGATCACTTTGCCTGCTAGGGACTCACTCCTACAGTGATACCCCATGCTTTAGATTTAAGACGTAACAGCGATACCAAATTTTGTCAGATGGAGCTATTGACAGCAAATAATAAAGCAATTCCTGTATTTGTAAACAAATTAAGATAATTATTTCTGTTTATCAATCAAACTGAACTAGATGATATCAAATCAATATTTTTATAAAAATGTGGAATGTGAACTGTTCTGCCTATTTATTTCTTCACTACATCTCTTTAGATTATCAAGGAAAACCCGTGTCTGTCAATTATTAGTCTTTAATTACCCTTCACAACTTTCCAAACAGCTACTAGGAAACAGAATGATGAAATAACCATTGAGTTAAAAGGAGATTAGATACATATAAATAAATTACACTTATTATATGCTCCCACCACACCAGGAGATGACTTAACAGTGAAAGGAAAAGAATCACATTGCAGTAATGAAATCAGAGAGGGAATTTAGGTCCCAGAGGCGATTCTAYGGAGTTTATGTTAACGTACACCTTGTGGGGGACCGAAAATCAACTGGAATAGTTTCCTGAAAACTGTTTCCAGCTATTTTCTCATTTAAAATGTTCCAACTTCACTTGACCCATTAGTCATCATATTACTTACATTTATTATGTATTTTGAAATCTATTACAAAAAACCAATGGATTCAATATGGCCTGTTTGAACAAAATCATAACATCTATAGAAGAAAACCTATAAGCAGCACTCTGAAATTCCTGTCTGAAACAACTTCTTCCTTTGTCATTTTATTACTTATAGATCCAGATAAAAAAATCAGTGTTACGAGTATCTGACTCTCGTTCTCTATAACATTTTCATTTGTAGTGTGAAGGTATAATTTTATTCTGAAGGTATAATTTAATCCTGAATTTAGGATACTAGTATTCTTCAAAGGGACTTTTTATTTGGTAAGCTATGGATGAATAAGCAACACAAAAGCACACACAAAACACCCAAAGATCTCCTAGGAAGTTGCTTTAGGCCAATCTCAGCTCTTAATGAAGCCAAGGGGTTTATCCTAAAATATTCCATAACTGAATTTACACCAGATTATTGCTGTGATTTATAAACTACTTTCGTCTACTATTGTCTAAATCTTCTTAATCTGAAAAACCAGAMAGTAAACTTCATGAAAATCATTTATAAGCTCTCCTAACACTGGGGTCTTTTAACAGACTATGAGAAAAGTTGAACTATGAGAGAAACAATGTGGTATTTTCCAAGAATCTATTAAGTTCTCATATCCCTTGCTCTGCAGTGGCTCTTTCATTTCTCACAGCTAGAAGAGAAAGGCCAGATCTTTCTCCTCTGGTTGCACACAGGACTCTCCCCTCCTGCCTCAGGAACTTTCCAGAGCACCTTACAAGGCTATAAAATATTGAGCTTCTTCTTAAAAAACTGTCTTACTATAAAGGATACTACTATTTGACCTGAACTCGTAGGAGGATTGAATTTCCCAGCCTGAAAGGAAGAGGAGCAGACAACAGGCACGAAACATTTTACCAGCAGCCATCTCCTTTCTCTGTGAGCCACCCTTCTGGATATAAGAAGTCCAGGAAAGGAAATGTGAGGAAGGTGAAGGTAATCCTGAGCCCTGATTCTGCTTTGGAGTCAGGGTGGCCCTTTAGTAACAAGGAAGAGGCTGAATTGTTAGAATTAAGCTCCTTATATAGACATATAAAAAAGAGACACACAAACGTAAAGYGAAGATTAGTTGCAGTGTTCCCAATTGCCCCTGGTCAGGCATCAAAAGAGCGACCAGTTAAAAGAAATTAAAAAGCGAAAAGGATCTAAATGATTTTTTTTTTTTTATCCTCTAATTGATCATTCCTGATTTGGATCATGGGCAAAGGAGGCAGAAACTCGAGACAGGGCTGCAGAGGCCATCTGCAGCCCRTCTTGTCCCCTGCTGCTGCGAGATGGACGCCTGCAGGAAGGCCGTGGGCGCCATTGCCACCTCCTGCAAGGGGCGCTGCGCCCCACGCACGAAGCTCTGAGGTGATTTTCAACACCCTACGCCCACCGGTGCCCACGGGGGCAACAACGTAGGGYGAACAAGGGCCTCCAGGAGCCCCGTGGGGAGCTCCACGTTCCAGTGCTCACACCTCCATCACCCACGTCACCCAAAGCGCGCAGTGAGACCTCAGCAGGGCTCAGCTGCCCATGCGCTAGCTCTGAGGATCAGGCTCCRCTCTGTGAGGTGATTACAAAGCTTTAAGAAAGTGGTTGCAACCGAACCAAGATAAACTGTTGTGGGTCTAGAAGAACAACGGTACCATTAAATACGGACACTAGGGCTGCTACTACTTATAGGATGTTGACTGAAATGAAGCAATGTGCAACTGCCAAATACTTTCCAGAAGCATCTCAGAGGTGTGTGATCAGGCCAAGAGCTACACTGGGCTCCTTCTGTACTTGGAGGCTTCACAAAGAAAGGGGAACTCTAACGGAAGGAGCATTAACTGTCTCATTAGGGAGTTAGGGAAGTTGAAGCACAGTGAGATCCAGGTCATGGAACAAGTTTGTGGAAACAAAAAGAACCCTCAAAAACAGTAACTCTCTGCTACCTGCTCTAGTGGCCAAATAACACGCCTTGGTTAAGATACATAAATACATAAAGGGGGAAAAATACTTTTAAAAATAGAGTAAATATTAAATTTCACAAGAATCAATAGATTTGTCAATATAAAGCAAAAGCTACCAAAAAGATATTTTCATAAATTTCTTCCAGGCTTTGGCACCCAGTCTCATTTTTAGTGCTTGGGCATCTAAGTATCACTTAAAATAATTGTTAATTCTAAATACTTCAGCTTTTTGGAAGGTACTTTGATAATTTTACACATTATCACAACAAAATTGCAGACAATAAATGTATAAAAGGCGATGCCTACTGGCTGGTACACCTGCTTGGAATATTTCTGTTTGTCCTTTTAATCAAATAAATACAATTTCATGCCTACAGTGTCAGTGTTTTAAAAACTTGTTTGTAAAAGAGCAAAGGGAGAAAAAAACCCTACAAGAAAGCTCAAAAGTTTTGCAAATGACCCAGAGTTAATTAGAAAAGTCTGCACCCTAGCTAGTTCCCCTTCTCACGTGTCAGCTCTCATTAAATCAAAAAATTCTCATTTCAAAGTTAACAAACACCATGGTTAACAAAACTGTTAAACTGGGATCAAGTGGGCACATTCCTAGGTTTATATATGATGTCATGCTAAGCAGCCCACAGCTGAACTTGCGAGTAGGATGAATGATTTTTCAATATATTAAGTATCTGATCTAATGCTAATTTTTTCTCTATAGGCTAACTGTGCTGGGAACAGGTGGCCCTGCTTTCAATTACGGAGGGCTAACATGCCAGTGTGAGGCCTGGATTAGTTCACCTTCTCACAGGGAATTTGCCTCGGTTGGGAATGGATTTATTATGGCTTCACACATGGAACGGAGCTCATGTCAGCTGAGGGCAGTGATACATCATATGATTCAAATTAACCTGCTGTGGACTGTTCCGCAGGGCTGATACTGTGTATTAAAATGACGACATTTTTAAAACAGCTTGAAAGAAACCAGGATGGCTGAAGTGCAATGGTTCCAATTTGTTCCAACTAATCTATCACCTGCTGGAGATATTATTCTAGTGGGTTTCTGGTAGCTGCTATTTTCCAGGTTTCTCCAAGCCRCTGACCTTGCTAATGGATACGATTGTTGCCTTTGGAAAGGAGAAAAAAACCTTGAAGTGAGAGCTATGGGGCAGCTCTGTTTGCTCCTTTTTATGTGTAACTGCAGACACGGTGCAGGCTTCTCCCTGGGTCCCAGCAGCGCTGGGCAAAGGCTTGGCAGAAGAACAACCCACATTCCTGCTTCAGCATCCAACGGGTAACGGCATTTCAGAGTTTGTCTGCATAGTCTGTCCTACAGAAATCATTTCAAATGGCAAAATATCAAGGATCTGAGTTATTTCACACCTAGCCTCTTTCCAAGAAAATGCTGGAAGAAGGGGACTTTGGCATAAAGTGTTTATATTTTGCTTGTTTAAGTGTTTTAAGGCAATTTGCAAGCTGTGCTTCATGAATTAATAAAATGTTCTGTATCACATGCAGAAAAAATATGTCAGAAGACAGCTTTTAAAGCCAAAAGGCAAGATTTTTTTAGAAAATTCTAAAGAAAGAATTAGTAGACAAAAATAACAATTTACAGAAAGAATTGCAGCGAGTTGGTCATATTTATTGTTCACCCAAGGAATGATATCTAATGCTGAAGCTATAATAGTTCATTCATATTTGAGAAGAATGAAATGTAGAATCCAGTTGTTACTGGACTGAATGGAATATAAAAGAGAGYGGGTTGTGCACACTGATGGCAAAGGAATTTAAAAAATTTTAAATAGTTAGTTACTGTAGAAAGAGAAAGAATAGTCCTTTAATACATTGTAGGGTTAAAGTTGAGGTCTGTTCCCACAGGCCTGATGATGAATGCTTATTTCTCCTAGGATCCTATTACCTAAAATCTGGAAGAAATATCATTTTTCTTTAGTTGCCAAAAATGTACAAAATAATCAACTCATGTGGCAAGAAGTGCATTAATGTATCCTGTTATTCCCATTTAATTAGTGGTTTCCAAGTTTAGCTACTTGCTGTAGTTTTTTGATCTCCTAGTTAATAYGGACTGACAACCTGGTTTCCTGTGTGGTGAAAGTATACAATTTTTCTGTGGAACACTATCTACTTATCTACTTTTACTGACAAACTATTTACAAGGAGCACAGATTTTATTTAAGGCAGCAAACACTGGGGACCATTTGCAGATTTTTTTCTTTTAACTGCTCGTATAATAGCTTGCATCATAAAACATAGGCATGGTTGACCCTCATATCTGAAATTTAACCTCAGCATGCCAATAAAGTATTTCTGAAGAAAAATGATATTATGATTAAACCACTGAGCTTCAAATACCAAAATCCAAATGAAAACTGTATTCTTAGCATCGCCACTGCTATAGCCAGATTTTTGTCTGCATACGCACAACTTTTAAAAATGTCCAGAGAAGCAGATGGGCTCCAGCAGCTACCATCTATCAGTATGTATTGCAACCACTGTATATTAAAAATTTGCCTATTGTAATTATAAAACTCACATACATAAATGAACAAAATTATGCAGCATGTCCCTAGAAAATATGCGGCAGAGCAGCACTGATATTTGGCAGATGTGCACAAGAAAGCTGTAGGCCTTTGGCTGAGGCATGCAGGAAAGCTCAAGTACTCCAGCAGTGCCTTTGCTTATTCAGTTTGTTAACTACCATGTCTCCAGTCACAAATGTCACTTGTCTGTTGACATTACAGGAACTGTGATGAGTTTGCTGAGGTTCTTGGCCTTGATGAAGAGCTGTGGGCTTTGTTTGGACCCGGTACCGTAGAAGCTACCTCACCCTGGAAGAAGCCTTGGTTAGAGGCCAGACCTTTGCCTCCCAGTACAGTTAAGAACTTTTTTCCACAGTCTGCTAATGAGTTGCCAGCATCCATAACATTCCTGCATGTGCTACTCTGATGCAATCACATGGTCAAAGTGGCTTTCACTAGTGATCCAGTGAAATTTCCAATGCCCCCAGAATGCTTTTTGATTAAAGCTAGTTTATTCAGGGAGGATCTCCTGTTGTAACACCAGGGATTGGGAAAATCTCCAAAGAAATCCAGCTCTGTTTTGTTCTGCAACCTGCAAAAACACGTTATTGAAATTCAGGGTAATTATTGTTGAGTCCTGTTTAACGGTTGCTCCACTTAGCAGGAATGAGATGATAAAAATGAATGTTCTTCTTAGCTCAGAAGAGATCTTGGAGGAAGGTTCTGATAAGCAGTCTGAAGTTTACAATGAATTAATTTACTGCTTTTCAGTTCCTTATTTAGCCAAATACTATGAAGGGGAGAGCTACAGGATTCAGGATCTAAATTGTTGAGAGTGGAGTTAAGAACTCAGACCACTCTTATCTAGACCACTGAGCTGGCTTGCAAAGCCACAGACACCCTTCTCYGCTAGTTTAGTTATAACACCATCATGGAAACACCTTCAAGTGAGTAATTAAATATACTGGCTGGGCCAGAAAACTACAGTGAGAGCCTAGAGAAATGTGGAATGGAGAGACAAGGCACTGAGATTTTGAAAATCTGCCAGAACTGTGGAAATAGAGTATTGAAAAAATTGGGGGGAAAAAAAAAAGGTTAAAACAAAATCGACTTGGCAGTAGTGAGCTAAAGAGAATACATTTCCTTTCTGCTTTTGGACTACAACCCCAAAAGCCTGACTCTTAATACTCCTCTGATTTCATCAAATATCTATAAAGTCACTGATGATAGTTCTTGTTTCCTCTCCTATGAGAGTCAGGATTAAAATGAAAATCCACTATTCCTATCAATTAATTTGTTAGTTCAAATGGCAGTAGAAYATGCAGAAGGTCTGAAGGTTCAAAATCCTACTAATGGAGCCAAATAGGGACCAATATAACAAAACTTCTCTATAAGTATTTGTATATAGGTATATGTAAACGGATTTGCAAGTTAGTCTTYCCAGTCAGCTGGCCAGTCTGTATTCCTTATTCTCTGGTGGCTCAGCTTTATGTGCAGAAGTGATCATGGCTTTACCCAAAGGCAAAAGGAACTCTGCTTCCTGCATCTCAATTTCTACATTTTCTAAATACCTTGGAAAATGAAATTGTATGTTTTAAAAGAGTTCCCTAAGAACAATTCTATAAACTTCCATTTTCCTGAGTTGCCTTCTGTGAAATGCACAAGGTGCACTAATCCCTCACTCATGGAAAGATTGTGCAGGTAAATTAGTATATCTTTAGTATCTCACATCTTAAAGAACTCAGCAATACATCAGAAAAAAAAAAATTTGTTGTAGAGCCAAGTTTAAATGATGTGCTGTAAATAATGTGTTAGCCTGTGTCGGAAGGTGAATACTGAGGAGGAGGAAAATACTGAGGAGCTGCTCACTGAGTGACAGATAACACATCATTCTGTCTGCTGAGTGAAATAAGGCTGTGCAAGAAAAAAAAGTAGCACAGTTCAATAAATTGCCATAAATACAAAAATAGGTGAATTGTGATACCACAAAAAATGTAAGCATATTTTCTAATTTTTAATGCAACTTTATATTCTAAGTTAGCAATAGAATTATAAACACAGGAGTCACAAAACAGAGAATGTATAACGTACTTCTGTTTGCCACAATTATTCCTCAGGAGTGAAACTTCAAGTCATTTACATTATTCTACATAAATGCTAATATATGATACCATTTATATTCCGTGTTAGTTACACAAATATGCTACAAATATTCTTTCAGTTTTACAGTACCAACATTTTAGATGATACAAATTTGTAATGGCTGGTACCCAAAATTCAGTGACATTGAGAGAAAAAGACTCATAAAAATCTTCAGAAACAAGTTCAAAAGCAGCCTTGGCTGCCTTTGTTAGGCTAARCATAACTTTAGTAACACTGGAAGTTGCAATTGGTATAGGGCTAGAATCAAGTAGTTTTCATTTTGCTGGAAATTTGCCAACCTCACACTTCTAAAGGAATAAGATTTCTAGATTTAGCCTGAAAAAGAAAATAACTAGTCAGGGCTTAAACCCATGTAAGGTCAGTTCAGATCTGACTATTCCTCCACTCTTACCTCTCAGTTCAGGGTAATTGCTAGAGAGAATTCCACCTGCATCAACACAGAATACAACCTTTTTTTGTGTGTTTTTCTTTTTGTTTTCCTGATAATCTAATGAACTGGTGTGTCGATGTAGGAATAAATTGCATCAAAAAGCAGAGATGAAGGTGCAGTGCTTACCTGGTCCATTAAGGAAGTCTTTAATTTGCACTGTGACCAGAGGAGGTGGAATTCCACTTTTGGTGTCCACCTCTCCCGCTACCGTCTGCAACCAAGTCTTGCAATAATCCAGAGCTTCTGGGAGAGTCTTGCCAGGATCTGCAGGTGATAAGGATCATATTCAGTAATGATTTTCCAGGAATGTGATATATAACAAAATCCTAAGAACAAAATAAAGTAAATTAAAATGCTCAAAATATCTATATAGGGGTTAGTATTCAGAATACTACTGTTAGGCACAGCACTTGTGCCCACAGAGGTGCATATGCATGTAGGGCAGACATACATATGCTGGCATACATATGTATACAGGTGCAGCAGCAATTGCACTCAACAGAGAAAACCTGCAAAAAACAGTAAGTAAAATATGWGTAAAAATAACACCTGCCACATGATGGCTTTTAATGCCCCATAATTTTGGCATTAATCATGATGACACCTCAAGAGTGCTTGCAAAGGAATCACTGCTCAAAAGTTGCTACCACATTTTCACGGCCAGGTAGCAAAACTAGTAGCAGAAATACAAATTATGAAGGCTAAAAACTGAGCATGTTGAGGATAGAGCATAGTGACAACGCAGTTACATCAATCACATCATGCTTAGCTTTTAAAAATCAGTAGTTACAATTTGATATCATTCTGAATGGTATTACTTKGATCAACCCCTAATATTTTAAAGGACATTAAAATTAATTTCCACCAAGTGCTATGCATTTCTTCATTTGCTATATATCACAGACAGTAAAAACAGCACTGTGCAAAGACTTCTTATTCTTTAGCAACTCATGTAAACAGTCCCGAATTCTGGCATTACACATCTTAAATTCCAAATGCTATTTCTTYAGTACCAAGACTACTACACTATCGATTGCCTGCCTTAATGAAATTTCCTCTTTCCCACTTTCAGTCAATTAAAATTTGTTCTAATTGTTTTATTTTACTGAGATTTACTGATTGGATACCTTCCAAGAGCAGTATTTACAAACCCACTATTATAGTCAACATATGGTAACGTGGCATCACAGTCATCTGTAGACAGGGTATATAAAGTCAGCTTTGGAATTTGTAATTCTTGACCTTATCATGTGATTCATATAAAACCTGGCACATATGAACCCTTTCGTGATTTCAAAGAACCTACTGAAACCAATTGATCATGACTTTAGATCTATATGGAAAAGATCAAAAGTTAGCACATTCTTCTGGTTTTATTTGATCAATTTTCAGGCAATGACTTTGCGGTAATATTTGTACTCCGTGGCATATACATTACAGCSTTTCCTTCACTTTATTCCCACTACACATTTATAAAGTCAGCTCTCAACAGTTATTTAAGAGCTGTCACTACATACAACAGATTTGTATATTTTCCACGCAAATTTCTGCATTTTTTACAGCTTTTAGTCCTTTTCTTTAATTACACTAACCAGAATGGTATGTGACACTCCCTTTTCCATAGCTAATGCTTTCCTCTATCAAGAGTTTGTCTAATATACTGAAAATAATAATAATAATAAAGCAAACTATATATTTTTTWAAAAAAAATACAGTCTTGGGAGTTTTTCTGACCATGAATGTTATCTTTGATTTGGTTCCATGCCACAATATCTTGCTTTGTGTTGGTAGTGCATGATAAGCAATTAATATACCTTTATTTTTTGGAGTATACAGTGAAAATCATTGTCAAACTTACAGAACATTGTGCAATGAATGCCACTGGATAAATTAAATTGATCAAGGCTATTCTTCCTGACYGCAGATGAAAAATATTGCAATATGCCATTTGGTCTCATTTCGAATACACTGCATATAGCAGCCTAGATCAATCACTGTTTTTTTTTAYACAGCAGCCTATAACCACTGTTTTTTAAGAAAATCCAGGAAAATTAGCCAAATATTTCTTTGTAGAATACATCAACTGGTTTTCCTGTTCTACTAAGAGGTGTTTATGTTATTAAATACCTAATAATTATGAAAAGATGTAACTGTTTAAAGATTAAAATACCTCTGATGAAAAGAAGTTACACAGCAGATTATCCTGGCATGGCAGGATACACTAGCTGTACAAACACAACCCTCAGGGTGCTTAGAATTACAGCACCAAAGCAGAGAATCAAAAACTAGAAAATAAAAATAGAAGGAATGGGAAATTTCAGAAAATTTGGTCTGTCATGAGTCCAAAGATTCCAGCACTGTCATCTCTCCATTACTTGCATGAATAATGGAAGACTCCAGCACGTATGGAATAGGAACACAACACAGACACCTCAGTGAACAATATGAACCAACAAAATATATTACTTTTGACTCAGCATTTGCTCTATAGATTTCAAGTTTTTTTTTTTTTTTTTTTAGTTCAAGTAAAACTTTAAACCAAAACAAAAAACAATTGCATTAAACTGAAATTAAGACAATTCTAGAATTGGGATACTTGTATTCATGCAATCTGGCGCGCAAGGTAATAAATCTGAGGGGCCAAGCAAAGAACTGCTTGAGCTTTCCATGTCCATGGCACAGTTAATTTGGAGCCTGGACAGCAGACTTAACTGTACATCCAAGTCTGCCAGATGTGGATCAATAAATTAGTTGTTATATAATGAGAAGAAAGCTAGAAGAAATCCAGAGACTGACTGTTCTGGTGTGTGTCTGAAAAACTTGAATGGAGTTTGATGGAGGAGCTACAAAATGCATCTGCCTAGGACAAGTTTATTTACATAAAAGGTAAAAAGAGTAAAATAATGTATCTTGTTGAAACACTTTCTACAGCAGAAAACAGCATTTTCATAGCATTAAGGATCAAGAAAAGAATAAAACATGTGGGGTGCCACAGGGCATAAATATTACCATGGAAGCAATAGCATGAAAAGGAACATTTAGGCTAGAAAGTAAGGAATT
The DNA here is from genome assembly GCF_003342845.1 of Nothoprocta perdicaria. Classification (NCBI taxonomy): domain Eukaryota; kingdom Metazoa; phylum Chordata; class Aves; order Tinamiformes; family Tinamidae; genus Nothoprocta; species Nothoprocta perdicaria. Next base: position 2,801,826 of record NW_020455910.1, on the reverse strand, counting down.
CCTGATGGTGCAATCTATTAGAAAAAGGACTCTTCTCCCTCAAGGAAATTATGGAAATGTTCAGAATGTTTAAAAATACACTTGACAGGAGACTATAAAATATACAATAGGGAACAATTACGTGTCAGCAGGGAATGGGTCTGAATAATGTATCATAATAGGTCATTCCCATTTCCATTTTCTATGATTCTCCCAAAAATCAACACTTAAATTTGCAGTTATTTGTATAAAGAAAATTCTGCAGAAAGCCCAGGGGATGCATATATAAATAAAGGAAGAGGGTAGAATTACTCCACAGCAAGCCAGAARAGAGAAAAGCTCAAAAAGTGAAGAGCGGCGAAGGGGGCCAGAAATTCTATCCTCTATGTGATGTGAAAAATTTGTCTGTGGCAGCAACAGCAAAATGGTGAGACAACTACCCCAGATGGACAACCAGGCCTCTATTTGAAAACCAGTGAGGCTGAGAAGCTGGGAGGCCTTGAATATCTTCCACAATATTTTTCTTTTCTTTTCTTTTTTTTTTTTCCTTTTTAGTAGAATGAAAGGAAAACAAACATCTCCAGCTGTTTTTGCATCCGCCCAAACACCCAAACCCATGTTTAAGCTCAAGTTCCAAACCCCACGTCCAAAGCGTCACAGTTTATGAAATTCTTTACTTGAAGTGAATTTGGAGGATTTTGGTATCTCCTCATTTGCATATTAATGGCRGACAGCAAGAAAGCAACTTTGGAAAAGAATGGAGACTGCGAGGAAAGGAAAAGGATGAGGAAGGAGAATTTTCGGGCGTTGAAGATTTTACTCTTCCAGCTGTGGCTTTGCTGCAGGGCCTGCTGAGGGCAGGGCTGTCCAGCGGCTCTGGGCCAGGCTCGGGGCACAGGCCGCGCAGGCCATGGCGGGCGGCTGCCGCGTGGCCGAGGCCCAGGGTGCTCCGCAACGCGCTGACCCTTCAGGGGCACGACTGCAGAGTCACAGAATGGTTGAGGTTGGAAGGGACCTCTAGAGATCATTCAGTCCAGCCCCCTGCGCCAGCAGGGACACCCAGAGCACGGGGCACAGGGTGGCATCCAGGCGGGTTTGGAGACCTCCAGAGAAAGAGASTCCACAGCATCCAGGCTGCGGCCCGCCGCCATGCGAGCGGAGGCGACACGTGCTCCCAGCTACTGCGTCTTCACGGACGCCCTGCCACCAAAGGTGGGGGTGTTAGAAAATAAAAAAATTAGTTAAAAAAATCAGGAATAATTTGAGACGGCCTCACAATGGCTGCAATGTTTCACCAGAGGAAGCTGAAGAAATTCCATGCATAACAACAAATATTCACGGGGAAATTTCTCCCCTGTCAAATGACCAAGCCACACAATCTCCTCTTTAAAAATAAACAAACAAACAAATAGGAAAAATATTTTTGAAGAATGCCCAGAGCACCATGCTCAGGAAATGAGGCAATTTTGTATCTGGATTACATTACCTGAAACAAAGCAAATAAAGATTTTAAAAAAATATTTATAAAAGCGGCTTATGAGATTACATTAAAAACAATTGCACCCACTTTTATTTAAGTGGAAATGGCCAATGATCTATTTGCCAAAACTAATGGCTAGCAGATGCCACTTTTGTTAAACACAGGATGAGCACTGAATGAAAAGGTTGTTTTACAGTATCTTTTAGGCTGTTTATACAGAATCTTACAAGTCAGCCCAGTGCAAAGCTACTCTTTTGAATGACATTTACTGAGTAGCTAATATTTATTCAATTAATTTATTTACTTTGTTTTGAAGTTCCCATCGCTGGTGTTAAGTAACATAATTGCAATCAAGCTGTGCAATTACAGAAATAATTTAAAACACAAATGAAGCAGCYGAGCACAACCATAATAAAATTCAGCCTACAGTATAATATCCTAATAAACTCCCTCCTCCTACAAACTGACTTGCCAGTGGACACGGTTTGAAGGGAAGGCTGAGGAAATTGAAAGCACATCCACTAGTCTTTGGCTCCGAGCTAGGCAAGTGCTCCCTTACAGAGCCCCTGGCCTGCTGGAAATGTGCTACTACTAATTGCTAATTAACATCCYGACAGTATTTAACTCTTAAACAGTCAATTTCCTCCCATTTTCTTCTTAAGTTCTCTCATCTTTCATAAAGTAAGCATACAATAACATGGCCAATGAACAGAGGAGCCAAGAGTTTCAGATGAAGTCGGGTGCTCTAGACCCAGCACAATTATCTCTTGTATAAATGAGTGAAGTTCATTATGTTCTATTTGCATTTGTTCTATTATCATTCAAAAATAAGAACCAAATGCGTATTCCAGTTAAAATGTGGGTAGTTTCATATATCAACATCAAAATCTTCATTACTGCATGTGTTGGAAGGAGYTGGTTACCATAAGGCAGCAAGCTTGGTTTCGTCACTAGCCCAGAACCACTGCTTTGATGGAGAACAAAACTGGGTCTAAACTGCTACTAACTTTTCTTTGTCCTAGAGTTTTCTTTAAAACTATCTCATGTAATTTAAAATTGTAATTTTCTTTTACTTTCACAAAAACACAGTATTTCATAACACTCATAACACCCATAACACCCTTGCAGTTGAACTAATTGCAGTCAGATCTTTACTTTTACACRACATTCCAAACAGTTCTTCCAAATGCATGAGGCCATTCATAAAATATTTGTATGTGGTATAAATATAGGGTCTGTATCTATACAGAGTGATGATTTGAAATGGTTTGAAATGGCACAGTTGTTATTATAACTGTAATTAGTTATTATTTGTTATTATTTGGGTCTAAGTAACCTAGTTCATATACAGTTCAGCTACTCTATGTAATGCAAACATCATGCATGTCTCTCTCTCCCAGACAAGGCTAAACTTTTCAGGTTGGGATGAAACTTGCCCTGACCTCCAGAGCTGAGGCGGTGGTGTTGCCCATCTCTGCCGTAAGGTAGAACACACACAACGTTCTCATCAGGCCTGACTGCACAGTTTCACTGCTTAAATTTTTCTCAAAAAATGAATATATTCTATAAGTTCTTAAAACTTCATTTAAATATATCTTATATGTCTGTTTAACTTGAGTGCCGCTCCCATTCTGTTGTGACAGTCCCTGTAAATGAAACAGTATTTCTGCCCCTTCCCATCGTACAGTCCTTGACATGCAGAAAAATGTAAGACTTTAGTACAAAGCTGCTGTACAGAGGSAGAGAAGCTAACTTACTTCTTTAAATAAGCTTTTTATCATTCTTCAGCTGGATGATATATCTCTTTCCAATAAAATTGTCAGCGAGCAGTCATAATATCAACCAAAACTGGCCTGATGGACCAAACTGACTAGAGCAACTTAGTGCATGCAGTGCAAAGCTCCTGATGGAATATCATATAATACGTTGTTTTATATATCATATTGCAGTTAATGGCAATTTTCCCTCCAAAATATGTAAGAGAGATTTAAAATAGAAATTTCCAACAGTAACATGTTACTACAGGAGCACGGCAGCATTAATCCTGAATGACACAATTCGAGGCACAGCAAGTTTTCCCGAAAAAGGGGCAATAAAAACTTTATATTACCTGTTTTGCTGTGTGAATTAGTATGCGCCTTTAAGTGTGGATGATTTTTAGTAACTTTTTAGATCTATTTAAGGTAGTGCTTTTAGGTTTTAGAACTTTGGCAGCTACTTCTCTCCGTGTTTTTTGAGGCAAGCCCTGAGCATTGGGCATGCAGCACAGGAGACCGTCTGACAAATGTGGCTATTTATTATCGCCCACGAAGGCCACGAGATGGAACCACAAGTTCTGCCATCCCCTGAYGTGTGACTCCTGCCTCCACACTCTTTATGGGACAGAAAGGCACATTTGTCTGTCAGAAAAAAAGAAAAAATAAACAAACAGACACCCCTGCATCCTTGTGCCTCTGTAGGACCTCTGCAGGTCTCACTGAACAGTCATGGGGAGCTAGTTGCTCTCAGGCCACAAGCTCCTACTCCCTTCATTACTTAAACGTCTTGTCATGTTTCTGGGTTCTCTGATCCACTTGGAATTTGTAGGAAAATTTAATTACAGGTTGTGGACAGACTATTTTTCTAGAATAAAGCCACCTGCATCCACGGATACTTGATTGCTGGAAGGATCAGGAAGCGAAATCTGTGATTGGGTGATTCTCACTGCAGGAGCAGAATGGAGACTCTTGCCCAGTTTATCCTAAYGTGGCAGCAGCTCGTACAAGGACAGGCTTGAATACCTCAGACATCAGATGTGAAGAAGCTCAAAAGCATCTTCCCAAAACACTAAGTCAAGGAGGTTGTGACCTCTCACTTACAACTCTTCCTATGTTTTCCTTCAAGTTGTTCTTAGGCTCGTCAGTCACGGACAATCCTCAATCACATCAACAACAGTAGCTCAAAATGTGCCTGAGAGCATATTCTCAACCTGACAGTGTACTGATAAGATTCAATATAGAGAGATGGAAAACAATCTTATTTTATAACCCAATAAAATGTGAAATCTTTTACCCCATATATCCTATTTTCTCCGATGACTTGGTTTCATGGAATTTATCATCTAGATAATAAAAATAGTTCCGCTTTATTACTATACTTCTGTCTACATATTAAATGATATATTGATACAGTATTTATTTGTGAAACTCTGTTGATGCAGTATTATTTTTTGCTTAGAGTCACAGATGGCACACAGGCTTATATTCATAATTACGTATTTCAAAATCAGCAGAAGTGAAAAGATGGTAAAATACTATGTTTGTTAGCCCTACAATGGCTAATAAGAAATTTATGAGGCAGTTCTATTTCTCCTGAGAGTAGGGAGCAACAACAGGGAAATATGAAAGTGGAAGCAAAAATGAAAAAAAAGCCTTTCACGTTTGTCTTCAACTGCCCACTCTTCCTCTTTCTGTTCACTATCTCTTTTAAGAAATTTTATTGTATTTAAGATTTCTAAAGAAAGTTTAAATTCATTGAAAGTAACATGCCAGTCCTTTGTATCTACACAGCACTTTCAATATTCAAAAGACACTACCTCACGCCGCAAAGATTCAGCACAGCTAGATGAAAGCTTTTCATAATTCATGTGTTGTAAGAAATTTGGCAAGAGAAAAACCTGCTATGYTCTTGACCTACAGCTCTCATTCATGTAACAGAACACACTATTCTGGCTGCTCTTTCAGCAGTTCCTTGCATCCTCCTCTAAGCAATTTTTGKTAACATTCTGCAGAGTAAAGATCTGTCTCATTCAAGCCATACACCCAGTGCTGGCAGGCAGACAAAAGAACCACAGCCCTTCGACTTCTCTCTTCAGTAGTGCAGGTAAGACAGAAAAAGAAATTTTCAGAAAGACTTTTTTTCCTCTTCAGCAGTTATGCATTACTATAAACTCTATGAAACGAAATGAAATGAAATGAAAGAAAGAAAGAAAGAAAGAAAGAAAGAAAGAAAGAAAGAAAGAAAGAAAGAAAGAAAGAAAGAAAGAAAGAAAGAAAGAAGGAAGGAAGGAAGGAAGGAAGGAAGGAAGGAAGGAAGGAAGGAAGGAAGGAAGGAAGGAAGGAAGGAAGGAAGGAAGGAAGGAAGGAAAGAAAGGAAAAAATAATTTTTAAATCATAATAAAAGGACACATTTTTTAAGAGAAGGAAACTGAGTATTCATCTGAATAAAAGCTGGACAGAGATGGCATCATTACACGCCATATGGAAGATGACCATAATTTTCTTACAGTTCATGATCAAAACACCATTTGCTTCAACAATGTTTTTGTTTTTGCTTTAAATTTTAGCAGTAAGCTAATATGAGAAAATATTGTAATTCTCGGTCATAAAAATGCTTTTTATGAAACCAGCTCAACTTACAAACCCTTAGTTCCTCAGATAGCACTGAAGTGTTAAGGCAGTGCAACAATCTGAATTCAAAGCTCTGCTGAGACAGAAATACTGAGGAACAGGAAGAAGTGACTGCTAGAAGGGTAGATGTTAATTCACTTCAAACTTTCTACACACTTGGCTTGACTCGGTTGTGGTGTATAATCCTATAAACACCTGTATTTACTGATTGATTTATTTACCGATTGGTTTTTAAAGACACCCTCGTAGTCCATCAGCTGTGTTCTCCTTCCCCACTCCAGCAAGTGTGAGAAGTCTCGTCACTTTGGCAGTTTTTACCAGGGATGAACCGCACAATCTTACCCGTGCACTTGTAGTCCGAGGCTACTCCTTTAAGCCCTGCGTCAAACATGGATATTTCCACCTTCTGCTTCCGGTGGTGGCAGCTGAGGAGCACGGAGGGCTGCGACACCACGAGGTAGAGGAAGGGCTGGAGCTCCACGTCGCCGGCGCCCCTGCGCCCGGGCTGCCGCACGATGGTTATGCCAAGGGCTTGCCGGGCGGACGACCTCGTGGAAGCGTGCAGGCTTTCCAGGGACAAGAGCCCGGGTCTCCTGCCCGCGGCCGGTGCCGCGTTACCGTTCAGCAGATCGGCCGCCGTGACGGAGGAGATGCCTCCCTGTGGGACCTCGTCGCCGTCGTGGTGGCTCCCTGCACCCGCCGCCACYGGCAGGTTCAAGGAGCTTCTGCTCCTTTTCTCGCCCTCCTTGGGCGCCGGCGGGGATTTCGGTTTGGGTAGGGCGCTACACGAGTAGGTCATCAGGGAGATGCGACTCGCCGTGAGGAACACGTCGAAGGGGATGAAGTTGAGGTTCTTCACGATGGAGGAGTGGCGCGAGGGGCGGGCGAGGCGGTGCTGGCTGGTGCCGCTGTGCTGCTCGATCTGCACGATGCGGATCCTCACGCTGTCGCTGCCAATGCCACTGTCCTGCGCCCCGCTGTAACGGGACGAGGTGTCGGCCGTTCCTCCATCGGACACATCCGTTTTCTTCTGCTCTTGCTTGGAAACCTGTGAAGGAAAACATTGTATTAACTTACAACAGCCGTAGCCCAACTATTTTCATCTCAGTGGCAACAAATAATCRCTATAAAAACACGATGTCAAAAAAGAGAATTATACAAAAATCTGCCAAGTTGACTTTAACACAGTCATCACTCATGAAGAGACAGCAGGTGTCTGTTCCAATGAAATGATGACTCACAGCAGAAGACRTGCCAAAAGGACATGTGAGGGAAAGAAGGAATAATAATTCCTAGGCTTAAACAAATTCTTTTTTTAAAAACAGAAAACAACTATCATTCCTTGTACTCTAAAGAATCTGAAAGAAATCTTCGGTTAAAAATCCGATAATATCTCCTTAAATAATAGATTTTAAATGAAAAGGCTAGACAGAACTGTTTTCCAGTTTGGAGCACTAATGCTCAAAGAAGTTCTCTTTGCTCAAAGTTCTCTTTGGCACTAAACTGTTTTTTGATGATTGCAKGAAATAAATAGAATGCATTATTAATCTATTGCAAAAAGATAAAAAGACTAAAAGGAAATTGTAAACTGAAATACACAAATATGCTGTAGAAAGAATATTTTTCTTAAGAGTCATAGAAGTGACAGCTGCATTATATAAAACAGTAAAGCTGAAGTAAGAGTCAGCAATATAAAGACTGCCTCTGACGGGGTAGGAGCTAAGACGAGCTCTCCAAGGCTACCCAGCCTTGGCTGAGACATTCACAGGGTCTTGCATGAGAAACCATTGCACAGATTGCACGGAAAGCACTAGGAGGATGCGGAGAGAGAGTGATCCTGCGCCCTGCCGCTTTCTGTAACTCWTTCCCCTGGATTCCCCAGGCCTCCCTGGGTGCTCCATTGGGAATGCTGGTGGGAATGCACCTGTGCAGCCATCCCTGCAGCTCTCGTTCGTGAGTTCGTCCACTCCCTTCTTTGAACCTGCTGACACTGTCTGCCTCCACAACCTCCTGGGGCAGCAAATTCCGGAAATTCAGTGGACATGTAGACATAATTTCTTTTCTTTGTTTTTAATCAATCTTCTATTAGTTTCATTGCATTTCCTCTATTTCTTGTTCTGCAGGATTTGAACTGCACATCTGCCTTTATCACTGCTTTTATGACTCTATAAACATTCATCACACGTCCCCGCAGTCTTTTCCTCTCCAGACCGGACAGCCACAGCCTTCTTAGTCTCTTCACAAAGCTACTGCTCTGCACTTTTCCTTTTCCTTTTACATTTCTGTGCTTTCTGTAATTCCACTGTGTCCTTTTTGAGTACTCTACACAGAATTCAAGAAGTGGCATCACTAGGATTTTATATGGCAGCAAAATGATGCCTTGTGTCTCAGTTTCCACTCTGATGCTGTCCAACGTTTTGTTGTTTTTTTGGACTGCTGCTGCCCATTTCCTCAATGGTTTCATTTCTTCATTCGAGGATCTACCTTAATACTTTGCTTTTATCTTCTCCACCCTAATGAATCTCTGAAAAGGCAGTTATAAAACAGCGCAAAATGCACCTTAACTGCTGTTTGAAAGAATAATAGTGAATTAAAAGTATTTTCAAAATCTATCAGAAACTATATTACAGGAAAGAAGAGCAGAGAAGAACTGAATCAACTGGATTACTTTCAACTTTGATCTTTATATATAAAACAATACACTTACTACAGCATTTGATTATTGTGGAGAATAATTCTTTTTGTTTTATTTTTGTTTGTTTTAGCATTGAGATTCCTTAATGCTGTGCTTTCTAAAATAAAGGGATACTTTAATTCCCTTCCCTCTTCTCCCGATCCCTTTCAAAAACTGAACATAGCAGTGGAAAGTCCTGCAGAGGAAATCCTGAAACAGAACCATTAACTAGCTGAGATGTCTTTGAAAAGGTTTTTGCCAGCTCTGGTTACAATCTTTTCTGATTCACTCATGTACATATTTTTCAAATAACCAATAAAATTYCTTGTGGCTGATTTCTATGACAGACTCATATCATTGACTTGTAAATGTGATACCACTTTTAATGCCRCCTCTGTAAAAGTAACTTAACTAGAGGCTGACTTAATGAATTACACTGTGAGCCAAGAAATCCTGACTCCTCCCGATATCCCAGCAAATTTAGACTATTTACACCCTAGTTTCTTAATCTGGAAAACTCCACAGTATTTTGCCCATTTCCTGCACTGACGATGCTTTCAAAATGCTAAGGGGTGGGTTATTGCTTATGTATTCAGGGCAAACAGAAAGCAGAAGAGTGAAAAAATCCTGCCGTATCATTTGATGGAAATGCTGCCTGAAACCAAATACAGGGTATGTGCTGTTAAACCCAGCAGGTTTTAATTGCTCCACAGCCTTCAATTCAGTCCTAAAAAAATCTTTTCAGAGAGCAGGTTTCAGCAGTGAAGGGGCTCTCAGGGCAGCCTGTGGCCTTCTCTCGTTCCGCTGCACGCGGCAGAAATCCCTGCGGCTCCTGGATGCGCTCGCCACAGGGATCACGCGCTTGTTCACRGCACAATAACCTTCCCAAGTGAGAAACACGGCACGAGAACAGCTGAGTGCAGGGCAGAATGCAGAACGTTTGGTTTGCAAAGGCACCGTCTCTTTTCAGAGCCAGACAGATCTGAGCTAAAGCTCAGTTCTTTTCTTCTGCCTCTTTTTATAACTAAATATTTACCAAATGTTCTGGTTTGTGTGAAGCACCTAGAGGAAAGTGGGAAAGCAGCTCTGCTTGCAACCCCGCTCAGACTTGTGTTTCTGTGCTAAGACTACTGAAAGGGTGATAATTGGTCCCAACTGTTGAGTTTCCTGTTATGTGGACATATTCAGCTAACAGAAACGTTACTGAGACCCCCAAATCAACGCACATAGGTCACTGCACGGCAGTCAGATGGTAACTTCTGCTCGGCACTGAGCAGCACGGAATAGGAACCAGTGCCCAAAAGGTGAAAGGCACCGTATCCGATTACATATTTCCATGCCACCCCGTTCCACAATGGAATTCTGCTTTACGTCCTCTCTTACTATATATACTACAAAGCTTGGGGCAAATGTGCAAGGCAGTTTTTCTGTAGTACTACCGGGTACCCAACAAAGGTGCAGAAAAATGACTGAGACTTTTTGCCTCAATTTCAGCTCTGGAAGCACCAAAAGGGCCAAGTTAGATTCACGACTAACTTGGAAATACACCTAAGAATAAACCCAGACATYATCTAGGTATTCCTKGAATGRGATAAGGGGACGAGAAGGAATGATCCTTAGCATAATAACTCTAAAAAGATATTTTGCTTTCTTATGGAATAAATGGCCAACACTTTAAAGATGTCAAGAACAGCAATATCACCTTGCTGCTAGCAAATGTAATGGTAACATTTATCATTGGGCTGTATTATATCAATTCTCTTACTCTTTACATAACCCATTTAAAATGAACAATAAAAGTTTTCTTTAATTAGCTACTGGTGTGCATTAACATGATCATGATTAAACCATAAAAACCAACTGTACATTACTCTGGACCCCTATCCCATATGTTTTGAATTATTTTAGTTGAAAATGTACTTTGAGTCCCTTTTAAAAGTTCGACCTTCTGCTTTCAGAGAATTAAATGCATATTACTGCAGTGGAGAAGATAATGTTTCAGACCTCCAGGCATATATTAAACACACTGGCAGCACATTAGACAAAATGCTTTACTTATTAGATACTTCCTATTCTAAACAGTGTCATCAAAGGCTAAAAACAAAATCCATATAAAAGCTGCACAATGCTTCCACACAGAACCTGTGCCAAAATCCCTGTACTTTCCAACTAATGAGGAAAGGATGTGTACTCTTAACATATGAATGTAAGATTTTCCAAGCATTCACTTTAGGAAACAGGACTATTGATTCCACATGGCTTATGTTAAATGAAACTGTATTGGTAAAATAACCTTTAAGATATTTGGCATGATAACTGTAATTAAACAGTATTCAAAGGAATAAAACAAAAGGGAATTTGGTTCCACAATAGCTAATTAAAATAAAATGAAAAAACACAGCATGTCATCTATCAAGATAAATTGTTATTGTTTAAGAACTATTTAAATACTGTTAAAATATACTTTTAGATAAAATCTGAAGGGACTGGAAAAATATTTGTGGCTTAAAAATGGATAGTTTGGCGAAGAAAAAAGTATAGGACGCTGAAATTTTATGCTGAGATAACAGCTTTAAAGCTTTGAGCATAACCAGATGGTACTTAAATCAGCGGAATTCTACAGTTTCACTGTCAGAATGAGTTGCAATATGAAAAGGTTTTCAATGGCTACAAAAAATGTCAAGTTGATAGTTTACTTCTTAGATCACTTTGGTGCATTTTCTCATCCTCCCACAGTTATATATCCCATCAATACTAGAACCCCTAGGAAAGGTGCTGAAAGCTGCGCTGGTAGCTGGGGAACTGCAGCTAATTCTTCCTTTTCATGTGCGAGATAGGTACCTTTAMTAGCTTAACCCCTTGAGCGCAACGGGGCATATGACATATATCTACCCAGTAACAGGGCATGGAAATAGCGTGTCTTGTAGCACACACACCAAGAAGTACTTCCTAAAATCAGGGCAAATAAATTCAATTGCCTTTCAAAACTGGAAAAACAGTCTCATTTACAGTCAGCACAATCTTAACCAGGCAATTCTTTCCATTTCTTTTCCTTTTTTAATTTTTTTTTTTGTGATAAATGCATTGAGATGGTAAAATGACCAAGGTAAACACGGAAATTAATAGTTAGATTCAAAATTAATACATTTTCCAAACCAAAGCAAGGTATTTTAAAGCCATAGGCAACATTTTAAGTTATGTTTTAACTTTCTTAATCCCTCAAGGGCTTTCAACAGTAACAAGTGGAACCATGTACAAAGTTTCACTATTAAAAATTCTATCAGTTTCAGCATTATTTTCTTTTACTGGTACTTTTCTGCACTTTACAGGCTCGCTCTCTACTTGGTAGAACCCGAGTAAGCAGGAGAATCTCTGGAAGGACAAGCACTCTAGTCCACAACATCTCCCTCTGCATTATTTTTCCAGTTTCTCATATTGAGTATTGTTATATAATGGCACTATTGAAGTAAAATTTCCAGCCTCCAAGAACATTTCCTTAACTCCAATTAAAAACTTCAGCCAATCATGAGATCACTCCGCACATTACATAACATAAATTGTGGAAAGAGCCACAGGAGTGAAACCACAGAATCAAAGGGCCAGGTGCATCGGCTCCATCTCAGTGCTACATGATCTGATTTTAATTTTCTTGCTAAAAAGCAGAAATATTTTCATGGAAATAATAATTTTGCCTAACATACAAGGTTAGGTAAGGAAAAACAGTAAGTTTCAGTTTTCTTCTACTACAAAGGAAACACTTTGTGATTTCTCTCTGGCTTTCTAAGAGTTCTAAGTATTTTAAGAATTCTAAGTATTTCAACTATTTGATCAAAGCACTTCTGAGAATATACAGTTTATTTGACATGTCATTGCTTTCTAAAGATCTAATTTTCTTTTGTTAACTGAAGATTTTTTTACTATATTTTTCTACTGAACACTTCAAGTACAACAAATTTATACTCCTGTGCATATGGACTATATGACTTTTATAATTCTGACAACTGTTTTGCAAATTGAAATACTAAACTCAACTAAAAATATAAAACATACACATAGAAACATTTTAAAGCAACAAATGATGTCTTCGAGTTTAATTTATAATGAACTTTTTCCCAAGTTTGAAATTAAAACTTCAATCCTGAAATTTGATCTTGACAGACCCACATATACTTTTCTCAACCCAACTGGAGAATGAGGATATATATTATACGAATCAAAAGCTTCCTTCAAAAAGGAAACAATTAAACCAAATTAAAATGCAGCAACAAAAATACCACAAATACTTGAAATAGTAAGAAGTCATTTTTTTAAAAAACTCTTTTTATTCAGAATTTGCTGCAGAAAAAAATGATGCTAATTTTATTTAGCGTAATCATGTATACTAAACAACTCCCAACAAGAATTCAATYTTAGTTTTCATAGTACTACAGCGATTATGTGAAAGAAGTGATAGCTAAGAATAACACAAATTCAGCTTCTTTGTGCAACATTCTTCCAGCTCTTCAATATTACAGTAACAGGCTACTTTCTGTTAAACACTGGTCCACATATTCATAAATCAAAGCCTGTGTTAAATGTTCCAGTTGTAACATGGTTATATTCAAATGATAAATTATTTCTAACCYGGCAGAGTTAGTTTTTCTATCTTAGTACAGACAACATGTTTGTCATGCTCTACTATTAATAGCCAATGAGGACTTCTATGCTCAATATTTTAACTTCTTTTTTTTTTAAAGAAATCTATCTAAAAAGATCAAGCCAAAAGCTGACCGATGTGTTTGCCTGACATTAACTTTTCATTAAAATTTTTACTAAAACAACTAGCTGTTGTTGTAGCTGGGTTACTTTTTTTWATTTACTTTCAGAATTTTTAATTTTATATCTTTGCTTATATATGAAAAACYCCTGCATCAAAATAAATATACGTTTTTACTCTAGACAAATTGAATGTTCATGCACATTTTTTTTCCATTAGGGCCAAGAATTTTTTTCCATGATGCTCCATGTGTGTATTTCAATTGAACATTCCCCACACCCCCAAATGTATTTGAAATTACAGCTCAATTTGTAAGATGTTCTCCTACATTTCAGAGATATAACCGCGTTTTAAGCATTTAACTGCATAGGACGGCAGTTTCATTAGGCTCAATTTTAGGTCAGGTATCCATGCTGAGAGATGCACTAAACTAAAAGGTGTTTTAGTCTTGATCTGCTCATATTGAAGACAATTTAGTTGTATCATGTTATCTGCATCRTTTGTGAGACTAAATTCACTTACATTCACTGGTGGGTCCAAGGACATGATAAAAAAAAAGAAAAAAACATCCAAGACTTGTAATTTTTGGTTCCGGCTGTGGTTTCACAACAAGGCGCTCTCCAGGGCATGACCAGTTCCCAAATTCAGCACCCACCACGGCTGCTTGCACGCTCTGGCCATCGCCGCTGCCACTCCGCCGCCTGGGGCAGGCCTGTGTGAGGTGGCGTTTGCCCTGGGCAGTGCTGGGGAGCCCACGCGGCTGCGGGGTGACGCACGCGGCCACGCTGGCCTCGCCTGCAACAGTGCTGGGTCCTACATATGCGTGTTTTCTTGGCGAGACGTATCAAACACTTTCCCATGTGACAAGGAATTTTAAAGCAGGAATTCAGTCAATAAAATTTAGATTCAAGAATTTAAATCATTTCAGATTTTAAAAAAGAAAATATCCAATGCTCCTGTGTTGTACAACAGCAGATCACTTTAAACGGTTATTAACTGCATATCCACCCATTAACTAATATTAAGTGTTCTATGAAGAGAACAAAAAGATGCTGTATCAGATACCCAACACCATGGTAGTGTTTCAAAGTCAAATTCAACAAGGCCTCAGAATGAAAATTTAGGGGTTGTCTTCTAGGATATAATGAAAGAGTGCACAAGCACTGAAATAAGTCATTATTTTGACACAGTGGAGTAACGTGTTAGTTGAATTTCATGCTGCAGAATCTAAATGCAGCCTCTTAGCTGAACAAACATCTGCACAGCTAAATGACCCAGCCCACATATCAAATGTTACTCTTTTCCATAATATATAGCAGTACCTTTACTGATATTTCAAGCATCTTAAAAGCTATTAGAATATCTAACATCTCAGTAGATTATAACATGTTAAATACAAATGGCGCCCAATGGAAAAGTCCTTCTACATTGCTTCCAATAACATAACTTCAAAATCTTCCTCTGGAAGAAGAAGTATTTTCTACAGTGTATACAAATGGCCTTAAAAGGAGGCCTGAGTTAGACTACAAGCAAAAAATTCTCATGCAAAGGAGTCTTTGGTGAGAAGCATCCTAGCRCTGGCACAAGAACGTCTGCTGGGACGCTGAGTGCCTCAGGTTTTAAGGATTCCAGAAGCCTGGAAAGTTATCTTAGTTATCCAGGCCCTAAGAAAAAATCTTGTTCAGTTTTTGGCCTGTTTCCCACACTGGCTCACTGTGGTATTAGAAGGAGAAGGAAAGAACRTGGCAGCCTAATTTGGCTTAGTTTAACAAGCCTCTGAACTGCATCCTCAATTGTGCCCCCTGAGCTTTCACTAGAGAGGCAAACTTCGGGCTGATGATGACAYTGAATACAGTAGGAAGTCCTAGATCTGGGGAAAAATAAAAAAAGATCTTGGAAGAGCCAGTCATGGAAACACTGCACTCTAGTGCAGATTATTATTGAATAGGTATTCTTTATACATAAAAGCAATGTTTTTTAAGTTTTAAACCATGATATTCCTACTAGCTCACTAAGAAAAATCTGCTTTTTCCTATTGTTGAATCTCATGAAAATATTATCTTAAATCATATGACACATATTATTTTTAAGTGCACAACTGCTGCAGTGACCACACAGAAAACACAAACATGGCAATGGACATAAAAATGGCATGTCCGTATTCCATAATCCCAAAATATTTGTAAGATKCCTCCTTAAAACTAGTGTACCAAGCAGCCTGGGATTCTTCACCTAGCTGTACCATAAAAGATATTATTTTCCACAGACAATTTTTAAGCTGTTGCTTTCCATGTCTAGTGTTGGAGAAATAACCTTTTGAAAGCGACCTGGGGCTGGTTTATCTTTGGGAATCTCCAGACAGCCCAAGCAGGAGATGTAACGGATCCATTCACCATGTGGTAAAATGTGACTTTTACAGCTGTTAGTGCACTGTTACAGAATATTTTTGCAAACACAATCTTTGAGAAAGTATAGCATAACATTTTCTGTTTGTCTATAAAGCCTTCTTAAGATACCAAATCTCCAGGACACACAGAGAAATAATGTAGCTATAAACTGTGCTCAAATCTTTAATCTACGGAAAAAATCAAGTATACAGTTAGTGAATGGAACAACAACAACAAAAAAAAAACAGACAAATGGAAGAGACCATTGTGCTACTTGAATTACTATACAAATAATAACCCAATGAGGCACCCAACGCAGAAGAGTATATCGAGAAATTGCATTATATAAGAACCAATGATCCAATAAATACAATGTGTAAAAAAACAGATGTTCTATGTGTAATATACATGTATCTGGAAAAAAGAAAAAAAAAGCTTTTTGCCAGATAGAATGAATTTTATGAAACAGTGGGAGATTTTCAAAAGTAKGTAGAACATTTAATTGCCCATCTCCTATGGAAGGATAATGAGACTTTTGCAAATAACTTATTCTGTGTTTTCAAAGCCCAAAGAGCTGCAAAAGTGACTGATCTGTGTCAGAAATATTTGGGAGATCAGATCACGCATTCTAGTGGGAAAGAAAAACAGAAATACAAATGACTAAGAATACAGTCAAACTAATACAAACATATGTACCTAATTAAAAATACCTAACAGTAGGTTAACTGTTTTTATAGTTATGTAAATAAAGGTTGCCCAATTTCCCAAAATATCGCCTCAGCTTACTGTGCTTCTAATAAATAAGTTTCATGAAATATGTAGGGAGAGGTTTACCCACTAAAACTAACAGATTTTTAGTTTTTTTTTCTGTAATACTCATTTCCTGAACAATATGAAACGGTTTCATAGCTCATTTCTGAGAATATCTACTAAGTGATTATTACTTCTATGCTTTGATCAAGATAACTAAAATTAGTGGAGATATTTGTTTGCTGAGGAGAAAACAATTACGCTTTCATTCTTGATTCACACAACACGTCACAGGTAATTTGGGGAGAAGGTAGCGTCAGTGAAATGCAATTAATTGGGTACACTGGCTACAGAATATATTTTAATTATGCAGTAGATGAAAAAAAGCAAAGGTACAATTTCTGGACATATTTTATACATACAAATATGTAATGGGTCAAATGCCTGTTGTGTTAGCTAAATGAGCTTGCCGGAGAATACCAAAATGAATGCTTGCAGAGTGAGGCATTAGCATCACAGAACCATTGCTTACTATTTGGAAACCACATCTGCAATTTAAAATAAAGATCAGACTATATTCTCCTATTTAAAATACCAGATTTGAATGAAGCCATCTAGAATTTTCCATGATGTAACTTTGGTGTGTTTTATGCAGCAATRTAGGGGGATGAATGAAATTCTCAAATGTAATTTAATATACAATTTTAAAATCTGCTTACATTTTGAAACATAAACATAATTTGGGCATTTCTGTGAGTTCGTGATTAATATACAGCTCTATGCATTTGTTCACGAGAGGTTTTCTTTTCTCTTTTGTTTTTGTACTTGTTTTTCTTTCTTCTTTTTTTTTGGACTATGTGTGTGCAGATGTGTATRTCCTTTGGAGTAACCCTTGCACTTTGGTTTCATATCTGCAAAAAAGCCCCTTGCTCTTAAGACATCTATTTTAGGGTGACCTCACTTCAGTCCTTAACCCTTTTCCTACACTGAAGAAAAAAAAACTGCTTTGAAGAGCCTTATTTAGCAACMGGTACATTGACAGCTTTCTTCCCAATACAAGAATTATATCTAGGTTTTGACAGGAATGAAAATGGATGCTTACATGAAATATCAAAAAAGTGAAGCGCCCAGCCTTTCAAAAAGACCTCTCTGCTGTTTTTGGCAGCACAATCAAATGATGAGACAAAACGTCCTCACAATGGAAACATAGCATGGTGATGACTCAGGATACTGGCAAGGACTTTATTTTGATAGGCCTTGAACTAACCCAAGATCACTTTTTTTCCTTTTTTTTTTCAGGAAAACATCCGACAAATGACAACGTGGGATTCCAAGTAGGGGTAAAACTACCAGGAAAATGATGCAAGTATTATTCAGCTATTCCAGCTCAGAGTTTTTATTGGCATTCTCCAGAAGTTACTCTTCTGGCATTCTCTCTGACACTATCAAGCTACAAGCTTACTCTACGTTTAAAACTTTATGAACAAAATAGCCCTGTAATAAAAATTATACAGAAGATCACTACATAAGGTCATTAATACTTCAAAAGATGTGGCCATTCAAAATTTTTAGGTGTTGTATTAAAAGCAATACTCCACAGAAACCAAAATAATATCCACATACACCTGAACAACAAAAATCTATTTGCTTTCATCCAAACTACTTACTAGTCAATGTTTAAAAGAAATCAGATAACTTTGTTCAACAGAAATTTTCAAGCAAGAATTTAAGGAAAATATTTACATCTGCTCTCTCTTCAAAGAGAGGGAAACACTTACATGCTTTCCCAAGAAAGCAGTCTTGATTTTAATTCTCTCTGCTGAAAATAAATCCCATTCCTGATTTACCAGAGCCAGAAACTCTCTTTCTACAGCCAAAACAGTATGTACCTATTTTCAAAATTSATTAATTATTTTAAAATTATTTTTTTCTTTAGCATGTGCCTTTAAATCAGGTGCACTTTATGGGTACAATTTCAGGACTGCTAGAATAGTATATGTACACACACATATATACATATATATATTAAATGAGGAAAGATTCTACTGCTTTGCACACAATCATATTCTTCATACCTTCTCAACTGTGGATACACTGTGTAAAACCTACCCATGTTTTGCACAAGGATTTGGAAAAGATGTCAGACACTGGGACTCATGAGGTAAAGATCTTTATGCAGTTCCTCTATTTTGTGATCTGTGCTTAGATCGCCGGTTTGTCAGATAGAAATAGTTATGCTTCCTAACAAGGAAGGGAGTCTTGTAAGGGCAAATGAATTCATGGATTCATGGGAAACAATTCTCTTGCCTTCCCTGATTAGGGAGAAAAAATACAGGTTTACCCACTATCTAGTCCCTTCTCAGTTACATGCTCAATCAGGAGAAGCAAAGACTGGGGCATGCAGGGTTACTGCACATGCTACTGCTTGTATAGGATAGGAATACTTGGAGGCATCAATATTTTCCTCATTCTGAATGCATAGGAAAAAATATGCAAAGTAATATTTTTATATCAAAGAAAGAGAAATGTTTTCCCTCAGAAATTAAAGATTAATTTCACCTTGACAAACTAAAGGCACCAAAAGGTTAAAAACATGAGGCCAATATATTTTTTTAGCCTAAAGGTATATGGTTTTCAAGTTTCTGAATATTATACTGTGTTGAATAGAAAAACTCTCAAGTAATATAAAGGAGTACTAGCAGACTATATAAGATGAATCTCTGGAATAACTTAAACTAAGAAAACAAAGTTATACATGGTATAAATTTTGTTCATGAATTCTGTGTCATGAATTGTCTGCTTCCAATTTGCACATATTTTATACACATAGAATCACAGAATCATGGAAGGGACCTTCACAGGTCATCGAGTCCAACCCTGCTGCAYACGCAGGGTCACCCAGAGCATAGGGCACAGGGCGGGTCTTGAAGATCTCCAAAGAAGGAGACTCCACAACCTCTCTGGGCAGCCTGTGCCAGGGCTCTGTCACCCTCACTGTCAAGAAATTTTTCCTTAAGTTCCTGTGGAACTTTTGGTGCCTCAGCTTGTGGCCGCTTCCTCTAGTCCTGTCGCTGGCCAYCACTGAAAAGAGGCCGCCCCCTCCTCCTCACTGCCTCCCTTGAGGTATTTAYAGACACTGATCAGGTCYCCCCTCAGCCTYCTCTTCTCCAGGCTGAACAGGCCCAGCTCYCTCAGCCTTTGCTCACAGGGCAGATGTTCCAGGCTCCTGATCATCCTCGTAGCCCAGCGCTGGACTCTCTCCAGCAGCTCCACATCCCTCTTGTACTGGGGAGCCCAGCACTGGACACAGTCTCCAGATGTGGCCTTACCAGGGCTGTGTACAGGGGGACGATCCCCTCTCTCGACCTGCTGGAGATGCTCTTTTTAATGCAGCCCAGGATCCCATTGGCCTTCTTGGCCACCAGGGCACACTGCTGCCCATGGTCATCTTGTCATCCACCAGGACTCCCAGGTCCCTCTCCGTGGAGCTGCTCTCCAGCAGCTCAACCCCTAATCTGTCCTGGTATCCGGGGTTATTCCTGTCCAGGTGCAGGACCCTGCACTTACCCTTATTGAACTTCATGAGGTTTCTCACTGCCCAGTTGTCCAGTCTAGCCAGGTCCCTCTGGATGGCAGTGCAGCCCTCTGGGGTACCAGCTACTCCTCCTAGTTTGGTATCTTCATGTTATTACATATTTCTATAGGATGAACAGTCCTTTCCCATTTTCTGGCTTCAGGACTTTAACATGATAGAAATATGTAATATYCATTTCATTCTATAACTGAACAGTCACCATTTAACAAAGGTGCTGTAGAATACAGATTATCATCATACTCAGACAAGACAGATTCATCTACCATTCTTTCTTTTCTCCCTATAAGGTCTAATGAATGAAAGGTTTTGATAAGAGCTTTAAATTCTTTTAATTTATATTTAAAAAGATTTAAAACTCATCAAACCATATCATAGCTATAATGAATCCAGTCCACCATACAACTGTTCATAAGGGTCAAGGGCACTATTGCCATTTTCAGTTATAAATTCATTTGAGAGGAAACAATAAACACTAATTCCATTCATTTAAATAACTTGGACCTTCCAAACATCTTTGCATCCATTTGCTCTTATATAAATGCAAGGCTTTCCTCTCTTACATTTAAATAAACTCTGAAAAAAAGAGAAATTATGCTTGTGACTATTTTTGTCACTCTTCAAATAGTAGGAAATGCTCTTGAATTTCTGCTAAAGCAGGCAAATCAGTTTTTGAGAAAACAGCCACATTTGTTTCCTGCCAAAATTTCTGGCATGAATTCAGGATGCAGCATTTTCTTAGGCACTCTCAAATGACGTAGCATTACCTGAATCTGAAAATAGTTGACAGCTGGACAGAAAAACTGAAAAAGTAGGAAAGCAGCAAATATGATTAATGGGAATATACTCTGAGAAATAATGGCCTATTGCTCAAGAGACAGGCAGTACTAAAGTGAAAACCTGACCTGAAGAAAAACAGTGGGAGATTAAGCAGCAGCACATTAATCCTGAGTTGACCAGTCAGTTCACACACAAGTGGCCAGAGATCCTCCACTGCCAACATGGAATAATGGTTGATACTCAAAAAAAGGGGTACTATTTCAATTAATATTGAGGCTTCTATTCTGCTGTCAAATTATATATTATTTGAGGAAAACTGACATACAGTATGATCATATTATCTTTATTTTCTTATGAAGTTAGGTTAAAATGCATGGAAAAAAGAGTTTCTCCTGAAGGAATGCCACAAAAAAGTAAGGATCTTTCTCACAAGGAAAAAGAGTTCAAAACCTGAGATWATTTACTATTCACTGACAATCACTTCACTTGACTCCTTACCTGCTTCTACCCTTTCTCYTTTTACTCTTCACCTTTCTCTTGAAGAAACAACCATATTATTTCCATAAGCATGAATCCACATGCTTATAACTGTCAAGAATCAAGATTTTGCACAGTCAAGTAGGTGATGGTCCATACAAAGAAGAAATTGTAACTTGCTGTCTCAAGGTCATGTTGCCTTAGAGTCAARCTCTACTGTCTACAAGCTTTAGATGACTCAAAGGAGAAGATTAGTAAAGATCAAAGTATTCASAGGCATCAGTCACGTTGTGTGACTTAACACTCATTTGTCTCTTCATCAGTCGATTAAGCAAATTACCACTATGACACATTTAATGTCCATACTGTGAGAAAGTCCAAGCACATGTTCTCTCACATTTCTTCTGTTACTAGTGATTTTGAGCCACTGTGTTTTCCTTATCGATTTTGTCCTAGTTATCAAATATATTTGTGATTTAAGGCAAAACTCATCTGAAAAGACCCTCTGGTTTACTATTTTTTTTTTTTGGCAAAATTAATAAATATGAGTTTTGCCTAGTGTTCTACAGTTTAAAGAATTTCAGACCTATTTCATAATAGTATCATTATCAATAATGCCTCAGATTTTTTGATTAATACATTAAATGATCTGAAATTGCAAAGTTTTAAACTAACTTCATGTACCATTTAATTATCAAAACCATCTTGAGTTTTATAAGAAAGCACAATAATATTTAAGCTATTTACAATAAAAATAATAGGCACAAGTTATGTTCAAATATTGCTAAGCAGACTATTTAATAAAGAAGTCGGACAGAGCATTTATCTCTTTTAGACGACTTCATCGAGCATAGTATGAGACAAAAGAAATGTAATCCATGCAGCAGAGGCAGGAAGGTCTGTTTTAGATAATCAAGTAATGCAGACTAAGAGAAAAAAAAAAGCTGGATTGAACCCAAACTCGCACTTAACACTCAGGTAAAAATTGCTCTAGCTCATGAGCCTCCATCTTAAAACACTTACAGAAATACCAAAAAAAGGAAAAAAAAAAGAAAAATAGGAAAAAAAAAGCACCAGCACACTGTTGATTACTTACTATCTATAGGAACAATGATCAGCAGCTTGTTTTTGTTTTGTTTCTTACCATGAAAATTTTATTTGACAGATATAAAGCATTTTTTCAGAAAATAATAACATTCTCTTTTAGGTACTTGCCCATTAGCTGTGTTACAGGATGCCAACTGCATCACATTTTATGAACTAGAAAGTATTTAAAAGCTATTGATATGAAATGCCACAGCATTCTGAAGAAATGCTTGCACTTTTCCTTTCCTTATTAATATAACTATCTTTTGAAGTTGAAGGAGTATAATTTGGAGTGTCCACTAAATGAAGAGTTTGGAGTGTCCATTTATGTCAAATATTGCTATGCTTGACTTTAAATAATCACAAAAAAAAAAAAAAGGGGGGGGGGGCGCTGAGAAACTGAGAATGGTCCTGAATCTTTCACTATATTTTAATTGCTATGGGAAACTAGCACCCATTTTTTTCCACATTGCCTGTGAACTTGTSGATATCAAAAACTGTCAGAAAAAAAATGGTTTCCTCCTAGCAGAAAAACATTCTGAATCTACAATTTCAAGATTGGTGTTACTATGAACTTTTAACTTTGTAAGCTTAATTCCTATTTTAATTCATAATTTTATTAACTTTCTGAATAACGCTAGATAAAATCCCTACTAAACAGATATCCCCTCTAAAATAAAAATGTTATCTTCATATCTCAAATAGAAATCATAAAACCTATTTTTGCTCATTTCAGTTTTATATTTACAGAACTTACCATATTTTGGTTGCAAGAATCAATYTGGACCATATAACACTCATTTTCTTCTAGTAATTCTACTACAGAAACTGAAGATTATATATATGTAGAATGAAACAGATTTTCTTCCATTCCCTGGTTCTTTATTTTCCATTTTTTACAACCTCTTTATCAAAACTCTGTGAGCTATTACATTATGAAAGYGATACTCCTCTGTTACAAATTCATGGAGGGTATAGAGGCCATAATGTGGTTTTAGAGTAGATAAAGTGGACTCACGATGTGGGAATGGAAGCACAAGACATGTCTTGTGCTAGTGACATAAATTACAGCTACTTTGGAGAGCTAGTTGAGGTTGTGGTGTGTGCTTAGGAGCTACAACTCTTTGCAATTCTCCTCAGCTGAGAAAACAGTTCGCTGGGAAGATGCCATTATTCCCTAAGCCACAATATAAACACAGGGAGATTCATCAAGCCTAAATTTAAGCTAACTCCTATCCAGCTGCTTGAGAACTTCCATCAAGTGGCTTCAAATCTATATAATCCACATTTTGTTACTTTTTCTTCATCTCATTTCTTAGGGCTGTTATCTTAAACTTTACACTCTGTAACCTAACTACAAGTTTTACAATATTTCATGCTTTTAAGGTTACGATCATGGAAAGATAAAAAGTTACATTTACAGAGTACCATCATTTTGAAATAAATTGTGCAAAAATGCAGTCCACACCTCCCAGGAAATGAAATCTTTGCTAACAATTTTATTAATAAGCAAAATAGATTAACAAGCTGCAATAAATTCATGGTTTTCTAGTTACCACAGTGCTAAGTCAGGAGGAAGCATCTCAGAGCCCAGTGCACCAATGATACGGGACTGCACATTGCATTGAAGTGCAAACTGAGCAGGTGTGCAGGATCTGACCAATAACTGTGCAAACTATGGGAAAGAAAAGTCTCTGGGAAGTTCTCATTCTAAAATCTGCTCTTCCTGGGACATCTCAGTTGCCATTCTAAGTTTGCTTTGCTCCTAGTCATTGCAAATGTATTTCAAATGTATATAAAAAAGTGTCTATTACCCCTCAGGAAGTTATCTTTACACAACATTACTTTTTTCACGTGCCACACACACACTTCTGAATACGAAGATATACCTAAATTTATCTGAGTTACACAAAATACAGTTCAGGAGATTGTTTTGGCTCTCTAGCACTGATTACCTTAGACTCCAGGAATCAAAAGGCAAAAGATAAACAGCATCTTCAAAAGGAACTTGTAAATGAGGCTGCCAACTTCTCAAAGTTTCGATTTACTAAAAATACCTCCAATTACACAAGCTTTCCATAAGGACACTAACCAGTCAACACAACATCTGTGCAACATGTGCATCTGCCACTTCACTCTTTGCCTGTCTGGCTTCTTAAGTAGTACTATCTGGAACTTGTTTTACCARTTTTCTGATTGTTACTATTTTCCAACAGAATACAAATAGAAAACAAAGTTATGTTTGTTTTCAACAACAAAAAACTGTATTATTTTAATTCTTTCTCCATAGAAGTAGTACATAGATAGACTTGACCAAAGTTCCATTAAACTTCACTAAGAACAGCTTGCTCCGTTAACTACCATAGGCAAGACTGAATGCTATAAACTCCATTAGCTATCATCCTTTCRCATTTTATGTGTGATGCAATTGTAATTGCCCTTCTGTACATGCCTCCTACTGATCACATTCTTTTCCTATSTAACTGAGGATTTATAGCAACAACAAAAAGTTGACAAGAGTGCCATAAATAGAAAGTTACTACAAGAAAAGTAAGAACTAAGTAAGAACAGCCCTGCTGGGTAAGACCAAAGGTCCTTTCTGACTCCCATTCTGTCCCTGACCACAGCTGTAAGTGGATACTTAGGGAAAGAAAAGCATAAAGACTAACATTCTACTTGTTATGAAATATCCAGTCTTTACAAACTTAGCCCCCAAATTCATGGTGGCAAAGACCAGACTGCAGAACTTTTGCTTTCTTCCTAGCATTAGTATCATTATCTAGGAAGGCAGCGTGTTGCCTTTGCAACTCTTCAGATGTTGGGGATGGCCTTATGGAACATGTCCCATCTGCTGGGGGGTTCTCTCAAAGTGACTGGCCAAGAGCCAACAAGAAGCAAAACATCATCTGGCAGGCRGAAGAACGAGGCTGAGCTCAGTGGCAGGATAGCCAGACCACAGCAGCAGAAGACATTAGGCACCAGGTTGGGCCTTGAGTTTCTCAAAGAAAGCAAAGATCTGCCTAGAGCAGGTTTCCCCTCTTTCTTCTCAACACTGTTGTCAGGTGAATGGGTTTGTATTTATTGGGTAGTGGCTCTGCATGCAAATCAACACTTTGGAAGGCTGGCTCTCCAAGCAGAGATGAATAAATGATTCAACTACTTATTTTAGTCACAAGTCACTCTTTGCATGAGAGACTTACCAGAACTTTACCAGCCAACTACCAGTTAAGTACAGTTCTTAGCTTTAACAAGATCTTTTTAACAAAATCTTTTCCTTAGCTTTAACAAGATCTTTTTTAGCTTAAGGAATTTCCTTAAGCATCAAATGTGTCCAGGATCTGCTGCATTTTAATGGCCAACACCACAAAATACAGCAAGAGCAAGTACACTGAAGAATTTTGCAAGTTTTGTTCATTGCTTTGGCCTAGATGGGAGAAATAATGAATTGCCAGAAAAGAGGAGAGGATCTCAGAGATCCAAAACAGGTAATTTTTTGATTTCTACCTTCACTCTACGTTGCAAATACGTTTCAGTATTTGCAACAGCCAATTGCTGACTGCTGCGTTCATCGGCAGCGATGTCAGGAACTTGTGAATACAAAAAGAGTGATGGATTGAACTGAAGATTTTTTTCCTGTGATTCTATCAAGAAAAAGCTTATGCCCTATTATTATTATTATTATTATTATTATTATTATTATTATTATTAGCTACCTTTCTGAATTTCAATTTCTATGAGATAGGCACATACTTGTAGTGCACTGAAGTATGCATCTGGGGAAACAGAACAGAAATAACCAAAGAGGCAATCTGAGATACAGGTATGTAGAGGGGGAGATAAGTTGGCAGATAAAGCATGTGTGAAGATTTTGGACCACGTGCTCCCCAGAGGACTCTAGATGTTTAACATTCCTTGTAGTTTAAAAGTAAGCATCTTGTGTCAGCCTAACTCATTTCTCTACTAGAGACTCTGGAGTCATAATCCTCCCTGAGGTATAGAGGGACAAAGAAGTCCCTGAAAAATACCTTCTAGGTGCTTCAGGGAAAATAAATAATATTCATAATCATCTCCAATTTAGATCTTTAGATCTAGAGGAACATTTTTTTACGGTAGATATAACCAAAAAAAATCATCTAGAAATTGTTTTTTTTTTCCTTACCTTAGCTTTTGGAGGAGTAATTTGTGCAAAAAAAAAAAAAAGTCTGTAATGACCTCAATAACCCTACTTGATTCAGGATCACAAAATCTACCAACTTACAGTTATATATGTTATCCATTCATATCTACCTGGACAGCAGCAGATCAAGATGAGTGTGGGTTTGTATTTCATTACTTTTCAAAGAAGAGTTCTTGTATTTCCCACTTCTGAGTGCTAGTAGGACACATACATGCTCTCTGGCCAAAAATCTCCAGGTGGTAAGTGATGGACACCAGGAAATGGATTTGCCAGATCAACAAATCAGCTCCTTGAGAACTCCTCTGCCTATCACTGATCAGCAGTAAAACTAGTTACTATTTATATTWGAAATACTTTTATCAGAATATTAAAAATTCTTTTAAGGATGAAGAAATATAGGCCTTTTATTAACCCTGCCCCTATAATCTTAGGTGCATCAATGAATGGCTACAATTCGTTAACTATATCTCATTCATATATCTCTTTTCTCAGCACTTCTGTTCCTGGTCTCCATGTGCAAGTATTATATCTTCTTCTTGTAAGAATTTGGCATGTATTAATTCTAAAAAAAAAAAGTGAATAATTACGAAAAGGCAGCAACATTCTTTACCCCTCTGGTAATTTATCAAACACCACATATGTGTCCACACTTTAAAACTGTCAGGCAGATCAAAGTGATATTCTTCGTAATAACAGACGATACTTTCTGAAGAAGTCAGTACAATAGGTCTACTGTACATCAAAGATGAATTTATAAAAGAGTATAAAGCCAGGGCTTACAATAAGTAAAAACACAGCACTGGAGACCTGGCATGAAACTCTTTACAGAATATTAGAAAGCCTTAAAAAAAAAACTGWTTTAAACATAAATCGTCACTTCTTTATTATTTTGTCTACACTAATCTTTACAACATTGCCCTATAAACCACTAAATAGACTGCATTTGGAAATCACACCTTTAAAATTTAAACAAGGAGTTGCTATTTTGATGACCATCTAAATTTATGTAATCAAAGCACAAAACATAGAACCACAACCTATTTTATTTTTGAGGCAGGGAACAACTATTTAATCCTTCTATTTACCAAGAACTTCCACTGAAATCAAGCTTTCTAACTAAGATTAATGATGTTTATGGTTCCTAAACAATTCTTGGGATTTGATCTAGTCAAATATTTGGAAAAGAGTAAAGGTCTTTTTTCATAGCTTAAAATGCTGTTTTTTTCCAAAACACATTCTTCTCCCTCCATACACATGGAATAACATTTTTCCAATGGGAATCAAAGCTAGTATATATCCAGTGTATTTTCTCTTTATACTCCCAGCTTTAAAATAGTTTGCTATTCCAAACAAATATCTTTTCTAGACAAAAGGAAAGAGATAACACAGACTACTACTTATTTTAAGATATTTAGGTATTAYTAGCAGTTACTCAACTGCTAAAGCCATAGATTGTCATGTTTAAACAAGAAATAATATGCATGTTTTTAATGAAAAGAATTATTGGAATAAATTACAAATGGTTGAATAATATTTTTGGAAAAGTAGAGAATTTTCATTTAAATCTCTCTAATACTAAGATGAACTAATTGAAGTCTTAYGGTCTGAGTTAATTCCAATCTCTACCACATTATCACTTGAGATCTTATAAAACTTGGAGTTATCACAAAAAGCTTGTGACAGAAAGGCTACCAACACTTGCTGACACTGTTTCCTTGTCAAGACAGGTCCTCTATACTTGTCCAATCCTGTATTAATGCCATTTCTTGTAGTCTTAATACTTGTCTACTTTTCTCATTCAGGCAAAGTATATGGTTTACCTTCCTGAAAATGTACTGATTTAAAAATTCCTCTATCYATTTTCCAATTATTACTTCTAATTTAATCTTGGCGATTTATCTGTTCTCAAATTTTGCCAAATCTCCTAATTTACTTATGTTCAAAAATTATGGTGACTAGTTTTGCCTTAAATATTGATTAAAATTGAACAAATCTAGTAGGAATACCAATCCATCAAAGCCGATTTGGTGTCTACAACAAACCCCATGAACAATGATTAGATAATTCCTTATTGATAGGAATATTGATAATTCAGAAGCTCAGTGATGAATGAAACAATATTTTCAATGAATTCATGCTTGAAAAAATGTGAGAGTGAGTGGATCAATTGAAAYTGCTGAATTAATTATTAATTTCTTACTAAATGGCTACTGGCAATGATCTAATATTGTTATAACCTGTCATGCTAAACTTTTTTAAAAACAGCTAAGAACAACTCCTGGTACTTGGATGCCTTTAGTAGTCAAATCAGTAAGTTACACTGATTTATAAAAATTCTTAACATTAGAAATAATTCTACCTATAAAGTTCTATTAAAATATTTTGGAAATTCAACACTTTAAAGCTTCAACTCTTTTATTTCACTAGCAGAGCTAGTACAATTTACTACCCTTTAGTAGTTCTTATTCATTAGCCTAATTAAAATCTTCAACCATAGCACTCTTCCACTATACTTTATATGCCAGAAAAGAGTTTTTCACAATCAAGTATTAATACTATAWTCTACTATCTGAACTTTTCCATGATATCCTTATATATACTTGAATTCCCAGACCAAAAGCCGAAACTCAAAATGCCATTTATTATACCCATGATATTTTAAAAAGATAAGTTTCAAGTAACCATTAAATTATCGCTGTATTTCAACTACTAGTCCATATAATACAAATTTAATTATTGATTTATCTATTTTTTCATTATCAATTGCTATTTACTATATRAGATTTTTTTCAAATTGACTTTGAAAAAAAACCCCTTTGCTTTTCAATGCATTGCTAAATGCCCACACTCTTGGAGACACCTACATTGCTCTATAAAACATTATATACATCAGCTGAACAACAGGGATGAACATGCATTTCTGTAAAATTTATATAAGAAAATAACTCCTATTTTCAACATGTGAGACACATGTGAAATATCCACGGAGCTAATGCAAAACATCAAAAGAGACATGTTTTCCTTCCATTCATTGGTGTCAAGTAGGTCATATCCCTTTATGGTACTATACATCTGTTGGGTGTGAATTAATTTCAGTGGCATAGGTTTTCTTAATAAGTGATGTGCCAAAATGTTGATAAAATGCCGACAGCCACCTGCTTTCAATCTGCTTCAAACCAATCCCCTGAAAACCTACTTTCCTTCTCCTTCCTAGGTATATGCTCATTAATACACACACAAAAAAAAGACAAATGAAGCATTAATTAGATGGCAACAGTGAAAAATTCAACGAAGAACACAATAGACAAGGGATATTATCCTGTCACTGAGTGGGCAATTTTTTTTGAAGGTGATGAACTTGCTTACCTAAAGGATACTTTAGGTTTACAAGCAAGCTCTTCTGCTCCTGTTGTATAAGCCATTAAAAGGCTGCTTTCTTTGCAACTGTACAAATTAAAGGTTTAAGATATTCAATATATGAAAAAAACTCTCTGGACAGGAGTATCAGTCTGGTGCAAAACAGGGAAGAGTCTTTCAAAATCTTGCTGTTAACCTAAAGTTCATACATAGTTGAGGCCTCAGAGACTAATAAATAAATACATCTCCTGTASGCTCCCCTTTCATTAGTAAATCTATGTTCTGAGATGGTGGTGATCACCTCTTACGATCTCCCACTGCTTTACCCAGCATAAAATAGACCTGATAAAGCATAAAGTTTGATCTCAAACCAATCCTGTTCTTCAACAGGTTTTCTCTTCAGACTTGAAGGATTATACATGAGGAGCTTGCTGTAAGATTGCTGCTTTGGAAAGCTAAGAGAGAAGTTTGTTCTGCAGACCAAAGATTCCACTGAGAATCTGAGCTGAGAGCTCAATACAGTGCAAGTGTCTACTCAGCCAATCTGCCATGGAACAAGGAAGGTCCTCACACTGATATATAAATTCATGGAAAAATAAGAAATGAAGAGTAAGAATTCATAGCCAGTTTCATGGTTGGTCGTTGCAAATGTACCTTCCTACAGATCTGTGCTGGGCCTGATCACATTCAASTTATTCATAAACAGAAATGAAGAGCAAAATGAGAATGTTTGTRAAGTATTTTAACTTATTTGTGGTAATAAATACAAGGTCAGCTGGGAAGGACTGAAGACTTTGAATGCTGAGTAAAATGGCAGATTAAACACARGGTAGGTAAATGCACCCTGAAGCAAGCAGGAAAAAATATAAAAAGAATATCAAAATTTGCCTTCAATTTACCTATTGCCACCTAAAAACAAGTTTTTGCATTACTACACTGAGCCTTAGGAAGGGATGAGATCAATGGCCAGTAGTAGACAAAACCAAAACCAAAACCAAAAAGCAACTATTTTGTTAAGAATTAAAGGAAAGGGAGGTGGAACAGAAGGGTGAACATCGTTGAGACACTGTATGAATCCACATTTGCCTGCACCTTGAACACTAGCTGCAGTTATGGTCAGGATCCTGCTCCTCTCCCTCCTTCTCAAAAAGGACAGTGCAAAACTGAAAAAGATTCAGAATATTTAACCAAAGTGACTAACAGCATGGAGCAGTTTATAGGAKGCAGTGCTAGTCACACAAACTTGCATTTTTCAGTCTGGGAGAAAAGAGCTGAAAGTGARATATGATCCAAGTGTAGAAGATAAGAAAAGTAATTGCACAAATTCATGAGAGGAAAAAAAACAACACTATTAAACACAGACAATCATCCTTTCTAGATTTAAAAAAAATAATATCAGTCAATGATACTGTTCAAAAAGAGCAAGTACAATATTTCATCCAGAAGATGATCCACAAGAAAAGGCAACAAAACTTGCAAAAAAAGAAAAGAAAACCTCCACTGCAAATATTAAGCACCAAACAAACACTTCAGACTCGAGTCTTCACTCTACTTTTTAAGATCAGAAAAAAAAAAGAAAAAAACACAGAAACTATCCAGTATCTGGTATTCTTTTTTTTTTTTTTTTTTTTTTTTTTTGCCTCTGTAAGAAATGGAACAAATCCTCAAATAATTTCAGAAAGCAGAAAAACACATTTATCCTTTTTGTTTTTATCTGTTTTATCCAACAGAACAAAGGTGTGTAGTGAAGAGACTGGAGAACTGCACATGGGTATCAAGCCTGTGTGAAGACCACTGGAAACTGGGACCCGTATGTACAGACTTAGAAAGAAATGGTAAGACTGCAGGAGACCAAGTCCAGAGACTGGGAGAAGAAAAGAATATTTTATGATCTTTTTTTTTTCTCCTGTGGGATATTGGGCTGAATACATGCATAGATCAAAGAGCACCCCCATCTCTGCCTGCCTTAATGATGTGGTTCATCCCTGCCCCCTTAAAATATGTTTTTTATTTTGTTAAAAAGTATAAATATTTAACTTGCTTGAAAACACTGGTTTCAAAAAATGGACATGTGTTATTCTTTATATATGGCAGTTTTTAAAGTAGGTTTAATATGATGATTACTTGATATTCATGAATAACAAAGCTAATTACTGTTGCTAAATCCACATGCCCCATGCAGTTTTAATATGGTGAAGCTCCCCTTTATCCCTTAAAAGAAGATTTAAATGCTTAATGATTTTTAAGCTTCAGAGAATGGGACAGTAACTTTTGCATTTTTAACTAACTATGGCTTATTCTTTGAACTTCAGGACAGATGAATGGAATTTGCTGAACTCAGAATCGCAGGAACTAGAAAGTGATAGGGATTATTATGAGCAGTTACAGATTGTAACATTAACTAAACCAACTAGACTAAAATCACAGCAGATAGTCCTATCTTGGCATGAAAAAGCAATGAGATGTTCAGGTTTTTTATGTTCCTTGGCAAAGCTTTTTGTGCCAAAGGTGATCTTTTCTTTAAGATTTAATCTTGAGTAATCTGTTTCCTTTCATTTAATTATATAACTCCAGAGCTCTAGGATTCCTTCTGCAACCCTTGATTACTCTGTTTCTGCCTTGACATTTACACTTCTCAAATATCTATGGATTCACAGATCCAAAACATCTTCCTTGCCATCTCTCATCCAAGCCATATGCACTTGACTCTGAATTTCTTTTTCTACCTTCTTTTTCGTAATCAGTAGCAGAATCCAGAATATTTTTGTYGTTTTTCCATGAACTTTTAGTTAGCTTCAAAGAACTCTTTGCTGGAAGAGGTGTCAGCCCATGCAGCCAACAAATGAGTGCAAACCAGCAACCCTCATGCTCATCTTCAGAAAGAGCAAGGAAAAGGACCCAGGGAACTACCATATAGTCAGTCTCCTCGTGCTCCCTGAGAAAAACATGGAACTCCTTTTCACAGAAGCCATTTCCAGACTCTGGAAAGTGTCTAGGAACAACAGTGAAGATTTACTAAAAGTAAAGCAGGCCTGACCAACCTGATCACCTTCATGCTGAGATGTTTTTATGATCAGACAATTGCTCTGTCGGAAGAGCAATGACAGATGTCATTTGCTTTGACCTAAGCAACATTTTTCACAGTCTTATATAACATCCTTCTGTGCAAATGGGTTTGTATGAACTGAACACACACAGAAAACACACTGGACCACCAAAATCAGAG
This sequence comes from Nothoprocta perdicaria, assembly GCF_003342845.1. Taxonomy (NCBI): domain Eukaryota; kingdom Metazoa; phylum Chordata; class Aves; order Tinamiformes; family Tinamidae; genus Nothoprocta; species Nothoprocta perdicaria. Next base: position 2,768,717 of record NW_020455910.1, on the reverse strand, counting down.
AAGAAGCAATGGTCATTGGTACAAAGTATATCTTGCATCAGCTAACCTCTGATTACAAGTGATATTTCTCAAGGTTTGATGCCATTTCATTAATGACCTTGCCAATGGGACAGAATGACCCTTAAGAAAGCCCACAAGAGACAGCAAACTGGGGGAAGTGGCTGAGACGCAGAGGGGTAGGGCTGCCATTCAGAGGGATATTGATAAAAGAGAGAAGCGATTGGCAGAAACCTCATGCAGCTCAAAGATAAGTGTAACCACCTGTACAGGACATGGAGCAACTTCAAACAACAACACATGGATGGATGTCAACTACTAGAGAGCAGCTTTGAAGAGAAGAACCCAGGAGTCCTGGTGGACATTTTGATCCTGTGACAGCAGTGTGTCCCTGCGCTGAAGAACGTCAACCATTGGGCTGCATTAATAACAGGAACAGAAATGGATCAGATGAGATTATGCTCTTGCACCTAGACTATGGTTTCTAGCTTTCTTCCCCAAAGAAGAAAGAGATTGACAGGCTCAACTGATCAGTGGACCATCAAGGCTGTTAGAAGGCTAAATTTATGCAGTCTGGAGAAGAGAAGGCTAAGGATGGGGGTGGGGAATCAAGTGAGGGTGATTAAGCACTGAGAACTGCCCTGAGGCGCAGCTGAACCTCCATCCTTAGAGTTATTAAAATTTGAATGGGTGATGACCTGCAAAGCCTGGTCTAAGTCTGACATGAGTCTTCCTTGTAGAAGAAGAATGGTCGAGATGACCTCCAGAGGTCTTTCTACATAACTTAATGATGTTTGCAATGAAGTAATTAGCAAGGGTGACATGTATAGCCAAGTGCAGACTACAGATTAGATTAACTGAAATGAAAATAACAGCATAYAATTGGATTATTACATATTTTTTTCTATTATCTAAAGAAGCAACATGAGGCTAATAATAAATGTGTATACCTGAGGGCAGGTGGCTTCATTAAGCTTATTGGATTGCAGAACATTAGGAAAAAAAGAGAGTAACAAAATTAACTACTGGATTTATATTTTCAATATAGTGAATCAAGATGTAGCTTTACAACTCATTAAAAAGAAGGAAAACACTAACATGAATAAGAAATATTCCTATTATTTAATAGGAATCATGAGGTTATTTAATAGGTTCATGAGGTTATTTAATAACCTCATGAATATAAGGGATATATTAATGAAGAACAAAYAGGTATCTCAGGATATAGTCAATAAAATGTTTTCTGAAAGACTCTATTAATTGCTCTCCAGACTGTGAAGCCCACATTAATAGTACAGGACTTCTGCACAGCACCAGCTCAAAACCTAAATTCGAGGCATCCTTTCACCTCTTGTGACTTCCATTCCCCTGACAATGGTAAAACGGCACTCTGCAAATTATTTATTGAAGATATTCACATGTACCTTTATTTAGAATGCTTATCTAATGTCTATCCAAAAGAGGCCCTGTGTCTGCGAAGTATCCGAGGAAGATACCCTGCATTTCTTCACATGTTCCATGTTTCAACATGGTCATGAACCAATGCCCTTTCTCTCCCCCTGCTCTTGGGAAGGGATGACGAAGAGGAGGACGGTGTGATGCCCAGACGAGCAGAACATAAACAAGCTCTGGGGTTCTGACAATGTGGGAAGGGCGAAACAGAAGCAGCTTTGGCTGCTCTAGAGCATTTCCCATCTCCACYCAGCCCCAAGGCAAGCTGAACCTACAATCAGGCCGGCAAGGAAGAAGTTTCTTCTCCAGCTCTCCCATAAAAAAAAAAAGTTTTGGAAAGGAAGAGTTGACTATGTCTCTCTTTTTAATTTTCTCCCTAACTCTATTATTTGTTAAGATTTCTCAATAGGTGCTACAGAAATGCCAGTGGAACCTTGTCTCATTTCAGTATTAACTGTCTTTAAAAGACACTGCCAGCCTGACTAGATSCCTGGTTGAGAGGACAAGATATATACACTTTTTGCTAGGGCAAAGCTCTTTCCCTCTATTTTTTTTTTCTTTCATCAGCCTAAAAAACTAATAATTTAAACTCACAGGTCTGTCACAATTAGTGACTGGCTTTTCATGCAAACTGATGGTCAACTCTAAGAAATAACCAAGAGTAAGAAACTGAAGAGAGGACTGCACAACGCTGAAAGACTGCAGAAAAAAAGGAGAAATTAACAGTTCAGAAGATGAAACACCTCATACGTGCCCCATCATCACTCTTAATGACGAAGCAAAAGACGATTCAGACATGGACTGAACCCTGGGATTTGACTRAGGACAGACAAGGGAAGTCTTCAGGCAACACTCGTATTCATTACCAGGCACAAGGAATATTTTGCAGTTCATTGGTTGAAACGACATGCAGAGTCAAGTGCGTGGACATGTAAACTCATGAGAAGATGACCAACCTACAGTAAAAGCTGAAATTAAGCACTAGTGCCTCTCCTCCCCAAAAATACCTCAAAATTGTTTTCCTTTCTATGTAATTATTTTCATCAGCTAGTATTTCCCATGCATCAGATGTTACAGAATCACTTCAGCCCATTTACTGAATAGTATTTTTTACTAAAATAACGCTGTTCCTGTTGTTAGAACAATGTCAGAATACAATGGCAATCTAACCAAGCACATAATAATAATACATATATGTAATTTACTCAGATCACTGTATATCACTACAGAKGATGCAAACACTGAGAGCTACATCACAGCTACAATGTTTTAAAGGAAATTTGACTGTAAACCAGGCAAAATAACCTACCTCAGTAGTGCTACTGGAAGGTTCCAGTCCAACCATGTTGGCTTCTACTAGCTGCTGAAGAAGTTGTACTTGAGCCACACTGAGGAAGAAATCCAGATTTGTTGTTGCATTTACCTCCAAAGAATGACCACACACTAAAATCTCCTGTAGAGAAAATAAGGAAAAATACTAGACAGCAGCTACTAGGTAAATAATTTGCAGTCTTGTATAACCATATTTTGATTTTCTGCTTTAGTCAATGCTTCAAGATAGGTATAAAATGYTAATTATGGCTTTTCAGGGGACAGAGGTGCATCAGACTTCTAAATGAGGATGTGGCTTATTCTTTGCTTTGCTTTCATCAGCGTGTGTAACCATTAAGGCAAATTTTGTAAGGAAAGCATTTCATGTGTGAGGTCTTGTTTCTGTCTCTTGGTAKTATCAAATAGTGGACTGTCAGACTTTGTTTTTTATTTTCTTGGCAAAGAGTGCAAGTCTCTTTTCCTTCCAAAAAAGGATGCACTTTTTTGGGAACATAAACTCTGCTTGATTTATAATGAAATCATGTGCTGGAGCTCACTGATAACCAACCTAATTGATTTCTCTTTGCCTGTAAAACATTGTTAATACTTTGGCAGAGCTAGCTGGATAACCACTGCTTTATTGGTGTTATCTAGCACAAGAAAAGCTCTTGACCACTGCTGGCAAGCAATAAAGAGATGAAAAACAGAACCAATCCAGAAGGCTTTGTTAATAAGTAGAAGTGCTGCCCCTTCTCATGATACTATGTGCATACCATTCRAGTTCTTAGTAATCTAAAATAGGCTTCTTCTTTCACTAGTGAACATCATATAGGGATCAGATAACAAGAAGAATTTAAGAAGCAAAAAGATTTTAATTCTTAAGTAATTTTTTTATTTAATTTTAAAACTTATATTTGTTCTGAGTTTTTTTTACTTAATCATTTCCATGCACCCTAGCCACTCCCAAAGCTATTTCTTTTTTTACATTAAATATATTTCCATCTGCACTTGTGATGGCTCCTTATATAAAACAAAGTTGTCCATTTTTCCTTAAATACTTATTATCTACCATCTTCCAACAATGTGCACCCATTTCAGAAAGCATAAATATCTTTTTTATTCCTATCTCAGTTTTGCTCATTCAAGGAGGTAGCTGTTAGGAGGAATAATTCCTGCAAGCTCACAAAAGCTGACTGGCATCTCCCCTATATAATAAGTTTTCTATGAAAGAGATGAGGAAGTTTCCACTTCCAAAAAGTGAGCCAGTCTTTTGTGTGTAACAGGCCTGACACACTAACCATTAACAAGCCGATCGCAGCCTGGCAAACATGACTGTTAAATATGGAATACCTTGAAGTACCCAGATTGCTGGTCAAGGACACACAATGTCTGTGGATATCTGTGAGCTTGAGAATCTCGCTAAAAAACCTGCAACTCAACCTGCTTCTTACAGGCAGCATGTGGCAACAAACCACATTTGCAGGTTTGTTTGTGAAGAGCTTATGAAGACAATATTTTGTAATATACTATCACAGCAACTCTTCTTAACAACTTTCTATCGGAAAACCTTTCAAARTATTGCTGGCAAGCATTAAAGGATTCTCCTTTTTCTGGATTGCAGACAGGCTATCTACCTCTGGACTGGCTGCCTTTAATATTAAGGGCTATACACGAGTTTCCTCTGGCAGAGAAAGCACATTTCAGGTATTATGATTGTTTTTTTGATAGCTAATGGTTTCTGGATTTGAAAATAGGATGGTTATCCATATATTAAAAGTTCTGCTACTTCTGCTCACATTTTGTACTCACCTCTGGGTGCAAATTCTCCGGAGCATCAATTTTTGTGAAAATAATTGCAGGAGCTGCAGTTATTCGAACTGTGAAATCTGTTAAAATTGGAGTTAAAATTGCTCTCCTTTCCTGATGCCGCCTTATGCTAGGGGAAAAAAAAAACAAAATAAAATAGGTTAAATCACATTATAAACTGTTTAGGGATCAAAACTTCCCATATTCTTCCAGACATATAGCAAACAGCACAATAAAAGCTTCAACATCAGTTTGACTTTTTGGTTTCTATCTCAAAAAAATACATATGTAGCATCATTACAAATCACATTAGTTCCAATCCTGAAGACAGGATGCATCTTTGTTTATTGACCAAGATATATCTAAATATTTGAATTTTCAAATTATATCTTTCCAGATAATTGTTGCAATTGGCTTTGTTTTTCTGCTGTTTAACTAGACTATACAAAATCATTTGAATAAAGATACCAGCTTTAAAATCAGTATTTTTCAAATGTGTTAATGGATGCTCTTTAAAAATAACTTTTATCTCTAATATTTGAATTTGTGCATTAAAGTCTTGTAGGAGGAAAAATACAATTGCTGATCACAATAACATAACTATGACAAAAACAAAGACATGAAAAATTTAACAAGTTGATCCTACATAACTAGCTAATCCTTGCAATTACAAATTATACTTTTTACAATTGTTGTTCAAAGATGTTAAAACTGCCCCAAAATGGAGACCTGTCAGCTTTCTGCCACTGCTTCTCTGTTTCTTTCTTAGAACCTTCTTGTCTAAAATCAAGATTTGCTTGCCAAGAACATTTGCACCATTAAACTTGATTTTTTATTTTTATTTTTCAGCTGTGTGTTTTTTTTTTTTTAAAAAAAAACAAATACTGAGCCCCGAGGCACAATCCGATTAGGTATAGACCTCTAATAGCTTATGACAATACATTCCAACTAGCCAGGCTCTTGTGGTCAGGTCAAATAAATTATTGCCACAGAATCCCATCTGAGAACACCTGATCAGGGAAAAATAATAATAATAAAAAAAAAAAGAGATCAAAATGGTGCTTAGACCCCAAAGAGGATACAGTTCAAATTCCTGGGAGACCCCTTCCTTAAAGAGAGATTTTTGATAATTGTCTCTACYTATCATTCTCTATAGGTAAGCTAAATTCCTGTGTCTGGCCACAGGCAACTCTAAAAACAATCACAGAGTTATTGGTCCTAGGTAAGCTATAAAAAAACCCCAACCTTCTTATAGGAATAAAGCTTTTGGAAGCAATAAAAGTTAAAATTATTAACAAATTATGCAAACATCTCCAACAACAGAAACGACTAAACCACACTGGCCAGACAAAAAAGGAACCCAGCTGTCCTGAATCACCAAGGTGGGCCTACATGGCAGTTGGGTGCTTTCATTTCGCCCTCTCCTGTGATCTTGGCCTCGTAGGCATGAGCCAGACATGAGCTCTGCACTCAGGTTAACTATTCTTCACCCTCTGCTTTGGTTATCCATGAAAGTGTCAGGAAATGATGTGGTGAGATGCCTCTCCACGCAGAAATCTCGTCACTGAGATGCAGAGTGAGCGAGTTCATCTCTTGGTCAAGGACAAAGAGTTAACAAAGAGTTAACAAGAGTACTGTTAACATTTTTTTTTGAATGGATTCAGTTTAAAAGCACAAAACCTCACGTGCTGATGGTTTATAGGCCAAGAGTCAGGCAAAAAAGAAATTAAATATACATCATTATGTCGCTGACTGTAACACTGGCCTACTCTTCTTGTAGGACCAAAACCCATAGGTAAGAGTTTACCACCCAAGCTACACAGGTACTGAYGGCTCAAATCTTACCACTAATTAGCCAAAGTGTCTTCATAACATGCAGGAAAATGGCAAATTATAAAGGAACAGATGTGGGTAGGCCTGAAGGTTTTTAAGTTTATTTAGGACAACTTCAGCTTTATACAAAGGTTAACAAGCAGATGCTACAGAGCACAGAGCTCATGTTTACTGAGCACAGGTGTAACGAACTTGTGCTTCAAATGACCTTCCCAATTACTGCCAAGGAGGCCGGGTATGGTTCTTACGGACAATTCAATCAGTGACTGTGAGAAAATAACCACTGGACAGAGAAAGTTCCAATATTTTGGCCAGCTGTGGCTCTGCTAGTCGCAATAATGGTTTCTGAAGCAAGATGAGTCTAATTAGACACCAAATTAGAAAGCAGATTGGCTATAGATTGGTGTATTGAACTGAGAAACTGGGCTTAGATTTTGCCAGTTCTGGAAATGCTTCTCTCCCTGCCATCACCTTAGTGTTAAATATAAACCAGATGGCTTTTTTTCCCCCCCAGATTCTATTTCCCCCTTACAATAGGAATAGAAAGAAATGCCTTTGTTTTTGTGGAAAATGAAAGCATAAAGTAGTAGAACAATTCCGTGAGGGGGCACACAACTACACGCCAGGTAACTTCCACTTGCGGTGACAAAAATCATAGTAAGCATGATTTCAATATATGAAGCAAAACTATAAAAACAAGTCATTTCACAGCAAACAATTTGCCCTTCATCCGAAAAATTTTTCAGCTCCTAAATATTCTCGCTTCTTTATTTTCAAATACTATTTTAGTCCAGGCACTGCATTTAAGGGATTTTTTGGTAATACATTGATTGCTTTTGTTATTTTTCTTTTTCTTTTTTTTTTTTTTTTTTTAATCAAACTTTGGTGGTATCCCTGTTCTATCCTCCTTACTGGTTTCTGCATTTCTAGTTGGCAAATGTGAAGTTCAGGAAAATTAAGTATTAGCAAACTAACTGTAAGTACAAACAGAAGGCAAGCAGAGCACAGTAAATAATGAGGGGAGAGGATATGAGAACGCGCACAAAAGGAACAAAGCAACAAATTCCACTTTGAATTATTAAATCTTCCACACTGCACCTAAGTGCATCGCTAACTTAACACAGGTGTACACCACATGAGCTTATGAAAAAACTTGATTGTGAAGAGCGTAATGATGGCTCTATGTCTGCAGCACATTCATTCCATGGTTCATTTGTGCATCTGTTCTATATTTGTCTTGAGAAAAAGAGGAAAAGCTAGTACTTTTAGAGATGTTAAAGCAGTTGATCATCTATACTTTAAAAGCAGAGCACATTGAAAGACCATATGCTAACACAAAGCAACAAGGCAGCAAACCAGTTGTGATAAGGCTTGCAGGAGCCTTTTACCCAGCGCTGAGTTTGGGCTGGATCTGAATGGGGACATGACCACTGCTTGCAGAGCACTGAACCTCAGCGCTGGGCACTGTAACAGCCTAGGACAAAAATGTTCTGTCCTCATAAAAAACAATTTAACTATAGGAAAAAGCAGCAGAGAGGGAAGTAAAAGGGAACGCCTAACAGCACTGGAAGTAATGATAGCAGTACAGTGGCATCCTGAAKGCTCTTAGGAGTTTTTGCATTAAAGCATAATCAAAACGAATTCTTTGGAAGAAGACGTTGCAATAACTCTGAGAACAATCACTGGAAAAGCCTTTAAAACATGTAGGATAACCTGAGAGTGAGAAAGCGAGGGACTTTTTGCAAATTGAAGGTGCCAGCCTGCTAACTGGCAGGCGGAGGCTCCATGTTGGGTGGGTGAGTGCAGAGCTCTCATAGAAAACAACAGACACCGACATGGGAATAGGCAGACATCAAAGCCTGGACATACATTAAAAGCAAAGCCCTATCTAATGATTAATATGTCTGAAAATGCCATGGACAGAAGAGAGAATGGAAAATAAAAACATCAACAAATTGAAGAACGTGGGTTTTGTGAACAGCACAGTAGCGTTTGACTACATCAGATCAAATCCTTGGCATTTGATTACATTCACTCAGAAGTATTTTGAATTTACATGAGGAAAAAGGCTGCCAAAGAGATGATGTTGTATTAGGAGGTGTGCTGATGTGTGTGACTCGATAACCCTGAAAATGCACAGAGAGGACTATTCTGTCAGCCTCCTTATCTGGAAAAAAATGTCAAAACAAGCAAACACACAAACCTGCCCAGAGAAAGCTGAGCATAACCTCGTGTGAAACCTCGATGGGAAACCTCCGTGTGAGTGGGAAACCTCCATCTACGTTTGCATTAATCTCAGTTACGAGTTTTGTTGTGGCACCTTACAAAATGTACAGCTTGAGTCTTTTTATACTTAACTTTAGGTCAGAAAGGAGCCTGCACGCAGCCGATGCACAACTGACGGGCAGGAGCTGGGGGAAGGCACAGCCTGCAGCGCCCTCCGAGCGCCCCACGCAGCCGCCAATCCACCCACGTCACGTTAAACGACGGGGTGACTCAGGCCTGACCTAGGGCCTCTCGCTAGCAGGAGAGCCCTGACGCACGGGGACAGGCAGCCACTACTGAAACGGGGGGAAACCAGCCCGCTGCGCCCCCGTCCCCCGCCTTGCAGGGGGCAGAACCATCCCCGGCCCTTCCCTGCACSGAGGGAAGCGCAAAGTTACATCCCGGGAGAGCGACGCAGCATCAAACCGCCTCGAGACCTAAGCACCCAAGTAAAGCAAGGGACAAATGTACAGCATCTGGCCATACAGAATGACTATTGTTGAACAATTATGCCGCAGTAAAATTAATTTTCGAGTTATTAACAATGCTTTGCAGCATTTCTTTGCTGTGGAGTAATAAAAAAAAGACTTTGAGTTTATTGGCATAAGCCTTTGTACAGTGTGAATACAGGCATGACTGAAGGTACCATAAATGTGACAAATGAAACACACGATGGACAGCACATGCGTTTTATTCTCTCCCAAACCATTCATGCATCTATTTCCCTACACATGTATTCATGTACGCGCAAGCTGTGCCTCAACTGTTGAGAGAGGCAGGAAAGCTCAAGCTGCTCAATGCAACGCCTGCAGGGAGCAGAGGGAAGCTCTCGGAAGATCCCTGCGAAGCCGGGGTGGCGTTTCGCTCCGTTCTGCACAGCAGATCCCTGGCTCCCTGACATACTCATTGAGAGGCACGGAGAGCTGTTCCAGATGGTGGCATGCCAAGGACAAAACTGCAACGCGGCGCATTGCCACACTCAATTCATTACCACACAGAGCAGTAATGCTTTTAACCTCAATTACTTTTTTTTTTTTTTTTTTTTTTTAAGCAGAGTTTATTCAGACTGCAGGAAGCAGGAGTTGCTGCTGGGAGCTGCACAAGGGCTGCGCAGGGACGGGGGCGAGGCCTCTGGAGAGGATATATTTCTTTATTTCCTTCAGGGCTGTTGTTTTTTCCATTGAGAGGAGGGAGAGGGAGGAGGCGATGTGCAAGCTGAAAAAGCAGTTTTCAATCAAGGAAACCTCTTTTGGTTAAGTACTCCCAGTCCCCCACATGCTGTTTGGTAAAGGGTATAAATGTGGACAGGTTTCATTTGTACATAACCTTATTAGAACTGTCTGACTGTTTCCAGTTTTCTTTTTATATATTACACCATTAGGGAGCTTTTTATAACTTCTATGGCGGAGAATAAACATTTCATAATGGGAAGAGTTATGATCCCTGATCCTGGCCAAATCCCGTGCTGTTATTCGGGAGAGAGGGCACCTACCCACCTCGGTGCTCCAGCTCCCTCCTCCTCCTCGCAGCGACTCCAGCGGCACCGAGGCCTTGGCACTAGCACCTCCGAGGAAGGACTGGCACCAAACAGCTYGAAATGCTCAACGTGGTTAGGCTCAAAAACAGGGCTCTTATTTATTTACTTATTTATTCCAAAATAAGATGCAAAAGTTGGGAAAAAAAATCATATTCATGAGATGCCAGATACTAGAAATATCGAATTCCCCCAAAAGGGGTGGGAAAATTTGAAGGATTAGTTTTTTGTATAAACATTATATCATTTAAATGATAAATTGCGTCAAAGGCTCTCAAATGTTGATTTGTATTATATCCCTACATTTTATATATAGAATAATTTGATTTTGATTCAAATTTATAAATCAAGACCAGGCTTGAGCCCACAGGACTAAACTACAATATAATTTATTTAAGAATTTTTATAATTATTTATTTCAGAAAAAAAATKTACAGTAATACCTTTAAGAAATGGGAATGGAAAATGAAAGGGTGGTATGTTTGCTAAGGCTATATTTTTTACTCTGTAAGGTTACTCTGTGTGAAATACACAGATATAGTTGATGTGGACTATCAACTGCGTCACACATCAACTAAGCGTTCAAAAATTCAGTAAAAGAGACAGAAATGGATCTGAAAAAGAAATATCTTATAGCCCAGTMAACCTAATAAACCATAGCACTGGGTCTAAATGGTAAGTAAAAATAAATAGAAGTATATTCAAACCAAACAATGAACCAAACCCTAAAATAACTCAATAAAAATCTTTCATTGTGTTCCAGGTTAAACATATCAATGAAATTTCGAGAATTAAAAAAGAAAACAGTATCACAAGCAGGTCAAAGACTAAAGCTTCCGTGGCAGCTTCAGTAAATCTTAAGACAAACTCGACCCCAAAGCTGTCGGCGGCGCATGGAGCAGCGCGCGGTCCCCTCCGCGTCTCAGCCCCACACTTCCATGGGTCTGAGAACGGCCCAAACTGGCTGCCAACTGGGAAGCAACAGCACCAAATGTCCTGAAAATGCCACATAGTGAAAGGATCAAATGTTAAGCCACGCTGACATCAAAGCACTTACACCAGCTTTCCCTTTAACCAAGTTCTGCCTGGAATTAAGACACAGTATTGCGTATTGCCGTGCATGGCTAGTGGCTGCTTATTACTCCTGATCTAAATGAGAAAGCAAATAGAAGGTTCACTCAGAAACGAGATCAAAATAAACACATTCATTAGACAAACATATTCTAATAAAATTTATATTGGAAATCTGAGGGAAAAAAGAAGAAACACAACCTCTGATTTTTGTAACAGCTGCTTCTCTTAATTCTTATCTTAATAGTTTCTTAGGAATCTCACCAAATTTCCTATCAAAATCTATAACCCTTAAGCTCAGACCAAAGCCTGTTGACGACACAGTGGCCAGTTGCCAGCAGGAAGGGAAAGAAAAGCCAGTTCCTGAGTGACCAGTTTTCTAGTGTTACCTTAACTTGCAAATTGGCCAAACTCCTGCTGAGATTTGTCATCTTATCTTTCAAGAAGTGCTGGGCCCCTACGCTGGTATGGGAGACAGATCTTCAAGGGCAGCTTCCCCAACACCTAGATCCAGCGAGGTTACAARCATTTTTTTCAAGAGTAATAAAAATCCTTCACAGAAGTGTATTAATAAAACAAATAATTAGATGAACAAACAAACAAAGAAATGTTAAATGATGGGAAAGAACATGGGATTTTATAAACAAGGGCAGATACTACCACTAGATTTAACTGAGGTTTCACTTCCACTCCGGTCACTCCTTCCTGCTTTACCATATGATCTTAATCAATCATCATCCATTCATCACTTATGCACTGCAATCTGCGGGCCATCCTCATAAGGCTTCTTCTGCTCCAGCCTGCACTCTGAGGAAAAGCTCTCACATTCCTCAAGTGAGGAAAAGGTGCCCCTCATTTTGAAAATGAAATCAGCAATAATTCACTTTTTTTTTTTCTTTCTTCTGGTTTCTCCTGATTTTCCTCCTCCCTCCAGACATGTAATGTCAAGTACCTGTCCCTATACTCAGCTAATGATCTTTATCTGGGGACCCATAAAATTGTCCATGCAGTTCCATATAAATTGGATAGTTTTTGCATAAGTTAAATATGAAGACCTTAAATTGAAAAAAAAAAAGTTTTTTTTTTTAAAGCAGAAGCAATAGGCTTCCTCTAGCAGAATTGCATCTAAATCCTCAAAATGTGCTCGCTCTTGGTTATGAAGCCTTACTCCCCAACAGTCACTAAAGAGAACGCTTTGACTGCTATACAGGTGATAAGTTTTGAAACACCCGTGTGGTTTCTAGAGTATAAAGAATCATCTAAAACTGGAATCAAAATTTCTCTAATAAAAAATAAAAATGTTTATTACTGTTTCAGAATTTAAAATTTTAAATACAAAGCAAATGTATGCATGCTTTTTCTTTCAATTCTGTTTAACTAGGAGGGGTTTCGGTGTGTGTATCTTGCAGGATACAATAAGGAAGACTTGGTTGAAATGCATCCTTTAAAATATTCATCTGTTCTTAGTTACAGAAGTGCAAAAAACAGTTCAGAACCAATAAAAAATGTTCTACTTAATCCTCCTCTAACTTGGAAACGTCGAAGCTGGTTTTATTCAAACTTTGTAAAAATACAAACAAAGGAAGTTAAAAACAAAAGCAACGCAAAGCCAAGCAAACCAAAACCTCCCATTGCTTGTAGACTGAGAAGATGAATGTCAAGTCTCAACCCTGGAGTTATTTTTATGGACATTCAGCAAGCCACTCGGAAAAGAGTTTATAATGGAAGCAGAGACACATAATAACTCTACAGCAATTATAGTGTAACAACAATAGTAATAAGCATTTCAAAAGTGTAATCCAAAACTCTACAGAAATGTGCTTGCAATGTAAAAACAATACAGAATTATTTGATTCAGATATACTGCAAATGATATCCACGGTGTTTGCCGTGTTCAATTCTAGAAGAGAATAGGTTAAAAAATGTTCCTACCTACTGGCCATGTTCCATTCAAGTGCTGGGTTTTGAGAATTTCTTTCGCTCTCTGTTAGCACCCCTCCTTTTGCATTTTCCTTCTCAGGTTTCAACTGATTCCAATGAGCTGTACCAATGTTTATAGACTGGAGGTCTATTTGATATTGTCTGTCTTCCACCTCTGATCCAGGGTCTCGAAGTATCCCTAAATTCAGGGCTCTTCTGTTGTGACCAAAAAAAGAAAAAAAGGCAATTTAGAATAAACTGTATTTCATAGCGTGAGCGGCTGTAACACTGCACAGTGCAAAGAGCAAAGAAAGGCAAATCTGACAGGCAATTTGCTTATTAAATGAATTTTGCCACGGAGAAAATTGGCRTATGAATTTTGCCATTCCTGATAATATACAAGTAGTATTTTAGGTCYAGATGTCTTGTTCCTGTGTATTTCAGTGAGATGTGTGAACAGAAGTACTTCCAAACTGAGCGGGATCCACGCAGGCTGGTAGGGGAGGGAGGCAGGACAACTCATGTACCTGCTGCACACCAGCACTATGAGCAAACTTAACGTAAGATCATTTTCAATGCTTCAGGCCACGTCCTTTCAACTAAAGTCAATTAAACAACCAGAGCAACCCACAGGGTCATGCAGGTAGCAGGAAAGTAAGCAGATTTGACATTGATGCTGAGGCAGAGCGATGGCAGCGCTCCCCAGCCCTACAAGTTACTTAAACGCTTAGCAGAAATGCAGCAAAAGCCTGTTACGCCAGTAGTGGTATTTCAAAATTAAATGTGGTTTCMTAAAACTCAGGATTATTTGTCAACTTTCTGCAGAGAGAGAGAGGTCTAACCACAACAACTGTTTTTTTTATTATTCTTTTTAGGCATTACTTCATCAATATGTATGTAGTTTTGGGGGTTTATTTCTGTAGATTATTGTGGGACCCAGTGTCACTTGATAATCTACTTACTTGCTTTGTATAATGCAAGTGGATATTGGAGCATCTATCTGATTATTATCTGATTATATATCCATTATTTAAACTAATGGGCCAAATAACATATTTTATGAAACCTGCTTAAGTGTATCAAATATACAGAACATGGTAATTTTTTCACCTGTCTAAAGCAAATCTTTTCCTTTCCACTTCACAATAAAGTGTATTTTTCATTCATTCTTTCAAAGTGCAGCTTAGTAGCTTGTAGTAAGCTGCCCTTTGCCCTGTATTCCTTGGGCATGACCATGTCCTGGTGCCCTGATGTGCAAGATGCAYCTGTGTTTGTCATCCTGAAACTCCCCCCTGGGGCAATGCTTTTACTCCTCGCACATAGTGACTAAATTTACTTACATAAACAAAAATGAAATCACTCTTTGGCACGAACATTTAGGTGCAACAAGTACACAGAGCTACTACTTAGACGTGAGTTACATTAAGAGCGGCACTACGAAGTCAGCCAGTGTATTCCATGTAAGAAGGAAGCTCATGTAAGATTTGATCAGACCCCTGTTTAAGTTGATCCATTTCATTTTGTAAGACTGGGTAGTGTTTGTGCTCCTTGGGGATATGACAGCCGAACACTTCCATTTTGATACAAAAATTGCATTTGCATTCTGTTCCTGCTCTTAGCAGTCTCCTGTATATTATACARAACTGTTCCTCTGCGCACTTAGATGTAAATCCTTGAAATCCAAGAAAACAAATCATGTTTCTAGAGTACCATTAAAAAAATGCATTTTATATATATATATTAAAAATACTAGAATTAATTATTAATGCTTACTGACATTTTGATTAAACTGATTTTTGCTTGCATGAAATAAATCCTAACAGTTTTATATAAGGATTAAAAGAACCTTTTCTCAAATAAAGTCTATACATACAGGCCTYTACATGAACCCCACATCTTATTTGATACACTCCCTGGAAGGATGAGAATAAGTTAAAAAAAGCAAAAGAATTGCCCTAATCTTAAACATATATGGTATGTACGAACTTTGCAACCTTTTGCATGGTGGAAAAGCCAATCCTTCTAGCAAATAAAATCAGGAAAACCTGTAAGCCAAGATTCATGACTTCTTTACCCCTAGCATAAAAACTGTTTTACCAGCAAAAGGGTCCAGCAGGAGTTAAGAATTTAACTGCTTCATCCCTCTGAAAGCAACTTCACTCTCCCATTTGAACCTTTCAGCAGGTGGTAGAGACTGCAGCAGTTGGTCAATAATCCAGTAAGATCATAAGCAACCAAAGACGACCATAAGCATGTAACAGGAAACATAGCTTTAATGTTTTTCTTCTTAAATTGATTTAGTCTGGGTCAGGCTTTCTGTATGTTTGTAGAAGAAACAGTTCATGTTGAACCAGTTACTATATGCTGCTGAATAGGCATAATTCTGAGACCCACTGTAAAGAAGTTAAATCCATTCACTTGTAGCTCATCTGAGACCTCCAAAAGCCTAAACCAGTCAAGAAAACAGCATTTAAGGAAGACAAATTATGTAATGATCAATAAATACTTATGGTCTGTACACGCAGTTAAGTTTTGTTAACACTAGATCTCTGTATGTGTTGATATCACTTCCAGGTATAGAGATGACAAACAAATCTGCCTATCCAAATCTCAGTCATTAAAGGCTCTGCTCTGATGGTAAAAGATTTGTTCCTACTCTAATTCCACAGCAAACAGGAAGCTTGGATCAAAACAAACCTTCTACAGAGATAAAACTAGTAGCACTTTATTGGGCCTGGATGTGGATGCCATGCAAGAGGACCYACTTACTTCCTCTTGTGCCTAAGTATATATGGTCCAAGTCCAAAAAAAAGCCCTGAATCTATGAAGAAGTAGTTGGTATTGGAACCACAGGATGATTTATCACTAACTTCATGAATTGCCTTTTCCCATTCCGTTCAGGATAATTTCCTACCTTATTCTCCTCAACAAGGTGACAGATATAACAGATAAATCTGTTATACTAGATAGGGGAATTAGACAGGGAAGCAATGGGATCACAGCTCTAATTGCAGCCACAGATGCTACAGATATTAAAAAAGGCAGATAGAAAAATGTGGTAACCACAGAGAATCCACAATGATTGTATTGGCCTTTCCCCATGTTGAATTTCTGTCAGTAAAACCCCAGGCAGGAATAAACTTTCCAACTTTCTGAAGAAAGTCTCAAAACTAAGCTATGTAGTAGTAGYCATACTTTTGGATCATGCATAACAGAAATGCTACAGCACAACAGTTCACGGTGGAAGACGTGGATATGTTTAAGTTTGGAAGCATTAAAATGTATATTTGTGAGAAAGAGTCAAAGAAGACTGAGAAGGTGAAAATAAGGGAGGGCACTGCAGTGAACAGGGGAGGAAAGAAAGAAGGGCGCTGCTGTGGAAATTAAATAAGAACAGCAGATAGGGAAATTCTCTGTTTGTGAGAAGGTAGGAGGCGAGACCTTTAGGTGGGAAGATACTAACAAGTGGCTAAGTTTGTGCATGACCCCAGGTACACACTCTGCCATACAGAGCAAGCTCCGTATCTTCTCCAAAGGGTAACCCTAGCTGTGCTTTTCTTTCCTGCCCTTCCTTTCCACAGGGAGCCTAATCTGTGGTTTAACACTGCTGGGATGCTGGAAGCGTGGTCAGCGGGGCAGGCTGGGACGTTCCACCTGCAGCAAAGGGCCCTTTGCTCCATCTCTGCCCAGCACGGCAGAAATTCCACATGGGATTGTGCTCTACAGTTTCAAACAATCAATAAAGTTGAGCAAAGGTTCAAGTATAAGCAAGTAACCTTCCTGTTTTAATCTAATAATTCTTAAAAGTCTGATTTATACCTCAGATTTTTTTTGTTTCTTTCATGTTATTTATACTTACAGATGGCCAAGACACTAAAAGTTTCAAGCATAAAATACCAGAGAAGAGGATGAGCCACCAAATGGTTGTAAACATCTCTAGGTARCTCGAGAAGAAACATATCGCAGTAATTTTGGAATTGAGTAATTTCAAACCTTCAGAGAAGTGATGATTTGATGATGGATTCATGTATACAAAAACATCATTCATAATATGAATGTCAGAGTGTTTGATGAAAAAGCCTGGGGACACCTGGCTCTGTAGGACAGAGCACCCAGACCCAAGCTCATCCAGAAAGGATCTTCCAGTAGGGCAGGATTATGGTTGCTGGAGCGTCACTGTGTGTGTTCTGGTCCCTGCCGTGCCAGAGCCTGGCAAACATAAGGAATGGGGAGTGCACATGTTTAGAAACTTCAGCTGTGCAAAGGAGCGTGATTTACTGCTGTTTCAAGATAATTTGAGGAGACACAAGCACGGGGCAAAATCTGCTACTAGGAATATTCCGTTTCCCTGAAAACAGGGAACAACAATTGCTAGGGCGGATATTCAACATCTTCAGCAAAGCTATGAAACTAGTCCCCCTCCAACGGCTTCTCTTCAACACTGGCAAGCGAGGTGTAAACCAGTCACACTGGGAGCAAAAGTGCAGGGCAGAGCCAGCACAGCCTGGCTCTCGGAAACGAGCTCCCCCCTTGGGGGTCCAGGCTCTCCTAGCCGTGCCGCAGCACCTCTGTCTTCCATAAAAAATAGTAACTTTATTACCACTGCCGTTATCTAACATTTTCCAAAAAAAATTACCCAAATGTGCTATTTTTGGCTACTATTTTTCGACACGGTTTTCTCGTGCCAAGCTGGAGTAGGCGAGTCTTCTCGTAAAAGGCTTTTTCTTAAAAACAGAAAAACACCAAGACAAAAACCTCAGCTCCTCAGAGACGAAAGCTTGTAAAATTTCTAGTAATTACTCCTAGTTAAGTTAATCTGTGTCCCTTCCTTCACTAGTTCTTATCAACCTCTCAATTTTTATATGTATTTATTTGCATCCCATCTCTCTCTGAAATTCCTTATTATGTGACTCTACACAATAAAATGATCCTCTTCATCCATCAGTGTCCTCATTACGAGCACAATGCCAAAAGGATGCTGTCAATATAATTAACTAATTCCATTTAAAACCTTTTGAGATCTCATGACAGAGAGTGCTATCAGAATGCAGATAAATAAAGACATATCCATGCATATATAAAAGTTAACTACTGGCATTTTTTATTCAAGATACTTAGCATTTATGTAGCTACTTAATTCTTGCTATTTGGGGAACCAGTACGGCACCTATTTCGAGGCAACTCCCCCTCCCATTAATTATAGTGGTGGTGTCAGGTGGGCGCCACAATAATTTCATTTGTTATCCTTTTAGGAAGGTCAGATTTTAGCCAACTGGACCACACCAAGGTCAGAAGCGGTAGCAGTGCCATGATCATATGAAAGCTACTGAAGACATGAAAGGAATTACAGTAGATCACACATCAAACATTTGGGCCTTGTGCTTCCTTCCTCCAGTCCTACGGGCAGGAAATGCTCTACATATCCTGTGAGGTGACCAGACATTTAAAAGTAGCCCCTTGTTCCAAAAGATCTGGCACAGAAATTCCCTGGAAATAAGCTGAAGAACTTTTACACCGTGGTTGTCTTCTAGAGCTGTATCTGGAACACTGCATGAATGACCCAAGCATGATAAGGTACAGTATGGTAAACTACAAAGTAATTTCAGCTTGTCAAAAAAAGGCATAAAATGAAGCAAAGCTGAACTTTGCAGCTGTGCATTTAGATGTCATCTGTTTTAATGACTTTTGTAACTTTATTGTTTAAATTCTTCAGCAAAAATAACAGCCTGAGCAAGTCTGAACTTTTAAAGATCAGTTTTTCATTTTTATACTGTTTAAAGTTTAGACAGTTTGAGGAATCTCGTTATATTTTTGAAGCATTCACCAAAATTCAGGGAGCATAGTATAAATATACATTCGACAGACTGTATAAATGATAAGTATGCACAATTCCAAAGGAAGGTCTGTATGGTATTTTTGGATGCCAAATGTTTCGAGAAAAAAAAACAAGTTGAATAGAGTTTCTCTAAATAGAGTCAGTGAGGACAGAGCTTGAAGAGTTTACATAGGTGAAAAGGAGGGTGAGAGGGGGAATTTTAGCCAAAGAAGTCAAATTAATATGTACCTCAAACACTTCTTTTGTTACAAGGTGGAAATGACTATATCTCAAAACCTAATACTGTTTTACAATAAATGATCTCTAATTTTGATTTTTTTTCAAGTATTTCATATGCACTTAGCCTATCACAAAGACAAATAATCCTGTGATTTTGCCATTGCTTTCATCCTGTGTTTTACTCTTAGTCGTTTACTTAGCTAGTTTAGTGGTACAATACCTCAGTCTTTGCAGGTGTTCTCTAAATCCACCTGCAGTCACTGAGGTTGAGTTTCACTGAACGCAGTCCTCACATTCCACACATGGAATTCTTCTTTAAAAGGAAGGCTACAACCGGTACAGCCTGAAACACACTGGCCACAGTGTGTTTGATAAGCTGACATGGGACAGGATTTCTTTTCACTGTTGTGTCAGTTTATCAAACCCATACTTGGGCATCAGTCCGTTCTTTAAAAAGTAGTATAGAATCTTGGGGGGGAAAAAAGCAAACAGTGATTTTTTTCCTTTATATTAAACAATATATCTATATCTGTTTTCAGCATGTGCATATTATCATAGATAACGTTTAAAGCACATTCTTATGTGCTTTAAACAACAAGAAACCAGCTTAAAAAAACAGCTTAAAACGCCAACATTTAACTGCCCGGCTTTSCAAGTCATAACTCGCATTTATCTTTGGTGCTGATTAAATTAAAGGCAAAGGCTGCTACTTGTATTTTGGTATTCTTTTTGCTTTTGTACTCATAACAGAAAGCTGCGACAATTTTTAAAATACTGAATATGAAATTGTGAAATACATCACAAAAAAGTTTGAAATCAGGAACAGCCAAACTTAATGCTTGAATGCCATTCTATACTGAGACAAAACTTTTTTGTATTTCTTAAAACTTACCTCCTTTACTAATTCTTTCCTACAGTCCTTGCAGTACTTTTTCCATTTAACTGTCACTGGGAATCTGTCCTCACAGAACACACAATCATAATAAATATGAAATACAGTCTCTTTCATGTTAAAAACAGTATTTTGGGTTCTAGAAAAAACAGTTAAATGATCGTTAAAAGTGATTCCAAAATGAATATGAAACCATGCCTAAGAAGATATATTGAGGCACGTTTACTTTTAAGTATGTACTGGAAGGGGAGAAGAATACAGTAATTTTTCTCTACACATTCTCAGTGATTTTTGGCCTGTAAAAGGGAAAAAATATTCAWAATCATATGGGATTAAAAGATATATTGTATAATGCACCTCATATTTCTTCAGAGATTTATGTCTATAGAAGTGAGTTAAAAAATTATGCTCTGCCTACAGAAGCTGTATAGTTTCTAGCTTCTGTTAATTAATTAGTTTGTAGAAGAAACTCTTACAGCCATCTATATAAATCTATCATCTCAGGTGAACCATTCCCTGCTTAAAAAGCATTCTATGAAAGTAGTTAACATTTTTCTTTTCTTTTTTTAAGTCTGTAACACCTTCATTAAAGCATGCTACTTTTTTATTGAATATTCTCTTAAATCTCTTTAACTTACCCACAGCATGCCTTTGGCTCTCACTAGGGAGTTTGGAGTTTAACAGAAATATAGGAATTCACTTATTTAAAATAATTTGGAACTATCTGAAGATAGTAAAATATTTAGGTTCAATAAGACCAATGCAACACACAGGTGTTGACTCTACAGMCAAATGACCCTTGCCTGTTGAAACTGGATGCTCACAGGGTTCTGAATTGTTCTCATTTTTACATTCTGAAATGTAGTTAAGTTTTCAGTAGATCTTATTATTTAGATTTAGTATCATAAGTATGAGTCAAGTTGCTTCTGGAATGTACCAAAACTTGGTCTGGATGAAGAAGTCCATTTAATCATGAACATAGGGTCAAACTCAAGCTGTTGAAATGATCTTTTTTGTAGCTAAATGTGGAAAACTAACAGATGTCAAAACAACTTCACAAAAGGAAGTAAAACTTACTTGAACATAGTAAAAAAGGAGCTAGTCACTGTTTGATTCCCCAGCTGAGAAGCTAATAGGGTTCCTGTTGAAAAGATAATTAGCCTGCTTGAGAAAATTCAGATTTGCCTGAATGTTGGTATACTATTTTTTTTCCATGGCAAAATATATTTTTACAGTCACTTTTTTACTGTTCTTCTCCTAACTTAAGATGCAAATTAATTGGCTTCTCAAGATATACAAATTTGTCTATATTCTTTGATAATTGCCCGAGTCTCCTCTTTTGATATGCAAAGTCTCTGCATAAAAATTGCATCTAGATATACTGTGTTTCCATGTATGCAACTCGCTATACTCTTTTTACATTATTCTTGAGCATAATGTACTAAATAGTCTGCAAATTCCCTTCCAAAAATCCTTACTGCATTTTTGTTTTCCTGTCAGCTGTTTCCGAACCAGCGGAAAAACTTCCATGAACTTCTAGYCATTCCTAAGATTTTTTTTTCTTCTTTTGATCATTCTCATCAAAATGATCAAACTCTCTTGATCAAACTAGCTTGTGAGCCTCCACYTTCCAATGTGTTGTGGCTCTGAGGGAGGGCTGAAGCAGAGGAAAATGCTCCACTATGGCATATTTTGGAGATTATGAGATACCTTTTTTAAAGCATCTCAGTCACTGTTTTCTTAGGGACTTTTTAGCTAAACTTTTTTGGGTTTGTCATTAGTAGTCACCTSATCTCCTCTTTAGGAGGTTGTTTCTGCTCATTTTCAGGAGTTAACTACTTTTGACAAGGGGTGTAAACTTTCATAAAGAAAGTCCAGCAAGGTTTTCTACAAGGAACAAGAGACTAAAGCCATGAGAGATTTTGGGGGGGAGTGTAACTTTTTAAAAAATCTTTGATTGAAATATTCAAAAGATGTGGAAGGATGCAGCTCTGCTTCAAGAGGGAGGTTTGAAAGCTCTGTTTTATAAATGAAATCCTGATATATAGATTCTTGCTTTAAAATCTGTAACAAAGATATGAATATAAACCACATATTTCGAGTCCCACTCCTTGCACCAACTGTAAAACCATAATTCCTCCATCTTATTAAGTATACTTACTGCAACTTTAATTTAGAAAGTTATTTGAGAGTAAAGCTAATACTCTAATTTTTCCTGCTTCTGTGACGAAAAGCAAAGTGAGAGCTTTTTTTTTTAAAAGAATATTGCTGCTAAATGCTAAGTTCTTGCAAATAAACTTTTACATGTACTCAGACAACCTAACTCAAAAGCGGTGGTTACTTTGGTAACTGGGTGCTTTTTAATACATGTAGAATATGAATCAAAAAATGAAAAATTGAACAAATGAGATCTATCAGGAAACTGCCTTGAAAGACCATCTTTAACGTGAAAGTATAAAATATACTAAAATACAAAAGAGCCATAGACGAAAGCTTAAGGACACAACCGGATTCTCATTCATTATCAGTGTGGTTGAGGTAGCTTTTGGCAGCAGGAAAAGACATAGTCTTAGAAACCTACATCCTGCCATAGGAAGCCACAGAATAAGCCACTGCTTTTGTAAATGCTAACATTAAATATAAAGCCTTCACATTAAATCAACAGAGGCCTAGATGTAGGCATGTAGGCAGAGCTTGCCAAAGATGTTTCTCAAGAGGTTTTAGGCAAGCTCCACTGGGAGGGCAGCGCCAGGCACGAGGAATCCTCCTCTTCCAGAGCCACCCATCTCTTCTCAGGACATTGATGAGCATCATGATGGTGACAGGTGCCACCGTGGGGCAGCTCAGCAGGCTCGGGCAGGCACCCAAAGCACTAACAGAGGGGGTTATGTAGAAAATTCAGTGTTTTACTTTCTCTCTCAAAAAGACAAGGAGCAGGAAAACACATAAAAACTGATAAACACATACACACAAATTAATACATGGCTTGCTACACTGTCCATTTGGGAAAYGGCAAATTCCATCATCTGTATTTATTTTGAGACCACTTTAGTAAATATATTTGCTTAATTTTTAAATAACCTACAATGCAGCCGAGTGCAATATGTAGCTYTTAAAAAATTATTTTTAGAAGGCAATTTTTATAACACAGTTGCATAACACATCAGCCATTAGCTTATTATGCCAAGAACATGGAAACTATTTATTGCATATTGTCTGAAGAATAAAGCTTAGAGTGCAGCAGTACATAGCAGAGAACCGGGGTCCTTTGAAATTCTGTTGAATAAATGTTTACACATACACATATACACAGCCTTAAWTTGTGAGACAGAAAAGTTTCAGATGTTCTTTGCAACCGGGTTTACTAATCTGCAGTTTTTACCTGTTCCTTGAAGAATTATCACATACAAAATCAAATACTACTACTCCAGAGTAGTTCATCAGGAGAAGTGAAAATCTGCTCTGTTCCTGCCCTGCGAGGGCAGGATTCCTGCACTGTACCTGCATCACCTCCATACCAGTTTAGTTTTTGTTGCCAGAGAATCCAGACTATCATGCCAGGAAAATGGACAAGCTGTGATGTACAGTCATTCACAGAATCACAGGATGGTTGAGGGTGGAAGGGACCTCTAGAGATCATCCAGTCCAACCCCCTGCTCCAGCAGGGACACCCAGAGCAYGGGGCACAGGGCKGCATCCAGGCGGGTTTGGAGACCTCCAGAGAAGGAGACTCCACAGCCTCCCTGGGCAGCCTGTGCCAGGGCTCTGGCACCCTCACAGKGMAGAAGTTCCTCCTCACCTGGAGATGGGGAACAGAGATGGGGAACCTCATTGGCACTGAGGTTCAGGAGGATGCCTGATAGTAACCCTGTTTTACCAGTCTCAACCTCCATCAGTCTTAACCTGCTAGCCATTAACAAACCAGTGTTAGTCACTGCTCTCACATAGGAAAAAATAACCAGCAAAGGGCACGAAAAAATGACTTTTGAAAGTCTGAAGAATGCTACCTTTGTATTTATGTGCTACTTCTAAATGCCATATAAATATGAACTAGACTTCAATAGAAAGGGGTTGAATTCATATTTTCAAGAAAAAAACTGCATAGCCTCTGAAATGCGAGAAACATATTGCATATTACTTTTTAATCTATATTCATCTGAGGCATAATCAGGTTAAACAGCAATAGAGGGAGATAAAGTAGTGCACAGAGTGAGAGCCCAAATATCTGAAGTAATATTAGGAGCAGGACTTCTTATTTAATGTGCTTGAGCACTCAGCTGTCTTGGACAAATAGTAGGAGCCAGGAATCTCAYGCACTTCAGCAGACTTTGAGCACATCAGCCAAAGTGTAAAAAGGATTTAATTTTGCCACAATTCTGTGAAATAATATCCAACAGAGCAGCATGTTTAAATATCTTCCCTGAACTAATAATAATAGGCAATTATTCTATATACTTCTGAGAGAATTTTTTCTTAAATAACCAAACCTGAATAGGAATGCTTAAAAATTTAAATGGAAAAAAGGAATCTGAAAAATAGTTTCTAAAAAAAAAATTCCAAAAATCAGTTTAAGAACTGTGGTACCAATTTGTCATAGATAAAACCTTGTGAGGGACATCAGAGAATCCACAAATATTTCTGGCATGAACCACAATTCTGTATACAGAAGTTAACAAATGTCTCATTACAAACGGGATACGGTTTTCCCAGTACCAGAAGCACAGAACTCACATTATATTTAACTTGAGATCCAGTTATAATTAAAAATACTACCCAAAAATCTGCTTTATATATTACTGGAAACTACTCTTCAACAAACAAAGCATTTGTTGAAACCAAATCTGATGGAAATTATGTTTACTCACAAACAGGAAGAAAATGGTAAGTTTTTAAAAGCTTTTCTGAATTATTTTAGAGTAAATTATTTACTGCAGCCAAGACCCCTAAATGTTTGTTTTCACTACAAGACCAAGAAGTAGCTTTGAAATGGACATTCAATCGCATGTTTTAAGAGTAAGCAATGGAAACACAGGCAGAAACAGTGAAGATTTTTTGGAAAGTAAATGAACTTAACTAAAATTAAAGTCTTAAAACTCATTAATTCCTATGGGTCAATGAGATATTTTCTTGCACATTAAAAAAAAAAAAAAACTAGATAATAAAACACATATATACACGAGCAAAAAAGGCTTCGCAGTACCTTACAGAAACAGGCAAAATACTAAAGCTACTTCTTTAGGGAAGAAGATTAAAGGAGGCAACTCAAAAGAAGAAAAAAAAAACCCCAAAYTTCAATACTGTTGCTTTATAACATAAAACATACAGCACAGCTCACATTGAAAAAGAACTCTAGTTTTCAGATTTCCCTTTGTTTCCCCGTTTCATGGCTTTTCTGCAACACTTCTCATTGCATTCAAGTTGCTGAGCAGGCGCCCTGGGATCTATGAATGAAGGATTTCCTGGCACCTCCACGCATGCAATGTCAGTGTGCAAATAATGGCCCCGTGTCCCTCAAAATGCAGCAGTTGAAAGTGCTGTGCATTTTGGTAGGCAAAGTGCTAGTACAATATACTGCTAGTACAAATACAAAGTGCTAGTGCAATATAATGGACAGTTTGAATGGACTAAAACTGACCATGACTCAAGTAATTGCTTCATTTCATTTTGATTGGCCTTGCTGTAATTGGCTTCCTCGTGGCAGAACTACTTTTTGGTCAAGGTATGGAAAAAAATGCTGTTAAAAGGTTATCAGGCCAGTAYGTACAAAGCAAATCATAATCTGTCCCCCACTCGATTACCATAAATAAAGATTTCAAAACTGAGATGGCATATGCTGAGTTTCATATATACTGCACAGAAAATATTATATAATTGTGTGAAAAAAAATATCATTTGAGGCAGGAAGGAAAGGCGGCTCCGTGGCCAGGCTCACAGGGAGTGGAGCGCGCAGCGGGTGAGATCGGCAATGCAAATGCAAAGCGCTGGCCGCTGTCTTAAGGCAGCCTGAAACCAAATCTAGTTCTAAACCATGCCCAGGTTGTGCCGGTGGGAATGTTCAACACCCGAGTGCTCCAACCACCCTAGCCTGGGCTTAAAGTGGAGACTAAACGTGGCTGCTCTAGACACAGAGGCCGAGATGTGCCCTGCACTGCAGCTGTGTCACTGCTCAGCGCCCGGGCGGCAGCGATGCACGCGGGAGAACAGGGTGAAATCCAAAAGCACCAGGGAAGTCAGAGAAAATAAGTTCAACGCCACTAACAGAAAAAGAAACCATGTAGTGGGAATGTGTACTGACCACACAGCTGATCCAATTAGAGAGAAGAGCGAAGCTGCAGAAACGCTTCCCTTCTGAAACTTATTTTCTCACGGCTAACCACAGCATAAGGAATATAAACGTATTYAATATATACATACTTAGGAAAATTAGTCACATATTATTGCACATTCCAGTATAATTCGCAGTTAAATGATTTCAAGTGAAAATAAGATTGATAGTTAAAGCTGAACATTTTTAGRGTTCAGTTCCCAATAAAAGGATAGCTTTGAATAGCTTTGGTATTAGACAGCTACCAAGCTACATTTCTGCAATTAAGTGGGCAGTTCCAGCTGTTATTTTACAATTAGTTTCCACTGAGGGCTTTAAATTAATAACTGCTGCAATAGCCTCAAACACGCCAGTGTTAATTAGGAGTACTGTTTCCATGTAATGCTATCCATATATATGAATATTTTACTGGSGGAAAGATTCTAGGTAGACTTTATGGCCTCTCTGCTGGAGACAGAAGAAGAGACACATGTTGGGCAAGACAGTGCTTAACTTCCAAGTCACTGCAGAGATGGGTTCGGGCTGCTCATATAAGACAAAGGTGACTTTCTTCAGGTCCTCATGCTAAGAAAAGCAAAGTTCAAGTACAGTAGCAAAGGATAATATATAACTTAATATTCAATACRAATATTTTGATTTAAAACCCAATTTGAAATTAATAAAACTAAGGATTATTAAATGCAAAAATATAACACATTTCCAAATTAAATATGGAGAGAAGTCTCATAAAAAGAAGTATGTTGAGGAATAATAATGTCCTGAGTTGAAATTCTACTATGAATTAGGATATAAATTATAGGAAGAAGTTTAAAACATTCAATTTTAATTTTCCTTTTTTTTTTTTTAAATCCCTTTAGCACAGGAAGAAAGAGCTGTTTTAATAGCTTCTATGCTATAAATGAAATACTTCTCCTTGAAATACTGAGTTCTTCTATAGGATGTAACCTCTGCAATTTTGCACATTTTGAAATTAAGAAAATTGCAGTAGAGAGTTTATAATGCAGTTTTGTTTTCAAATTTGCTGTAGTGCCTAAGTAGATTCTATAAAGCTATTTATGTTACCATTAAAAAACAATGTAATCATATATGTTTTAATGATCATATTTTTTCCTTTTTCCTTGACATCAGCTAATTATGTTTGCCTACCCAATAAGCTCCAATTATGTATTATGAATAGTTGATATTTTATATAAGATATAAGCAGTATTTTTTTGCATTCTTAAAGATTTGAGCATTAAAAAAGGAGCAGAAAATAGGAAAGTACAAAAATGAAAAACAAAGCAGATGGGCTATATTTACAATGAAAGATATTATGAAAATGTCTAAATAATTTGCAGCTCGTATTTAATGGCCAAAATCTTTACATGTAATTGGGGAGGGAAGCTGAGAGAATTTCAGTTATATTCACACTTGGAAAACAGGCTAAAGACAGCAGTTTATTTCTGTCTATGAAAAATCTACACATGAAAATGACCATGGAACATTCACAGCTAGACTATTAAGCTTCAATATACGGCAACAATTAAATCCTTGAATCTCAAAAATTATGCATAAAGAGACTGGGTACAAAAATTATACTCTTTAATGGCCAAGTAGAAGAAAGTTTATGGCTCTGTTCACCCAAAGTTCCAGAGCTTCATGATTTATCAATACTGATTCAACGCTTTAATTTTTCAGTCTATCTATTCACACATATTCCCTAAAATACTAGTAATTAATGTTTCCAAATAGAATTTGTGCCTTGCTATTTCAAATGAGAGGCAGGACTAATAACTAGTGAAGTCCCTTCTAAGTTCTTTGTGCATTATAYATGTAAGCTTTCTGAGATGTGCCTCAAATTAAAATAAAAGCTTCTTAGTGTAGTGTCTGAGAAGAAATCTGTAGTGATGTTCTTGAAAATGAATGAACAACGGTACAAGCACTACAATTCTTGGAAGTCTCTGTGCAGCTAGTATATAGTTTAAATTCTTAATTTCACTACACTCCCACTACAGCTGAAGCATATTGTTGGTATATTCATACCCAAGACTGTTTTCTGAAGCAAAATACAAATCCTTCGATGGGAATTTTTATCTTACTTGACAGGACAGAATCCAAATAAGAGAATGCAGGAGACTGAGAAGGACACTCTCTGGTATCCAGTGAGACACTTGCTTTTACTGTAATTAGAGCAATTATAATACTTCCTTCCTACGCGATTTCTCTGACATAAAATAACAGGCTGACTTGCATTCAATAAGGGCATTAAGAGCTTTTCTCTATCTAGGCAGTTTTCTTCACAAAAACTACTAGAACTTCCTCTGCTCTGTTAAGCGTGGTCGAAAGTGGCCATTTCAAAAGCTCCTGGTGAGAATCCACAGCGCAGAGACACACGCTACGGGACGAACCCGTCCCCGTTTTCCTGGGACCTGCTGCTGTGATCATCTCCACGCAGCGGCCTCTCGACCCCAAGTTCAGGATGACCAGATGGCTAAAACCTACGGAAGAGCCGTCCTCGCCTTGGCCACGGGGCAGGCACCTCATTTACTCTGATCATCCCACTCCTGCTCCACTGCAATGGACTGCACTTCCCTCCCTGCCAGCCAGGCTGGGCAGCTGCCCCTGGTGAAACGAGCCCCAAATCTCCCTTCTTTGACCCCCTTGTCCTGTCCCCAGGCTCCTGATACCTGGCGTCCCACTCCATGGAACTGGCAGGCCCTTCAAGGGAGCGTGCGATCCTCCCTGCTGAAGACAAATGTTAGCTGAGGATTAGGAACCAGAAATCCAGGAGAAATCACTACGACAAATTCCTAGGATTCAGGAGCAAGCAAATTAAAAATCAGAAATTGTCTCTTACAGCTAAAAAATAAATATAACGGTGGTTCTCCTAGGTGGCCTGTGCTTTGCTTTATGGTGTGTGCATCTTTGTTTACTGTGTGTATTTAYGGGTTTTTAAATAAACAAGACAATTTTGTACTGGAGGAAACAGTTATTTTCAGGCTGTTTTTAACACGGTAAAAAACTGAAGTTACTGTGTCAATAAATTTCTTTCCAACTTCCAATATTCACCTGAAAAAATATTTGTGCCCAAACTTTTGGGGCACGTTATTTTTCCAACTTTCCATTTTCAATTTAGTTCTCTCTCCAAGTCAAGCAAGTAAGCTATTTTTTCCTAAGACATCGACGGAGCCACTTCTGCTCACAGGCCAAAAGCAGTCCACAGTTTTATTTACTATGACCCGTAGCCATACCCGATCTATCTTTCAGGCACTAGCATTCTGTTAATGATAAATGAACACATTCAGTATTTTTCATAAATTTATGGGCTGCCCTCAAAAGCCATTTGGAAATTTATTTCGCCATTAAGCAGGAAGAAATTTCTCAGCCTTTCCTAAAAGAAGAGTTTCTAAATGGGAAGCAAAAAGTCTTCTTTCTCATGAAACACTACCAAAGTGACATTAATTACATGTGGTTGTAGCTGAGACCTAAACAGAAGACTGTTTAAACCAAAGTGACACCACAAATTAAGCTTGTATCCCCACTCCAGAAACACTGCAAAGACAGTGGTTCACACAATGATTTATTTTCTTATATTCTATTAAAAGCAGCAGCAGTAAATTAGAAGACAAGAGAGGTTGGAAAAAGAGAGAAGATGACATGTTGGGATTATTAGAACGCTGTGGCAGTTAATTCTTCAGTAATCAACAGGCTGCTGTATTTTATTATTTTTAAGTCTCTTAAGCTGGTATTGTACTTCTTGCACCTCTGTTGATAGGTACTAAGAAATCCTTCAGCGAAACACACGGGTTGGCTACACATTGCAAAGGTTTGTTCATTTGGTTACGTGATTTTTAAGTATTCCTTATTCGTACTAGAATTCTCCTGTTTTATCTTTTTGCTGCCTAGTTTCATCTACTGTGGCRGGTTAAAAAGGGGAAATATTGCATAGTTATCAAATCTGTTACACTAATATCTGGCTGAAGTAATAAGGATGTCCCACCGTATTCTTTTTCARCTTAAATGTGAATATGTGTGCCCTGCCCTAAAAATATAAAATTTTTGTAGTATATCTTACTTTTAAACCAAAAACAAAAAGTGCTGAAATGAACGCCAGTGCTTAATTTTAATTAATTTATATTGCTAGTAAGTGTTGAGCTTTGCTTAAACAGATCAAAACAGCAATGCTCTTCCCCAAACCAAAAGACCACCCACCACCGAAAGCAATATTGTCTCATAAAATTCTGCCAAGTAACTTGACACTCTGCCCCAATGTTTTTTAAAAACAYTGAAGCCAAAATAATTGGATGATTAAAGGAACAAAGATAAGACTTTGACAGCTGCTGAGAAATGAGAACAATGCTCACAGAAGCAGTTAGAGGAAACACTGGAAATGGCAGGCATTTCTGTCAAAAAGCTGGGCACAGAGAAACCAATAACTATCAGATGATGTCTGTGCCTCGGTGCTATTTTTTACCTTGCCCATTTAGCAGCTGATTTCCAAAGGAAGACTGGAGCTAGCTGTATAAAATCCAGAACTTTTATATATATATAAAAAKAAGAGCACTAATGCAAAAGGACAGCAGAATCTTCAAGCAATCCAGTGACATTTAGTTTGGGAAGGACAAAACTTCAGCATTTAAGATGAAGCTGCAGATGCGAAGATATCAGACCCTGAAATGTAAACTGGCATTTCTTCTTCCTTGAATGGAAATCATATCATTGCCACTGCTCACTGATTTTTAACATGTATACAAGGAACATCACACAGTTCCCCTTAGGTGACGGAAATATTACTGAAGCTAGAACTTGCAGATATCACTTTATGATAAGTGATTTTTTGACAGATTTTTGGTTGCTTTGAGAAGAAGATTGGAACTTACATTTGGTTTTGCAACCTGCAAAGCAGAAAACAGATAGAAGCCTCCTCACAGACAGAAGGCAGAAGCAGAAGGAGCCAGCACAAATACCAGGAAGATCTCTCTTATATATGAGCATGTTGAAAATTGGTTCACCCTTGCCATTCAAAGCAGTTGCTGTTGCCCAGATGCAAGATTTCTTCCATGAAAGCTCCATGACATGACAACAGATACATGCTCCTCTCTCTCTCTTTTTTTTTTTCTTTTCTTAAAGATAAACTCCTGTTACTAAATATACAAGAAAATGCCATTATTTAAATATTTCCAAATGGAAATATGAATAAAAAGATTCTCTTAAAACTTCTAAATGATCAGAAGAGAAACTGGAGATATTTCATGGTCTCCTTAAAATTCCTAGTCTCGACAAAAAGTAAAACTTTCTGTCATTTTCTAGGCCGTAAATATTTTACTGCTGGGAAAAGATTTTGATGTTTGTAATTTCTATTGAAGAGAACACTACGAAGTACTTAAAAATATTGCCACATCTGAAAAACAGACCAACGGGAAGTATAAGACACTTGTTCATCTGTATTTCTGTGACTTTTCTCACTTGGTATTATTTGCAACCCTACTTTCATGTCTGGCAACAGTGCCAACTCTACTAAGGATCATATATTACTTTTATCATGTTGATTACATATGTTCACCAGTTTTGCTGCCTCTATATGATTAGTGTGGTTTGCACATACTTAGTGACACAATCCAGAGCATGACATTTTCACAGAAAATGTGTTTACTGGGAAAGAGCTCCTCAGAAGTTTGCTTTCCTTTACAGCTTTAATCTACATGACATCAAGAATGCTGCAGCTTGAATATATGTTTACCATTTATATTATTAAGATCCATCTCCTTCATACTATATGGCTACTGAGCACTTTGGTAGTCACTAAAAAAAAATACCCCTTTTCTTTTAGGTGAACTTGGTAATAGCTGAGTAAAGGAAAGCCCCTAAAAATGTTCTCATCTGTRAGCTTTAACTTCATAATGGCTTGACATTTAAATTCTGTTATTCATCAGCACTTCACAGAAGAACTTGATTTGTCTAAATGGATTTGAAAGCCCACAAGTGAAGAAAATCAGAAAAACCTGGTTTTGAATATCAAAAGATTGTATGTGAAAAGTATTTTTACAGGCTGCATGTACCCCTGTTTTATTGATCAATTAACTTTTCCCAAAATGAATTTTTCTGAGAATGTATATAAAAAACCCCAAACATCCCCCAACACTTACTGATAAATGTCTTTTCTGAGCACAGCTCTACTAAGAGGGTTGTCAGCCTGGGGAGCCATAGAGACAGATCCAATCTTGAGAACCAAAGTATCTTCTTTAATTGCTGGATTAGCTGTAGTGAAAACATGTGTTTGATTAAAAGGCAATTGCATTTAGCAAAACCATAGAAAGACTGTTTCCTAAAAAAAATCTAAATAAGAAAGCCTGTTACAATTCATTTCTGCTCAAGAACAACAAATGCAAAAAAACCTCATGAAATTAATAGTGTTGTTGTGATATATAAAAGACAAAACTATTCTCATTTATCTTCATTACATATTTTAATCACACAACTAAATCCTCATCTGTSACTTCCTACTTTCTCTTCTGCTTTTTTGTTTCTTTTTCTCTACATGTTTTTTTTTTTTTGATATGGGCCTAAGTCCTTTTAAATAGCAAAAAAAGTGCACAATATTATGTGACCATTACAGTAGCATTTGCTAAGGGTTGCAACACACACCAAAGCTTAAATCTTAAGACTAAAGGAAGAAGATCTGAAAACTGTCACATATATAAAATACAAAATACTTAAAAAAARGSAAAAAAAAAAAAAACTAGATAAAAATGATTGTAAATTCCACAGCAATAGCAAAATTATTCTAGGGAAAAAAAAACCCTCTACTTTCCCACTTTACCCTATTTAAATTTCAGCCACAAGTACAGACTCTTAGTTTTAAAAACATGAACTATATTTGGTAGATAACCAAAGTTCTGTCCAGAAAAAAAAAAAATGCACTGCATTTCTTGTAGTAAACAAGCTTTGTGAATTTTCCAGTTGGGAAAGGAGTGAGTCTGCTGAGTCTCCTTTCCAGCAGCCACAGACACATTCACAAAGCATTTTCATGGGCTTCTGCTCAAGAGACCTCCAAATAATTAGGAAGCAATGGGGAATGTGAGCTGCACGCTCCCGCAGTTCCCAGTCTGAACTGAAACAGGTCATTTTAGCCCCAGGATGATACATTTTGGAAGGGCTCTAAGCTTTCCCATGGGCTCTCACATGCAAAAAGTCCAGCAAGACCCAGTGCAGATGATGAAAACTATGGGAGTAGCACAAGGAGGTTGAAATCCTTGTACTGAGCAGTGAAACGCTTAATGGGAGGAAAACTAGGCAGCTCATGATTTGCTTAAAAGCTTGGCTTCTCCAGATCAGTTAAATTCTCGGTGGATCAGAGATCATGTTCCACAGCAATAATGGTAGTAATAATAGTAATAGTAATAGTAATAGTAATAGTAATAGTAATAGTAATAGTAATAGTAATAGTAATAAATATAGTCACAAAATTCACAGAAATTCTAATAAAATATTTCAAAACAATTATATGGAGATGGTAGAACAGCAGAAGAGTAACACAAGTTATAGCACAGTCACTAGAGGAGAATATAAGGCATTTGCTTATAGGAACTTCATCTACTTTAAAAACAGAAGCCAAATTCCTCTGTCCCCAAAGCGGAGCGGAACCATTTGCAGCTGGTTTGGCTACCAGAACCAAGGTAGAAAAGTTAAGCTGACAACAAAATCTTGCTTTTGACTAAACAGTAACCATGTTTTGAATTTTTAAAATAAAAAATAAATAAGGCACTGCACTAAGTACTAGATTTCCTGAGAGTTGGCAAGTTGGATTTTTTTTTCCCTGATGCTCACATAAAAAAGRAAACAAAAGGAGAGAAGATATTAAATGCAGTTCACATTCTAATTGTTTTAGGTGGCAAATGCTCTATTCTGAATAGTGTTTGTTAATACATTTTAGGTTAAGAATTCCCATTTGTGCCTCTGACACTTTGGAAACCACAAGAAACCTTGCAAAGGTGGGCACGGTTCTTCTGTGAGCAGTTTCATGCAGGTTAAGTATGCAGGTTAAGAAGCATCACTATCTCCTATATTTTGCATATATTTCAGTATTTTCATATTTTACCTCAGAAGACACCAGCTCTTGCACCACTTGCTAGAAAAGTGTCCATCCTGGAGAGTTAGTCTGCATAGCCTTTTCCTTGATATATTACTCGACATTTAGAATATCTTCAGTATATTTCCTACAAGGAGTGATGTAAGCACTGATGCATGGATATGTAGTCCTCAACATTATTTTCTCACAGAAAATTCTTCACCACATATATTGGTGTTAGCAGTAATGGCTTTATATTTACTTCCAGATTATTAAACGTCAATTTAATTTATAAAGCTCCATAGGCAAATGGGTTTCTGGGCTTTTAGTCAGCAATTTTAAATACATTTAATTCTTCCACTTACACTCCATGGGGACATTTGTTGGTTAGAATATCATGATATACAATGTCAAACTCTCTGCAAAACTCTAAGCATGTGAAATTTTGCAAAAAATTTAATCAACTGGAATTTGTAATTATAACACAAAATGTGTCTTCAAGTGTGTTTAACAGGGCTCATTTTCATAAAAACAATATTAGACTATGGTAGATTAAATATGAAGTAATTCTTTATCAACTGCAGCCGGTAGTGGATTTTTTCTTTATGTTGAACAAGGGACATGAATAAAGCAACCTGTCTTGACTTTATGTGAACATCAAATAAGACATTCTTAAGGTGCACCTTTCATCTGTCTAAAACCTTTTAGTCCAAGACGTGCTAAAAACTAACTTCAGAGAATCAAGATCCTTGAGTTTGACTGATTTGCAATGGTTTCACAGTAAGCAAGGAGGACGTTTGATTCCATATGTTATGACAGACTTCAAAGCAGAGAGCCACGCTCACATGACAAGAATATATCATGTTTACAAATGCAGGATACAAGTTTATTGAGCATGCTGCCTTTTTCTTCACACTATCAACAAATTTATCATGTCCTTGACTGACTCCTGGCACTCTGCTTCTAGTACCTATTTTTAAAAAATCCTCTTAACCTCAAACCAGTCAGATGTGTGTTTTCCCTGTCCTTAGCATTTCGTGTCAGCTCTTTAACGCAATTTGTATTTTTCTATTTATAGTGGCTATTATGYAGCATTTCTTTTCCCAGCTTGTATATTGCTTCTCTATATTTAGCTGTCTTTATCACTAAATAAGTGTAAGCTGTTGCTCAGTGCTTGAAAAAACATTTGCTATACTAACAAATCAAACTCTGAGTTAAAGCAGCATTTCTTCTACTGCACTTTCTGTCTAGGATTGACTGTTGCCCTCCAAATCCACCACAGAAAGAAATGTTAATGTGGCACTGCTGTAAAATCCATGAAGCTAAAAGGTTTTAAGATGGCATATGGATGTATACATGCGTGTAAAATTACAAGCAAAACAAAATATGATTTGACTATTTCATAGTATTTGTGCATTGCAGTTCATTGGTGCATATTTGGTTCTGGACTGCAAGAGTAGATTTGCCTGCTTTTAAAATGCTGTACATTCATCTAAATTATATGTGCTTTTAAGTGAAAGATAGTTTTGGTAGCTAGCACAGGATAAAATATATGAAAAGCAGACAGTAGTGATTARAGGAGAAAATGAGGTTATCATAGAATCATAGAATGCTTAAGGTTGGAAGGGACCTCAGAGGTCATCTAGTCCAACTCCCATACACGTATAGAGTCACCAAAAGCACGTGGCAGAGGATTGTGTCTAAGCAGGTTTGAAGACCTCCAGAGAAGGAGACTCCACAACCTCTCTGGGCAGCCTGTGCCAGGGCTCTGTCACCCTCACTGTCAAGAAGTGTTTCCTTAAGTTCCTGTGGAACTTCTGGTGCCTCAGYTTGTGSCCATTTAGTCCTATTGCTGTCCACCACTGAAAAGAGGCCGCCCCCTCCTCCTCACTCCCTCCCTTGAGGTATTTATAGACACTGATCAGGTCTCCCCTCAGTCTTCTCTTCTCCAGGCTGAACAGGCCCAGCTCCCTCAGCCTTTGCTCACAGGGCAGATGTTCCAGGCCCCTGATCATCCTCGCAGCCCTGCGCWGGACTCTCTCCAGCAGCTCCACAGCCCTCCTGTCCTGGGGAGCCCAGCACTGGACACAGTCTCCAGATGTGGCCTCACCAGGATTGTGTAGAGGGGCAGGATCCCCTCCCTTCACCTGCTGGCAACAACCTCCMGATGCAGCCAGGATCCCGTTGGCCTCCCTGGCCACAAGGGCACTGCTGCCTCATGGTCATCCTGTCGTCCACCAGGCCACCCAGATCCTTCTCTACAGAGCTGTAATTTTGCTATATTTTAAAAAAGCTCTGAATCAATATAGGATGAATGAGGTCTTGGGGGGCATGAAGTTTCCCTGATAAACAAGCATTTTCTGATATAGCACTCCAGTAAAGTAACACGGATCACACTCCATTCTTACTCATTATTGCTTCTACAGTGGATGAGGCCTGAGATGAATAAACAGCAGGAGACAAGAGTTTGGGAAAATTCAGGTAATGGAAAAAGGAGAATGGTACTTATTTAGATGGCATTGCAGACTTTTGCAGTGGAACAGGTTAGTTTGCCTTCTTATTAATTCATAAAGCTAATCCTTAGCATCATTCTTTAAAGGCACACATGTTTTTTCTCCTTATATTCATGCCTAACCATGAGAATTCTATTCTCTGCATTCATCCATCCAAATGATGGATCACAACCTGACAATGCCTCTCTGTCTGATTTCATTTTAATGCCATGTATGGTTACAGAGCTACAAAAACACACTCTTTAAAAAAGATTTCCTTGACTWCATGCCCCACAAGTCCATTCCACTGACTGGACTTGTGGGGCATCAGTCCAACTAATCAGTCCAACTGACTGATTATTTTCCAGTCAGTTCAGTCTGACATCTAAGAATCACTACACAAATATAAAAATTTATCTCTTGCTGGACACCAATCAGATGGTAAAGGTTGGGAGGGATGCTTAAAATGAACTGGACTATCTATGTGCTTCACTAGGGCATGGGTTTCTTGGTGCCAGTTACCACAGGACCAAGGCCTTTCCTGCACTCCATGACAGCAGCAAGAGTCTGTTGAAGACTGATCTGGTATTAGCATAAAGAGAATTAATACGAGCACTGCCAAGGACACAGATTTAGGCTTAAAATTCGCTTTCCACAGTTCTTGACTATTTGCTTTTATATTCACATTTTAAATACAAACTGGGTAGGTGCTGGCAAAGCAGCAATGGAATGAAAATCTAAAAATTCTGTGTAGAGCTAGTAAGAATTATAGGTGGTTTCTATTTCTGACCCAGAACAAACTAAAAGTCTGAGCAGTGCTGATAACTATCTTTCAGTTAATGATATTACTTAAGCATATTTGTCTACATCCAAACATCAAATGTCTACCACAGTACACAGTACCTTCTGCGTTATGACGGTTTTCCTCATTTTGGGGGAAAAAGACTCTAATTACT
Organism: Nothoprocta perdicaria; assembly: GCF_003342845.1. NCBI lineage: Eukaryota > Metazoa > Chordata > Aves > Tinamiformes > Tinamidae > Nothoprocta > Nothoprocta perdicaria. The sequence continues at coordinate 2,730,761 of NW_020455910.1, read as the reverse complement.
CCAGTGTTGATATAAATCAGAGGCAAATTGCGGGAGGTGAGCATGTGAGTCCTCATGGGCTGGCCTGGTGATTTTCTTTTCTCCTTTTGGCTCCTTGGCAACCTGGCTTGGAAAATGCTTGCAATTGCATTAAGCAAAGGAAAACAGAGCACCACATCAAAAGCCTGAGCAGAGAGAAGGATCTCATGAAGAAAGTGAGGAGACCCATCCGTGTGCCCTTCCAAGAGCTTATGGAATGTTCTCCGTTCATTCCTTGATATCAGTTTGTGCCGGACATTTTTTGTCACGGCCTTGGTGTAAGTGAGAGAAAGAAATCCATGTTGCTGGTGGGAGCCATCCAAAAGTTTTGAAGTTGCCTGTTTCAAAGAAAAAAAGCAAAATTGAAACTGATGAACAAATAAAATCTTGCACACATATAACATCCATTGATTGCCATATTCTCTCTGATTAGAATATTTAGGGCTCCCTTTTCTAATACTTTTTCACTCTTTCTGAATACAAGAAAAGCTATTTGTTTTTCTTTTTACTAGACAGTTCATCCCCAAATTTTGCCATTTTGTCATCTCTTGTCAGCTAAACTATAAATATTTGAACAATCTTTTTTTTTTTTTTTTTTTTTTAATCACTAACTTTTTATGTCCTTCATTTAGAATGCATCCTGGTTCATTAGTATTACTCAAACCCAAAAATCAAGAAAAAATACTCAAATATTTGGGAGAGTCTGAACTCATCAACCATTGTCCGACAGCTTTTTATACTCGCCATTACATGTTTTGATATCCTTTTCACTTCAGATGTTACAGAAATAAATCTTATTCCCTTCCACTCTCCTTTTCTGTAAGTTTAATCAACAGCTGAGGTGCTGAGGTAGATCTGTGGGACTGAGACAACTTCACTCCACATAAAAATGGGTGTAAAATACACCCATGTTTAACTACCTACTCTAAAAAATGAAATTGTTTTTCTCCTTGGATATTTAAGTTAGCAACAAGGATTTCCTAGATATATATGATAGAYGCTTGGCTCCCAAAAGATATATATTACTATTCTCAGTTCATCTTTGAAAGWCTTCTGGATATTTCAGTGTTATACCATTTGGGAGTGAAAAATATTAAAAAGAACAGTATCTGGGAAGAGGAGAGCATTTTCATAGTTTAGGAAACGTTTTAATAAGAACACTTTATGATTGTTCAAATATTTTTCTTTAATCACTTAAGCGCAAATAAAAACAATACTTTGCAAACATGCTTCCTGCAGCATCTTGAAATTTGATTTAAAAATAATTTAATGCAATTTTAACTTCATTCATAGAATATCTCTTAAATAAATAGAAAACAAAATTTAAATACTGAACAAATTAAGTTTTTTGATTAAGTGAATTAAAATAAATTAGTAAGTTAGATATTCTGCTTATAAGAAATAAAGCAACTAGAATAAGAGAAAGTATTTCCTAGTCCATATTCATTATGAAAATAAATCACAATATACAGAACTTCCACTAACACAAAAAGATTCTACACAGTTGCTTTTATTAGTGAAGAGCCTAATGACATAATAATGTAATTCATTTTTCAAGCAAAAAGGGCAAGGAAAAAAAAAGTTAAATATCTCACAATGAGATATTCTGAAGTAAAGATGCAAGAATTCCAAACAAAAGGCACAAATATGAATTTGTTAACTGCTTTCTTGTCAAAGTTATGCAAAGTAATTAAATGCAAAATTGTAAGAGGTCTACCTCTTTAAGGTCTACCTCAGTCATACAAAGCAATTAAATCCCTGGGTAGACATCAGAATGACACAAAATGTTCATGCACAAAATGCAGTTATTGTTCCATAYGTAGTGCCCAGTGCTACATGGGCCCAGTTTTCATGTCAATAAAAGGTTCTTGACTTCAGTGGATACTGATATGCTTCTGGTWATGAACCATCAATCCTCCTTCCCCAGCCAAAAAGAACTGGCCATTATTATTAAAGGAAATGAGGGAAAAACATGAGTAATACAAGATATGCAATCAAGACATTCAGTATAGACACAATTTATACAACCAGAAATGAAAGACATTTCAGGTTTTCTTTTTCACTCAAAATGGTATTAGTGGAAGTGCTGTAGCAGCAATTTAAAAAAGATTCTTACAGAAGGGAAGAAGCCAGAGATATTACTGAAAGGGTCCTGCTTGCTCATGGGTCGAACCAACAAGGTACGTCTGTTGAGCTTGTCAGTACAGGAAAGGAAAACACCTCCGTACTGCCCCAGAGACCAAGAGTCTTCTCCGAGGCTTGAGGTAATGAATGAAGCATAGAAGAGGAAAAACAAACAAAAAAACTAAAGGAATTGCCATAAGCAAAAAAAGGTATAATTACATTCGTTTTGCACAGTTATATATGGCTGCATGATATAAAGTCTGTGCCATACCTTCCTCTAAAATGCCAAAATTGAATCATATTAAGTCAAAAATTGGTTTAAAAAGAGAAATTTTGTAAGATTTTGATTTATGTGAAAGGATAACCCAGCAAGAGTTCAAGTAATATGGAATTAAAAGCCTAATAAAATCATCCATACAGCAAAACAGACTTTCCCTTGGATTTTTTAGAAGGAAGAGGAATGATTACAAGAACCAAGAAACTGCTAAAAAAAACTGTACTCAAATACATTTCAAAATCACAGGGCCTCCTTAGAAAAAAAGTGAGTTAGGGAGAACTCAGGYGTTGCTTCGTACTGTAATTCTTGTAATCATTCCCTTTAACATTTCACAGAACAAAGAAAAATACGTTGCTTAAGAAGAGTTATTCAGTTAAGCAGCTTAGTTTGCTAAAGAAATCTCACCAAAAGCTTTTCTTTGCACTGGAGCAATATTCCTTCCCAATGTCCTGCCTGCCAGCCTCCCCCTGGCCTGCAAGACAGAAGGTTCATCTTATCTGTTCTCTGCTTTTGCTCCAGCCTACAGCAATGCAGACCGAGAACTGCGCTCGGAAGAGCTTAAGGGATGTAAGGGATGTAAACGCAAACAACAATTTTGCCAAGTGGAATAACTGTGTGTGTGTGCTTGGGTATATGTATACAAATACATGCACACTCCTACATATAAATACACWTACAGACATCTGTGTGTATATGCATATATACATAAACACTTGGATATACGTGTAGGTGTGTATATACACACAAACATGGGTACATATGTATGTGTGTATATGTTTTAGCAAACAAATGAGAGGGATTTTCACGGGAGCACTGGGCTCCTGGCAAGGCAGTTGGGCTCGCTGGGCTCACTGTCTCTGAAGTTTTACATTGAACCTGCGAAGAGAGCAGCCTGGGAAACATCAACCGGCTACTGGGACTCCACTGAACTTTAAGGCACCAAAATTTGATTTTTAAGACCTTAAAAAATAAGTTGCAAAGTTCAATTGTCCAATATTACAATGTTTTCAAACAATAGCTGTCCTTGTAAACYTGACAAAAGAAATGCTACTTTTTTGTTTTACACTGTTGATTAGGAAAAAAAATTCTTATAACTGCATAGGAATCAGCACAGAAAAGCTGATATTGAAACTCCTTCTTATTGCACATAGGGAACAATAATAAATGTTGAATAAAACTTTACAAGCACAGGCTCATATGTGAACATGGTTTGAGCACCTAAATATTTTAGTCACTTCAATTTTGATAGAATATTCTAAAATTTCTTTTAAAAAAGCTTCTCTCTCAGCTATCGTATTTTCTCTTAATTTCTGTTTTCCTTAAACAGAATCTGATGAGCTGCAATGACAAATGGTAATCCAGCCCTCTCCTTAACCTGAGTTTAATCACTGAGATTTTAGTCAGGCGTTTCTGCATAACGCTGACACCCTGCTCAGGTCCCTGCATCACTGGGGTGCTGAGCTCCGGCACCAGAAATTGCTCTACTGTTAGACACTTCTTTTCAATATCAAACAGTATGGCACCATAAAAAATAAACATTATCCACTTGCTAGAGTTAAATGCATTATGAAACAGTATTTAAGATATTTCCCACTCAAAATTTCAGCAAAACAAATGACTTTTTCTAACAAACCAACAAAGCAATAATGCAAAAAAAAAAAAAGAAGCTCTCTTTATATGAAATATTTTCATGTATTTCTTTGGAATCAGATAAGATACTGAGAAACTGCAATTCCAGTGCTTATTACCTAAAAATTCAAATCCATTCCATTTCACTTATATTCAACAATTACTTTAAATTTAAGCTAAGAGTTAAGGACCAACCACTGCTGCCTTCTTCCAGCCAGGAAAGAGAGCAGCTCCTGGGAATTACCTGTTTCTGTAATGATCAATATTGAAGCTTTCTATTTTACATTTGATTTTGGTATACACGTCCTGCACGTCCACTGAGGCGCTGAGATCTTCTAATTCACTGACAACACAAACTTCTGTAACGGTCAAAGAAAATTAAAATGATAAGTTATCAGTCTAAAACCTACAAATGGGTACAATATCTGGCCTACTACCTTTGAAAATTGCATGAGGCTGTTTCTGCTCTTTTTTTTTTCATATAACACATGTTGGCTTAGTTGTCACACACAGGAACTGGTAAAAAAAGCATCAATCCAAACCTCTTCATACGAGTGCATATAATGTGAGACACTTATTTACGGGGTTTTTAGACCAGAATTCCCATAAAGAATAAAAAATTCCTATAAAGAATAAAAAGATTTGCCAAGATAGTTACTCTAACACTTTTTAGTTACTCTAACACTTTAGATTTCTTTCTTTCATCTAATTATTTTCATATCAAAGGTTCAAGTTTCTTTGCAAATTAGCTTTAGCTACATGCAACCACATTTCCAGTTTAATATAATCATTATTCCACATGGTGGAGGAAGTGTTTGCCAAAGAGCAATACTGAATTCTAATTATATGCATTAACTAGAGCTTACTTTGGTAGGCCAAAACACAGATCCAAGGCACATTCTTGTATTATACAATGTTAATATTATCAATAAATGCTCTGAATAGCCAATRTTCTGCCTTAAAATAAGGCCTTAAAATGAGAAAATTATGCTGAATACCTGTGCCATTATTTCTAGGATCAGGAGCAAACAGTTTTATAGTAATTTTTGGCAACATCCACTGCATCCACAGGCTGACACGTCCGCTGGACACTCCAATGTTACTTGTAGTTTGTTCCAACGTAACCGAGTCTGAGAAGGGAGAATCGTCACCACCCTGAAGAGAGTCACCCTGCGAAACAACAGCAACAGCTGAGGAAACAGTCTTGCTTCTCAGCACTACTCATTTCTTCTGTCTAGATGGATGCAGAACCCCAGACTATGTACATTATACACACAAACACACTCACTGTTACTTTCAAATCAAACCATTTTTAATGCTAGGGAAAAACAAAAGTTAATATTCTCCTTTCTGAGGTAAAGATAGTACACTTCGGCCAAGATAATAAAGTTCCATCGCGTAGCTCCCCTTCGGTGCAGTGAGTTCTCCTTGCTATCTCTTCGAATCAAACACTGCTACCAGCGAAAAAAAAGCAGGATATTCTGGCACAAAATGGGGAAGGGGCTAAGGAGACCTGTGCACATCTCAGCAAGAGAGGGAGAAAGGGTTGTCGGACACAGCAAATGGGGAAGACCTCAGTATGGCCATACCACTTCCACACTACACACAGACTGCTTTTTTAATTCGTCTTCTTAATTGTAGCTGTTTGGGGAAACTGATTTCACAAAAGAAAAGCTCTGTGCAAAAAATTTTGTGCAACTCATGCCTGTAGCTTGAAAGACTTTATCACGTAAACACATGTTGTCTTATTGCCATTTTAACGACAAGACAAGGCAACAAGACAGGTTTAAAATCCTACACAAAAATTTTGCAGACAATCCATTATTTCTTTGGGCTATCTGCTACCCATAAAACGGTGCTGCTGCCATTGTACTTTTAGAATTTATTACATAATAAAGAATACATTTCCCACTTTATTTTTCAGAAAAACACTGAACCACAGCTTCTGCCTCAAGTTTTCTGCTCTTTGTCACTCACGTTAGCATGCAGTGATTTTTTCTTCAGCAAAACTTAGAACCCAAGTATAAAGAAGCAGCAAAGATATTTAATTTTATTTATGTGCATTAACCTTGACCCTTGAAAAACTCAGTGGTACTTATTAAGATTGATAAGCAGCCATCTATGTTGTCAAACATCCAGCACGGGGGAAGTTATCCCTCCAGACAGTCATGAGGCAGACACTGTGCAGTTAACACTGTTACAGGGAAATAATATGAATGTGAATGCATTATTTAGAGCAGTTCAACAGACATAATATGAGCTGCTGACCTGAAAATTATGATTCGGTTATCCTTCAAGTCAATATACTGAGGGGGGTTTTCAATCAATCAAGTGCATGAGAACAGATACAGGCACTACTGCCCACAGCTCTGCACAGACTCCTCGGGGAGCCATAGGTGACTGTCACCTGGGAGGTGATGCTAGGCTCCAGAGCTGCAAAACACTAACTGCAATTAATATGCATGTTTCTTAGTGGAAAATAGACACATTTCAAACTCCCGATTTCACTTTACAAACAAATTAAAGGAAAAAAAAATCAGGTTGTACCATAAGTAAGAGAAAACTTACTGATTATTCATGGAGGGAGCTGTCTGTTCATTCCATGGTAAAGCTATGCAATTCAAATGGAAGAGAAATATCCTACCCTAGCTGCCATTCATTATGCTTTATGCAAAAATCAGTGGCAGTTCAATGACATAGTATAGAATTATTGATTTAAGGCATTGTATTATTAAGTATCGTCTTTGCTGTTTTTAAAAATTAACTTCAATATGTGTWAAAAAAAAAAGGTATTACTTCTAAGAGAGAGGAAGAATGCTTGGATGTGCACTTATCTGCATGTGCATTGCAAGGAGAAAAGGTGGAAAGCAGATTATAAATGTTCTTACAGAAAACAAGGTACAGAGAAGAGGGAAGCGTGGCTGGGTGCATGGGCCCTCTTCCTGCTGCGGATTTAATATTGACTAATGAAGTTTATTACAGCAGGATGTCTAACTGGAGAAGCCAAAAGCGGCTGATCTGCATGTACCCAATTCCAGTACACGTGGGGCACGCTGGAGCTATGGCAGCCAGTAAGATTAAGAAATACTAATAGGGAAATAAAAGGTGCAGGGTGGTACAGCCTGCTACACGACACATTAGCCAGGGCAGAGGTGAACTCCCTTCTGCCAACCCGACCTACAGCCTCTGCTTCCTCCCTCTCCAAAGATTCCTGCTTCTTGCCAGACCTTTCACAAGCTGCCCGGAGATTCCTACCACCGAGCACCGCTTGCCACCCATGTCTGTGCAAGACATGTTTCCTAACATCTCCACAGAGAGGGTGCTCTCTTCAGGACCTCCTCCACGTCCTACAGGGCAGTACAGACTGCAGCGCACAGGCAGATCCCTTTAGGCTTTCCAGCACTGCAGGCAAAAGTCTGTTTTGCTTCTCCAAAATGCCAACTCCTGTCCTTGGAACAGGGAACTGGAGAAGGAATAAAAGCTGGGCAGGGAGCCTGGGGAGCGTCAGAGCTGGCGCTGCCCCAGCAGCCGGATGCACGGAGGGAGAGCAGCCTCTTCTCCAGCACCACTCACTCCCTTTTGGCTTCTCCTGAAACAGCAGTCTCCAGCATTAGGAAATGAGCACATGCCAGAAAGGCAGCAGCATTCCAAACATTTTGCCATCCTCTGCCTATTCTTCCAACAGTAGCCTGTGTCCCCAGGCATCTGCTTTCCTTACTTGCAATGCCATAAGAAGTGGGAGCAAAGACATTTACTTCTAGAGCCGGAATGAACATCATACTACAGGAATCCCATCTCCCTCTTTAATCAGACCTCCCAGATGCCTCATCCGATTTCATGACCAACAAGGGCACTGGCGACTTCCATCCGGAGCCCTTTGATCTCTGCCTTCCGTAAATCCCAACCTTGTCATTTCTTTCCTGTAACTCATCCAAATGGTCTTGAAGCCGCCTTCCACCAACCTCCCGCATCTCCATAATTAAACTCCAAATGATTCCCCCGCATGGGAATCATTTCAGCTGTGTCTGGACTTCCATCGTGGCTGGAAGGACTTTTCTCAYGAGGCCTCGAACGCTCGGGAGCCGTGGGAGGCAGCGCTGCTTGGAACGGGGATCCCCACGCACGGCAGCTCCGGGAAGCAGTGGCCAAGGCCAGGCTGTGGCTGCGGAGACCCTGAGATGCATCTCACAGAGCATCAAGAAAAGGAGGCCAATTAAAGGTCAAGGAAAGGGAGAAACGATACTTATKTAAACCTGAAAACGTATTTATTTTCACTTCGATTCAAAGCTCAAGCCAATGTTGACATTCTGTAGACGGATTTGCTCCCCTCCATGTGGTTAATAAAAAGCATTTTCCCGTCTGCTTTTAGAGCTGGAGCATTTCTGAAGTTCCTTCTGGGGTGTCGGTGGCCTCAATTCTCCAAAACACAATTCACAAGCTGTGCTGGAGAGGGGAGTGAGCGCCGCTCTCCTCCCGGCGCGCCCGCGCGCACCCTCGCTCGCCCACTGGCCACCCTCCAAAACCCCTTCTGTATGAAAATCAATTTTGCTCTAAAATTTTGGCAGATCTCTACATTTCGGGAGAGTTTTAAAAAGCAGAAAACAATAGTAAATTAAACTTAAAGTGGAATTCTTAACAGAAAATATATACTGCCACCATGGCCAGTTTTGCATTTTATAATTTGGATCTTTATAATTTGGACCATGATTTAGTGGGTTCAAGCATTATGTTTCAAGTATTTTGTTAAGTTATTTTTTTTCCATAAAGGCTGTTTTTGTTTAGTGGTTTGAGGATATAGATAACTTTGTGCCGTAGAAAACTGAGGCAATCATTTTCCCACACTTTTCTTTAAGCTTATTTTTCTGAGAATATAAAATGATCTCCTTTGCTTTTCAGAGAAGCAGCCTGTTAATAATTTTGGCACAGGGTTCTATGCAGCGGCGTTCGTGCAGTCCTTGAAGAACTGCATTTATCAGGCATAAGCCCARAGCCATATAAAAAGTGAAGTAACTCAGGAATGTGCAATCAAATTTAAAAGCAGCGAACACTGAATTTTAGAGCATGTGGCCTCTACTAACTTCCAAGTCTATTAAACCTATAAAGTTTATCAAAAAACAGAGGTACAGGTAACAGACCSAGATGTATCTTCGGAAACTGCTTCCTCTTTCTTTAAATACATAATGCTTAGGAAGAGGCAGTATATCTGACATGCAATAACCCCAAAATGCACAGGCAAGGAGGAGAGGTGCTCGCAGTTTCCTTCACTCCTGCAGGAGCTCGGCTCGCTCTGGCCTGAGTCCAGTTATGTTGGCGCTTGCACTTGTGCGACTTGCAGATCTTTCTCACACTTTAATTCCTGCAGAACATCAGGTGGCTTTATTAAAATCTACAGATATCGTGTTTTAAGATGCAGCAGAAAATTTCATTTCATACCCTAGTAAGAACACATCTATTTCTGGTAGCAAGTAGAAAAGCGAGACTTGAATTTCCAGATGCCAAGTGCACATTGCCAGAAATTAAAGCTCTGTGACTACCCGGACGCGGCCAGCACAACGCAGGGCTGAGGTTGTGGCAGGGCAGGTTGGGTGCTGGGCGCCTGGCCTGGCAATTGGGAGGATTTGGGCGCTTCTTTCTGCAAGACGTGGCTATGCTCTCACTCAGCACACACGTTGTGTGCTGCARTTTATACACAGGTCACTGGTACCAGGGCTCCCACGTTGAGCTGAGGCTCTCACAGATGCTCTTGGCTGCAYGGATGGGGTTGTCCACACGCATTCCCACCTGCTGGTCACCGGGTCCCAGCCGGATGCTGCTGTCTCCTCAGCTCAGCATGCTCCCTAAGTTGTTCCACCGATCTAACATGTGTAAACAGCTGGATTGGCCCCTTCTCAGCGGTCGCAGCTGTACGTGTGCTCCTCTGAAGGCAGCAATTGCTCTAGGGCCGTCCTGAGGGAGGTGGGAACTGAAGGGATTGCATTTCTCCCTCTCCTTCTGCTAGTACTACAGTATCCAGAACCACTGGGCAGAGTCACAAGGAGGGAAAAAACTGATGGCTTGCAGTAGCTGAAGTCATTTTCTTTTTAAATAAGCTCAAAGCCTTAGAAAATTTGTGCGCAGAATAACTATGAAGCCAAAGTGAGAAGAGAGCCTATGCTCTTGTTTCTCATGCAGTTTCAATTTTCAGTTCAGATTTTCAGCACCCAGCATGGTATTGTTAAATATGTTTATATATTAATTTTCTGCTCTGTTTCCAGATCTACAGAAAAATCAGGCCAGACTCCGAAACACTGAGCTATTTTCCCACAACTTCTCATGCCAAGTCCTAAAATACACAATTTAATTCTTTCACCAATTGTTGCAAATTGACCAATATGCCGAGTTTATTTTCTTAGCAGAATTTGTCTTTGTTCATCAGGAAGAAGCAAACACACGAGGCCTTCATCCAAGGGCTGCCTCAAGCCCCGGGATGATCACAGTTTGGCCACACTACTGCTATGCCTTATCAAAATAACTCCTGCGCTCTTGCTCAATCCCTGCGCTTCCCCAAGGACTAAACACTTCTACCACTGTTTGTACTTAAGTAAACAGTAACAAGTGGCCTGTTGTAGGCTGCACTACCTTTGCTCTCGCTGTTCCGGAGCCGGGGTGGTAAAAATGATTAACTGTTTCCAGCCCCCCCGTGCTTAAGGCTCTCACTGGGGTTTCCCCAGCGGACTGCCACCCAGAGTGAAATTCAGGAAGCTTCGTGGCTTTATCTGCCTAGGCCCGCGGAGCTCCCTATCAACTTGTCAGCATGAAAAGAATTACGCGCCGCTTAAAATATAAATCATCTGCAGATCATATAAACAAATTACTTCTTTTGCTTTTTAATACAAACAGCTCTGAGGGTTTGCTTTCTTCCGATTCATTTATAAGAAGGCTGCTGCACTTGAAAGAAGCTTTAAAAATAATCATTTGTCTCCCTCGGAATGGAATAGCACATTAACGGTAATATCGCTGAAGTTAAAAAAAAAAAAAAAAGTGCACCTATTGCAGGGAAGTATTTTCTGTTTGACAGACTTTAAAATTTCAATGTAAAAGCTGTAGAAACATATAAACTAAACACAAACTGTGATAAACAAAGCACAAACAAGATATCTCAAACTCTTGGGAATCCTCTCTACCTTCAACACTTTGTTGCTGGGAGCCTGCTAAATTGACACAGCTGCATGCGGAAATTCGGGCTGATGCATCCCATTTATGAACGTTACCTACKCCATTTCTTGCATTAAAAACATTAGTGTTGCAGCATTCTAAAAATAAGTTACAATTTACAAATATAGGATGGTATTTTTTCAAAGCAAAAYGGATTTAGCTTTGTTCCCACTCACTTCAATGACTAGTGTTAGGCCAATATTAATTACCTTGAAATTTCTAAAGATCAGACTAYGAACTAGGAGTATTCAATATTCACATTTTAGCAAGTACCAAGAAATAAAGCACATCATATTTAAAAAGATGAAGATAAATATGTTTTTCATGTTTTTGAAAGCGTTTCTCTTTGCAGACCTGGGAGTATCGCGACAGCAGTCGAGCAAACCTTTATTGCATTAGCTCTCCCAGCCCCGGAGGGCCTGCCCTGAAGCTGCCGCGTGAGGTTTTATTGCTCCCTTGATGGAATTCAGACACTGAGGGAGGGCAGGGRCTAGTTCAGTTCAAACCAGGAGCAAAACCACAGGCAGGGATAAAACAGACTTAAGGTAAAAGGTGAAACGTGGCTCGAAATGTCTCAGCTGTCCTCCCAAAGCTGCCTCCACCTTCCTTCTCCCCTCTGCCATTCACGGAGCCATCCGCCCCTTCCACGYAGTGTCACTTCTTTCTAGTCATTTAGCTTTCCTGATCGCCCAGATCCCACAATTTGGTTTCCATGAGGTATTAAAGGTAACTTTGCCCTCCGCAAACACCACCCATCTCTCGCCAGGACTCTCAGACATCCATCAGGAGCCTCGGGAATGCCGGAAGAACCTCACGGTGCAGGGGCCAGCAGGCACCGACCACCTCTGCGCACCCACCTACATCCCTTCCCACTTTTTGGAACAAAAATGATTTCTTCAGAAGGTACCCTGAAAAAAACTCAGCCCCTAACTGTACTCTGGCAGAAGGCAATCAGAAAACTAGCCCTGATATCACCATAGAGGCCCTTGCARGCAGAAACAGGCTCTCTAGATGAAGAGCCCTGTGTCTAAGAGACATGGTCCATATTTGGTTGGACTGTGGAGGACTGTATCTTCACACCAGACCCAGAAGGAAAACTCGCCTTGCTGGAAAGGGTGCAGTGTAACAGACTGACATCTGCAGCCCATTAGGCAATCTGACGGGTAGAAGTAGCTGCTGCACTTTGCAGGAGACAAAACCCATCAAAAAATCTGTCTGCATCTCCTGCCTGCACAGCCTKCTTTTCCCTGCCTACGTTTTGGGCAGCTGCGGAGCGTTTCCCCTCAGCGTAGGGGCCTCTCGATGCACCCCAGCATCTCCACGGAGAAACCCTGTGTACTGAATATGCTAAGGAAGTTACTGTTATTCAAATAAACTCTGTTTAGGTGCTAAGGTTTCAGCAAAGTAAAAGCAGCCCTAAGTGGCAGTGSGAGACAGAAGACAGATTCCCTCTCATCCTACTCTCTACAATTAAAGAAGAAATAGGATTTTGTGAGCACACAAACCACGGCATTTTTTTTTCCTTCTGGTAGGATGATTGTAATTAAATCAGCAAGCAGAAACAGGGAAACTAAATGATTAATTATTCTCAGAGGATTAGCAACTTTCACTGGTTAACAACGAGGGAGAATGCTTCCTTGCTAGTATTTCCTTACATGTGTTACCAAGTTCTCCRCAGTCCTTACCTTAAAGGACAGGACAGCAAYCACATCGCTGGAATGAGAACCTAGMAGGTACTTCGATGCTAGGAAAGATGTTCAATAAGCCCAAACCAGCCACCAACCGCAAAAAATGTGTTTTGGAGATACTGCCAACCATTATGTTACAAACGATTTAATTCATGTTGTCTCAAATARTTCATTAGAAATGTGAGAAGAAAGTATGATTCCTTTCACTGTTTCTCACTGCCTGGCCAAGGCTGTTTTTCCTCCTCTCTCTGYCACCCCCAACTGTACTACAGTCTCCTCGGCCAACACACAGACCTCAGGACTGTGCAGGGTCTCAGAAGCAACATTCATAGCTGCTTCCTGCACAGCAATCTGTATAAGKTCCTAGCATAGCTTCAAATCAGCGTGAGATTTATTACTTTTTTATATACAGGACTATCACTCAGCAGAAGATTTAAAAGAAAATGTCAGAYAACCTGATCACCGAAAAGATAAAAATGTGATAGAAAGCTTAATGTAATTTTTCYTACACTTTATTAATAAMCTGCTTGGAACTTTGTTTATAACAACAAGACCACATTAACTTGATCATCATCTTAGGTAATCCATCTCTCTCCAACTGGTAGCTTGATGCAGATTTAGTCTTAAGAGAGAAGAGATAGTCTTTTGTTCCTCTCAGCTTTTAAATATGAGAAAGCGTTAGGTTAAGAGGTCCTTTGATGTGACATCTCCTAACAGTTGAATCATTCAGATGAATCCTTTGTGAGCTCCTACAGTCTCACTAACTTTCAACAAGTTACCAGACTGCTATTTTGTCCTTCCAGAGAGGAAGGACTCTCAAATTCAGAGAAATGACAGTAGCCCCAAAATACAGCATTTTTTGTAGCTACCATTTTTATAGGAAACTAAACTTTGCCGTGACTTCCTACGACAAAGATTCTCCCCTATCTTTTTTCAGCCACTGTRCTTCAAAATCTTTCCTTGTTTTTTCCCTACTGTTAACTGAAACAGTCACATACCCTACCTATTGCTTAGAATTTAGTCATCTAGATGTGCCCACCTACTTAACCAGAAACGGAACACGATTTTCCTTACTGATGAACAAAACACATTACCCTCCCTCCTTAAATTTCTCTCTCACTCTCTTCCTGACAACGGTCTCAATTCTCACCTTCTAATTCTTCGTTTCAATAGCTAACAAAGAACTTCTTGCAGCCTCCTGTATCTAGCCATGTTCTCCATCTCCCCACTGCCATTACAGCAAGGAACCCCGACTCAGTCTGCTACCCTATTTTTGGCTCTGCATCTTCCCCACGCTGGCTCTCCTTGCCTTCCCATTCCAGCCAAGGGCTGAGAGCTCGCAGTGACATGTTGGGCAGGTTCACCTCCTTGCTCTTCCAGCGAGATGAACCATGGCTTTTTCCAAGCCCGTTTTCCTGTTTGTACCAATTCTCTGTTTTCACATCTTAAAATATATCATTGCCAGAAGGGGGGGGGGGGGTTAATTTCTCAAAAATTTGTACTATACAGCAAAATTATATATTTCTCTGAAAAGCAATTTTCAAATATTAGTTGTAAAGTGCTATTAATTCTAGGTTCCCTATTGTGAAAAAATCCCAATATTATTGCCACATGTTCGATATATTGAAATATATTAACTTTCTATTGTAACAAGACTGAAATGATGATCTTAGCTTCAGAGAGGAAAATGCTCAACACAAATTCTAGTATTGTCCTTTGTTGGCTAATCCACCAAACTTCATTAGCTCTGATTTGCCAAAATAATCTTGGTAACACATGGATTAAAACAATTACTGAATCAGTTTCAAGCAAGGCTGCAAGTACAGCATGTACTCTAAGTGCTGCTGTCTATATAGAGAGTTAAAACCAAATTGTTACTTATAAAGTTGATGGTTTCTGATTTCAATAAGAAAGGAATTTGATGCAAGAAGATGAAAAAAATACTAATTTAGGGGCTTTACCATCTTCTTGCTGATATTACTTAACTTATGTACCTAGGAAGGCCACCTAAATAATCTAACTAGGAAGGTTGACAGGGACACTAAGAAAGTTGAGGCCTATCCATTGTGAGGGTGACAGAGCCCTGGCACAGGATACCCAGGGAGGCTGTGGAGTCTCCTTCTCTGGAGGGCTCCAAACCCGCCTGGATGCCGCCCCATGCTCTGGGTGTCCCTGCTGGAGCAGGGGGTTGGACTAGATGATCTCTAGAGGTCCCTTCCAACCTCAACCATCCTGTGATTCTGTGATCCAGCTGCACAGTGTCCTGTGGCCACACGTCCTACTACATCAGCTACCTGGTGCCACTTAGCTAGTGACACCCAGAGATGGGGCTTGACATCGCATCCTGCTGACACTACGAGCTTGCCCCACGCAGTTACCGAGTGCTGCAAATTACTGAAACAAATCCATAAAATCAAGCAGCCAGTCTTTCTCATATTGGAAGCTGCACACTGAAATCCTTGTGTGACTGAGTTGCAAAAGATTCCCAAAGCATTGGAGAGCTGGCAGAGGTGAAGGCCCAGAGCTTACAGAAGTGTCTCAGAGATGGAACATGATGATAGCAGGAAGGAGTTGGGGAGGGTGTGCAACTGGGTGACCCCCTGCACTGGCCTGGGCACCTCCGCTCATCCTGTTTCTCCCAGCTTGCCAATAAAGACACCACAGAGCAGAGCACGGGAGTCCCACTGATGGCCTTCACKTGACTGGCTGGCCACCAAAGCTGCTTCAGATGCCTTACAAGCAACACAAGTGCCACAGACACTTCAAGACCACCAGGTACCACTTTCATATAGTTCTGGACATSAAAAATACCATATACTTCTGGATTTACAAACACCAGCTATAATTCACTTAAAGGAGTTAATATTCATTTGTTTCTAAGAGAAATGATCCAGGCAAACAATAAACATAGGAGCAATCCTGCACTCTTTTTCTTTTCCTCCTTCCTCTCTTCCTCCAAAACAAGTAACGAAACGTCCATCACAAGGTGACCAGCTGCAAAGCTCCATTGCACAGGGACACTATTACTCTTTCTTAATCCTTTGGGCTCTTACTTGATTGCCCATCCCTCGCGGGTCAGTAGTCCCATGACCCACCTTTTCAGACTGCCTACCTCGGTGGTGGTGCCGATGTCGGCAGAGGGGCTGCACGTGCTGGTGTCCGGCGGCGCGGTGCCCACACTGCTTTTAACCGGAGAGCTGGGAGGGACAGCGCCCGGCACGGGCTCGGCGTAGGCAGAAGACTGAGAAAGAATTCCTCTCTTCTGAACTTTTTTCCAAACTTTACTTGCGATCTCTGCCAGCTCATACAGAAGCTGCACCTACAAGAAATGTATTTTTTAAGATTTTTTTTTCCTGTTGAGGTGAATATAGTCATAAGGTGAATGAAAATCATCCAAATCAAAGTTCTCCACTCAGTTTTAAAATACAACAGGACTGTGAGCCTCACAGTTTATAATGTTCTGAGAAGTAACTATATTGCAATTATATTAATTAACAAGTTATGCTCTAGTTATTTTGGTCAGAAATATGTGTTTCTCTAAACATATAGCATGTAGTTCATAAAAATATAACCAATAATCTGGTCTTGTAAAACTTATTACTAACACATTTTAACAATTAAAAAAATCTAATTTCTGGTATATTTCATATGTATGGATACTACTCTTTCTATTAAAATCCTAGAAAAAGGAAATTATATAAAAATAAGCATTATAAAATATTAAGAATGTAAAAATTACTCCTTTTTAGTAGTAATAAAATAGTGATCTCATGCAGCATATGTAACTGTTCTAAGTAGTAGAAAGAATATCCACTATCAAACTCAATAATCTCCTGGGAAATGTCATACTAATATTCAGAAAACATACTGTTTAACTTGCACATTGTTTGACTCAGTTCTAAGATATTTACACAAGCTTTTGTAAATAAGCATTAATCATGGAATTTGTATGACAACATATTGCCATATACTGTATAAAACAAGCTCAGGGAAAACTGCAAACAATATATAAGCAGATCCACAGCTGGATACCATACCCAACTTGCCATTATAAAAAATGGAAATTCTCATATTTATAAGAACTTTAAGCCTCAGGACACATCTACTCTCTGAAGCTGGCTTCTTATGTGGGCAGAACAGATGCAGAAAAACACTGTTGTCAATCTACATTTGATATAAAACAGTACTTAATTTTGTGCGTGAGAATGTGTGATGAAGTCTCAAAGAACATGCTACAGTCCTTTCTTAAGAGGTGAAGTGCTGGAATTTTATAAAAACCTTCTTAATTCATCCTGGATTTTCTTTTGAAGTTTCAAGGCTTACACTGAGCAGGTCATATACTCTCTTGACAGATTTTTTTCTTAGAGAAGATGAATTCAGTATTTTTTGTCTTCACGCGTGGAATTATCTACAGACTAAGTTTATTGCTAGTTGTTTCGCTTACAGCAAATACTTACTTTAGTTAAACTTAAAAGGGGCTTGGGTCTGTAGTGCAATGGTACCCTTTAAATGATTAATTACAAAACTTTCAGGTTTTTGCTGACTGTCTTCCATGTAAATCAGGAAAAGAGACTAATAATACCCATCTGATTGACTGAGTAGCTTAACATTAATGGGTGCTGACACTTTTCTGGAAAACAATCTCTAGACAATTAATGGGATGCAGGCACACATCCAAATCATAGATGCTTGCAACCTCCCTTCCATCAAAATATTTACTGGTCAAGAGACTAAAAGCTAATTTAAACTTATGTTTGTCCTTAAAAAGCAAGGATCCCAAAAAATTAATTATGCCAGGATTCATAAAGGCACAAAGTAACATGAATGAAGAAATGATGCCACTTCGATGTTTACAGGCATGCTTGTACACAAGCTAAAGAGGTTTATCACTTGATAATCCCCTGCTCAAGAATTTGGATCTAAATGAGATAACAACAGTCACAGTCATTATAGTTAATCATTATTTACATTTTCATTTTAAGTCTTCAAGCTAGAATCTTTGCAGCCACTCTGAAGGAGTTGCTAATTCAGACAGCAATATCCATTCCTCTGAAGCACTCCAGGAATCATATGACCAAATCGTACTAACCTAATATTCTACYCGTCTCTAAAATTAGACACAAAACAACAAGGAGAAGGTTCATCAAGGAAAAGCACACAGTTACCTAGAGGGAGATGATGTTCTTGGAGACATGTTAAAGAGCAGRAAGAAAAAACCTCAAAAATTGCAATATAATTAAATAAATAAAWAAATTCAGCAAAACCTCATAAAAATGAAAGTGAGACATTCCATTGTATTTCAATGGTTATTAATTATGAAAATGAAAGGATTTCTATTTATTTTGCTGGTTACATTTTTTCAAGTGAGTATTAATATTCTCAAGATCCATTCCTGATCAGAATTGCTAATGTAAGAGAAAGGTCTCATCTTGTAGAATTATTTTTGACCATCACAGTAAACTTTATTTTATTTTATTTTATTTTATTTTATTTTATTTTATTTTATTTTATTTTATTTTATTTTATTTTAGTACTCTCTATTCAAAAGAAAAAAATTGCATAACAAAATATGAACAACACTGCCACTATTTATTACAAAAATGTTCCCCTTTCAACACAGCTTCCATTTCCTCCCCAGCAGAACTCTCCGTAACTCAGTAAGATCTCACTGCCCACTTGGCAAGATATGTACTTTACAGTAAAAAAGTAAAATCAATACATTACAATATTTTGCATTTAAAAAATAATGTTACCACAAAACTGAGAACAATATGGTAAAAGATGAAATCCTGACAATTTTGCATACTGGAAGTATCTATTGAACTTGCATAGAGGGCTGAACCATCAGAACATCATTTCATATTAAATCATAAGAGTTAGACAGTAACATACTTCACTTTTGTTACCATCTAGCAAATTCACTAAGTATCATCTAACTTAAAGCTGTCATCTAYAGACAAAATAGAGTCTGGCATTCTAAAGAATCAAATTTCACAGTTACTCTGTGTACACACCACAGTRTACATGAGCATTCCTAAAAAAAAMAGKTCTGATATTTCACTGTACAACAAACAGGATGTGATCGAGAAATATGTGTGTAATATCTGTGTAATGAATATACACAAGGGACAACATTAAACTTACAGCAGCCACCTTAACTTTTGTGATCTCAGACCATAGGTCTGTAAATCTTTATAAACATGATGTCTTGTTTATGAGATAAAAGATGTAATATTTTATGTTCCTATCTTTTCTTTCCACTAAATATGAAATAAATAGTGCACTTTGTTCATGAAGTCCTCTGAAGAATCTGACATATGGCTAATGGTTGCAGCAGACAGTATATGAATGCTGCCTTCAGATCTAAGGTGATCTGTAACTCCTGAGAACAAGAGTGCTTTTTGCAAAACCACTGCTGATAATATGCTGCAATTGTCACAAAAGTATTATTTAAATCATAGCAAAAATTACTCAAAATTATGCAAATAAAACCTACCATGCTGGACCAAAGCAAACTTGATCCAACTCAGAAAAATACAGGGTGCAGTCTTAGAAAATCTAGTCATATATGAGATGATAACTTCTATTTATATGCATTGTTTTTTTACTTACTAAATAACCATTGTATGCCTAAAAACATTTTACATTTGAAGAAATTTTAGCTCTGTGAGAATATGATAAAAATTGCGTTAAGCCATTCCCATACATGAACCCACAGTAACAGCAGAGCAGTACTATAGCATTTAACGGTACATCTGCAATTCATTTCACTCCATCAGCCAAAAGATGCATTTATACTGTAGCTATTACATTTTGAGAAGAGTTTAAATTACAAAACTTGAGAGAGCTTCAAAGCAAATCTTAATCTAAGCACCTTGATCTTGATGGCCCAGTTAAAAAAAAATTAAGATGTTTAATAGAAGAGAACCTCTTCAACAAAATGCAGAACAATTGTACTTAAATCAAGTTATTTTTAATTTCCTTTCATAAATCAATTAAATGTACCAACCTGGGGGTTTGAGCATTTTATTTCAAGGGACTCAAGGTCGACATGGAGGCAGACGACAAATGAGTGTCTGGCTTCTGGCCCTGAAGCCAGCAGTTTCTGTGAAGTAACAGCTAAAGTAGAAGTACAGCCCATCGGATCCACTAAATTTAGYGTCATCTGTTGTCCAAGGAGAGTGTATATACTGAAATTATGCAGACTGATTGTCCAAGGAAAGGCATCACCTAAACATTAAAAAGAAATAAAACAATTATAGACYGTATTTTATTTTCAAATTAAGTAAAGGCCTTATCCCAAACTCAAGGCACATACAGTGCCCATTAAATTATTACCAAACTCTCTGAAATATCCTTCAACTATGAATTCCATTCTACACTTTGAAATCTAAAACATGTCATTTTTTTTAGTTCTGAAAAACTGGAATGCTTTGGGATTGTGAACCCRTTGCGAATCCACTGTGGCCAAGTGCCTCCCACAAGCCTCGCTGGGGCTACAGAATACGGAATGAAATAGGGAAAACTATAGCGCCTTGGAGGGCAGGGAGAGAAGATCAAGAACATCCAACACGGTGGAGAAGGCCAAGCCCAAAGTGCAAGTGCTACATGTAGAGATCAGGACATCATGACACAAAATTAATTACTATAAACTTATGCTGAGCATTTCATTTCCTTTTAAGGAACCCTCCCTRAACCATCAGGAGGGATAACCGGTGAGGCAAGAAGCAGTTTCCAGCACCATAAAAAAATGGCTGCAACTTCAGTACAGGCTGAAGTTGGATTTTTCCTTTGGATTGTCAATAGATGTGGAAAAACGGATATTTTGTGGGTATTTCCCATAAGGCTGGACAGAAGCTAGATAGAATGTTTTGGCCAAGTTTTTAGAAAGGTAACAAAAACTTGTGTCAGAAAACCTTAGACATCTTAGCCAGCTCTATCAGGAACAGGTGAAGGGAAGCAGCTGTGTGCGGGACAAAACCACGCACCTCAAAAATCCCACATCCCATTTGTTCCAAAGAGGCAATTTAGGTTTATAGGAGACTGCAAACCAAAACCCRAAGAATATTTAGCAGCAGTGAGGAAAATGACACAGTGAACTCTCATTTATTTCACACAAAACATAGTCTTTTCAAATAATTTTAAAATGCTCTGTAGAAGTATGGGAGTATAGCAATCATTTAAGATTTTTTTTCCCCAGAAGAAAGTCTTCATTATTCTATTTATCAGATTTTCTGCTGAGGAAGTCAGGCCTTTGGGTCCCATTTGGATGAAGGGGAGTCCGTGGGCAGGATGTGAGTTTTGAGGCCATGGAAAAGCAACCTCGAAGCTGTCCTGTTTCAGAGGAACACGAAAATGGCTGCTCACAGTCTCGGACAGAATGCCAGCAGCATGACGAGCATTCAGGAACCCCAGCCAGGGCCAAAACATTCCTTGTCTTTTTGTACGGAGACATTTGCGAGAACATTCATTTGGGAGAACAGAAAGAGAGCGGCTCCCTCTCCTATACCAAAACCCAAAGATTATTTGGTGTGAGGGTTAATTTTCCACAGCTTTGGGCCTGGAGTCATAGTGGTAGGAAGACCTGCATGTTGAAAGCTCCAAGGCAGTCTTGAGTAATGGGACAGAAGATGACAGGTAAGTACCCAGGACTACTACAAGGGACCCTAACAGAGCTGTAAGGAACCTGAACTAGGGTTTTTAGAAAAATCAATGTGTGTGTTTGCAGCTTGGGGTGGCACACTGTTAACAGTGTGTCCTCTGAAGAAATCACATCCCTGACAAATAGCACAAATTAACTGCTAACTGCAATTAACTGTTCAAAAAAAAATTACAAAACTTCTGAAATTAAAAAAAAWMCAAATTTCTTAAATCATATTATTTTAGCAAAACTTTTATTGATTCTTACACAAGTGGCACCAGCAGTAAGTGTATACAGTCAGAATATATCAAAAAGTTTCTGCACCTCATCCTAAGAAAGAGACAAAAAATTCTGTAGCTTATTTTGAAGCTATTACGGACTGAAGAACTCAGCTTGGCCAAAGTAACTCAAAAATATTTTGGAAATATTTCAGATTAGATATTTAAAAGCAGTTAGCAAATGGTATTTTTTCCAAGTTTGGCCAGCCAAGAAATACAAAGTATTAATTGTAATAGCTGGAAAAAATCAAATGGGAAGTCAACTCTAATGACATTTTTCTAATTACTACACACGATCTTTGCTTTTCTCTGTGATCACCGCAGTGAATTTACTTCAGTTATATGTCAAGGATTAGAAAAAATGTCCAGAGAGAACACTGAGTGCATGCATAGTTCAATGTATAGAAACCACAGAGTGCTAAACAGCGCAGTAAATATATCACAAATTTACAACTATAAAATCCCCCTCATTGCCATCATCTACATCTTCCTCAGCTCCGTGCACACTTATCATTCAGATACTGTACTGGAGCTGTCCATTTTATAAATACTTGTTTTGGGGTTGTAATTCTGATTGCTTTACATTAGGAAACAAACAAAAAATTACCTGCATTCATTTGCAGATTGCTTTTAGGCAACTACATTCAAAGTGTCTAAATATCAAAAGCAATACTGTTTAAAACATATTAACTTCAAATCCCATTTATTTATTAGGAGGCAGGAAGGAAAAAACAGCACCAAACTTGGCAGACATTTCCTTGGCATATCCAGTGTTCCCATCCATGTATACTACTTTATTAATCTCTGAGCTTCTCTTAAGGTGAAGTAAAACTAACATTGCATTCAACAGAACCACAATGCAGCCACTTCTTTAATAGGCAAGAATATAAAAGATAAACATGAAACAAGGTTTCTGATTCCAGTTAATTCCTGACTGACAGCTTTCATACATCCTTATTTGAAATTCCTTCTCAGCACTGGTTTAAAAAAAAAAAAAAAAAAAGAAAATCTCTTAATTGAGATATATCAACTGTTTTATGACTTCTTAAATATATGTGACATTTTCAGATCTTTGACAGTTGACGGACTCCATCACCAGATGAAGTGAACTGGCATTTATCAGGTATCCAATATTTGCTATAGTTTGCCAAGAATCATTTTCTGCAGTGAATTTGAGTTATTTTTGCTATATGTATAATTAAAAGCTTTTGGTTTTTTTTTCCTCTGGCAGTTACCTCATTTCCTGTAACATCCTGATGATTTTCTTTCTTTCTTTTTTAGTGAGAGCCTTTCCACATTTTACAARACAAGACAGAGATAAATTTGTTTAGTTAGTAATAATTTTATTACACCTTTGCTCTCACTTTTATATGACACTTCTATTTGAAAACCCACACTGCACAAGTGGCAGTCACACAAATGCTGTATAAAATGTTGGCAATTCTGCAAACTATGAATTTTGCTTGTTTAAAATTAGTAATAGTCAGGGGAGAACCACGAAAGCTTGATCGTGTGAACGATCTGGGATCTCTTCCCAGGTCTGCTAAATGTATCCTACGTAATTTTTAGAAAGCCTCTCGATTACTTTGTCTTCATTGCCCTTTCTGCACCTACGCTGCGGGGTCTGTACGTGGCATTTCCAATTCCCTCAGGTTCTCATGCGACATGCAGGATTTTAAAGAAAAAGACAGAGTAATGATGACTGCTTAGGTGAATGTTGTCCTTGTTCCCAGGCGYGCGCGGGGAGCCGCTGCCTGGCCGCACGCCCTGCGTGCGCTGAGCTCGGCGTTAGCAAGTGTCTAAGCAGAATCTTCGCTGCTCTTCAGACATTGAAGAATATCGTTACAATGTGAGGACTAATTTTATAAAGTCATTACATCTACTAAATACAATAATTACTGTGTTTTACAGAAGATGACTTGAATAAATACAGAAAAAACAGAGTTTTTGAATGTCAATATTTTCTTGCCCATTGCCTTAATTTTCCTTTTCAGTTACACATTTTTTTTCCTTTAGTATACTGAAGTACTTTTTTTTTAATCCAACGAAAGATCAAAACTTCTAAGAAATCAGTGTTCTGCTTTAACCATGAACTAAGTCTCTGCTTTAACTTGCAGAGGTTTTTGSAAATATATGTTATTGCATTATGGCTAAGACACTTCATTACAATAGTCAATACTAGAGGCCCTAATTTTCTACTTCCTCAGAAGTCACTGGAGAGTTTCTTAAGTTTAAACTTAAGCTACAAAACTTCTGCAAGAGTAAATGATTTGTTGTATTTCACAAAAAAGGGGAGCAGTGTACCAAACAGTTGCTAGTATAAAAAGAAAAGTGGAACTCAGAAAGAGTTCTAAATTAGAAAGATTAAAAATGCAAAATAAAAGAAGTTTCTATTTAATTTCTTCAATATGTTCTGCCTCATTAATTGTAACTAGATCTGAAATGTTCTCATGTGATTGATCCGACTTTTCAAGAAAATAATGTATTCTAATAATTTCTTACAAATTTGTTCAGGGGTATTTGTTATTCAACAGAGGTTCAACAGAGTACCTCATTCTTTACAGAGATAAACCTATTTCTATTCATAAGCTACTTAGTGTGATTGTGCTAAATTATGTTTCTGAATAGAAGCACTGTACTTTAAATGCTCTTTTAAGTATTTCAGAAAAGAAATATAACCGAGCTCCCAACACAAGTCGAAAGACTTGACTGTGGGATAGTATAWAAGCTATTTTTACAGTATGTTGACATCTTGAGGTCAAAAAGTCTTTGTGAGAGGGCTGCAATATCCCCAAATGACATTATGACTATGCTCCTTGTCATCATATTCTCCTTTATTTTTTCAAGTAACAGTAAAAATATATGAATAATCGTACAACTTTCTTAAAAATAAGTATGTGTCCCTGTAAACAAGCCTTTTGCTCAGATTTTTGTTTTTAGTAGAAAAAAATAATGACTCAAAAATATTTTTCAGGAAAAGCAGGCTGAGATAAAATAACATTTCACAGAGAAGGTAACRTGCTTGAGGAATGATGCTGTGTCCCTGAAGTCTTGCTCACACACAGAATGCAAATTAGAGACTCTCACAATAAAAATGCATTAAAATTATCCATCTCATCCTGGGAGGAAAGAAAGAAGGTGACTTAAAAGCTATGAAAATAACTTTCTTAGTGGTTTCTTTTAGGGGGAGTTTGGGGATAAGGGAAGGCAACGGCTCCATTGGAGAATCAAAAATATGAAGATGGTGAGAACTTCTGTTTGGCATCATTCCCAGAGCATAAAGCCACATGCAAATAGATTCCTTACACTGCACTTTATCCCAAACAGAGTGATTCTTTTCTCTCACTAGGATCTTTCCTGCAAATCTGGGTTTAACAAAATTCAAACGACTTTTTACTTTCATAAATAGCTTAAGCTACATCCTAAGTTTAAATCAAACAAAAGACGATTGTGGTTAAGTAATTTACCTTTTACCTGTCCCTATGATTAGTAAATTAGATAATTCCCACTAGAATTAATTAAGGAAAACGTCTACATATTTTTTCAGTTGCTGGCATTTAAAACATGCCTAATAAGATGTTCAGTGTTTAAAATTATGATTTTGTTTCTGTTGCGGGAGCTTGAAGTAAAAAGTAAGAAGAAAGAGAACAGTAAATTGCAGAACAAAAGGAGGTAGAAAATGCTGTTATAAATCTATAAACATTTGAGATGGAAGGAATAAGAACAGCTTTTAAGAATGTTTCTGACTCCATATTTTCATAAAATATTCTCTATAACTGGTTACATTTGAACCATATATAGGTATAAAATAATTTTTCTACATAATGCTCTAACAAAAGCTCTCTAACTGTGCATGYATTTTGCTTTATCTTAGCACAAACATACAAAACAGTAGCAAATACTTCTGAATAATACTTTTAAGAATGCAATACAAAATAGCTGTATAATGACACTTTCATGAAATTTTAAACTGGTTTATGATGCAAGATCATTAAAATAAATGCATAAATCAACTTTCAAGATTTTTAGGGATAGGGATTATTGCCTTACTCATTTTCAATAACCATTTTTTGTATGAATACCAATGGAACAAGACTCTTGCAGCAGTAAACCAGCGCTGCAAAAGCCTTTCCCCRGCCTGTTACTTTGATCACTTCACATCTTCGAACAGCTCTGTTTTTTTCTGCATCTTAAGCACAAGCAGCTTGTTTCCACTCGTGAGGGCCCTTTTCAGTTTACMCCTTCCTTTCAGATCATTTCTCAAGCAGTAGCAAGATGTTAAAAGTCAATCCTTCCTCAGATTAGTCCACAAATCAAACCTCTATCACCTTCTCAAGTAAGCAGTAGGACACTTTTTGCTCATYGCTTTTACCCCTTTCCATGAGACTCCCCTTCCAGAGAGTAAAATATTCTCATTTTTTTCCTTCAAATCTCTATAATAACCTTGACAAAATGCCTATTAAAAACCAAACACAACACATGACCSTTGCCTATCACAAACACTAAGGCAGCCTCACTACTTTGGGGGGGGGGAGGTAGTCTGCTATAGGTAGGAATTTCTTTTCTTATCTTACATTTAATGCTACTTCCAAAGTCACACCTCTTTTTGATGGAAAGGTTCGTGCATTTCACAACCCAGTGGCCCCTGCTGTGGCATCATCCCAACCTGGCTACAGAACAACTTGAATGACAAAACCAATCTGGGCAAGTAATGCACTTTTGATTTTTTTGGCATCCCCAAAGAAAGCAAAACTATCACAGAAGGACTGCTAGCTGCTTGATGAGTTGCACTTTGATCTCTTTGGGCAAAGACTGGGATTCCTAGCCCTCAACAAGTCATAATAATGACTAAAAACGCTAGCAAAATAAAACAACAACAAAATCCCAGAGGTTCTAAATGGAAATTAAAGAGCAAAGCTTTTAAAGCCATCAAACTCTACCTTCTTCAAGAATGGGTCTGAGCACAACAAATGGGATCTCTTGCAGCGGTTCCATATGTTTGTGCCCAGCACTCATAACCTTTATCTGGGGCAGGCAGACGACGAGCGTGCCGGGCATGCAGCTCAGCCCATGGTACCAGCTTCGCACGGTCCCGGGAATGTCGCCGGACACGATAGTACTTGGCGAAGGCAGGTTGTCATTGGGGATGAAAACACAGCAGGATTGCACTTCGAGCTGTAATAAAACAAAGCCAAGAAACAGATTACTATTTTTTTTTTGGTAACATATTCAGGTTGGTGTCCAAATTGCATATCCACCATAGCTAATTTGAGATGGTCGTAGTTTTTCCACAAATTAAAAGGAAAGATGATGACAAATGTTTAAAAATATTTATATTCTAGTAAACTATAATTGCGGAAGGGGAGAGGGGAAAAGTGTCGTTTTGGTCTGTAAATCTGATCAGAGAGGTGGTGCCATGTAAACTGAGAATATATCTACCCTTCAACAGCTTTTAACAGGGAACATGATTGAGCTGGAAAATGTTCTCACAAAAAAAGGTGAGAAAATCCTCCTCCTTTTGCAGGTCGTTAGCTTTTGTGAGCACTAGCAAGGGCTCGAGAGCTAACCATTTTATAGGCTGTCACTTTATAGAAAGACTTATTTCAAGGAGACGTCTGACTTGACATTGCAGTCAGCAGTAATGAACAGGTACAAAAGGTTTAACCACCAGATAATCTAGGCAGAATATATGCTGAAGTGGAAAAATGATTTCTATTAAAATAAACAGATAGATACATACATGCATCCTTCTCCCAAACACAAATAATGGAAATAGAAATGAGTAAAGTCCCTGAGTAAAGTTTTGTCCTGTTGCCACTGCAAACCAAAAGCAGCAGAGGCAATTTCATATTGAAACACCACTAACTTTTTTTTGTTCTTTATTTTTAAACTCTGCTGTTACCCTGGAACATTTCTGACAATTTTGCCATCTCCTTGGGGACTTCTGGCCAGGCTGAGCAAGCCCAAAGCCAGAACTGAACTCCTGGGGACTTGCTCATTCGGCGGCACTGCGAGCCTGCTAGTGCTGCTGGCTCTCAGCAGTAACACTCTGCACCTGGATAGCGAAGGGCCCTAGGAGCCAGCACACTCGTGTGCTTTGGTAAGCAAGTACAGCCTATGATTCACCCCACTGCTCCACAATAGCTTGGAACAATCTGGTGTCCAAACTATCGGCCGCAAGATGTTATTTGTGGCTTTGATAAAAGAACACTTGTTCGCTCTAAACTCATGTAACAGAGAACATCAATTTGATATAATTAAAGAAATTATAGCTTAAAACTGATAATCAAGGCCTGTGCGTGATACCCTTCCCTAAAGGCTAATAATTTCCCAAGAGAGCAATGCTAATGTGTAATAGCACTGGAATTCCTCAGCATCATAAATGCTTTGCCAGTCTGCTGAAGAGAATGCAGATATTCATCTTTATTTCAGCAGTTTGTGCCCTTTTGCTTAGACAAACTGACAAGAAATCATTGCAGAAAAATATAGGGAGAATTTTGCAAAAATAAATACATTGTTATATGAAGTCTGTGTTTGTTTCTCGTTTTAGAATTGTTTGAATTGCAAAATGAAGTTAATTACATCTTTGATAAGTAGTTTATTGATCCAAGGTCACAGAGTGTACTTTATTTATACTGGATGAAAAGCAACAGAGTATTGTTACAGATGTAATTCATTTGGCTCAACACAAAAAAAAAAAAAGGTAAATTAGTCATTGTGTCAATTTGCAAAGATTTCTACAGTGACACATTAGATCATTTTCTGGTCTATTAACAATAGGTTGCAGGTCAAACCATTGCAGGATAATGACAGATAGTTAATAAAAGMAGCTCTGATCAGCATAACTTCTGTTTCATCGATGCACTTACTGAATAAACAATTTAGAACAATCATTCACTCTAAGTGCACATATATCTCCATGATGATTAACATCAAGGCTGCCTCGACACACAAACCATGTGGTAATAATAAGCCCCAAATTCCACCCATTGTGATAGATACAAGACTTTATCACATTACCAGCAGCAGGATCTCCAGGAGATGTTTTACAAAGTACTCACTCTTGAGGTCTTAATACTCAGTAGAGTTTCTACCTTTAATTTATAGTGGAGTAAAAGTAGCTTCCTACTGAAGAAGAGTTCACCTTTGTCACCTGACTTCACCACAGCAAGTACACTGAATTTGGAGCACAACAGCTTCACTCCTACAAATGGCCATGGGGGATTTCTGTTCACCAAAGTGGATATTTTCTCTTTCATTTTACAAAGGAATGAACAGGAGCTGGTCCTTGAATTTTGATGGAGTTATTTACATGATAGCACCTGGCTCCTAATACACAGTATTACATATCCACTTAGAGAGAGGTTTTCTGTATTTGTGTTTCATTTAAAGTTTTATACGAATAAATGAAATTTATTTATAAGTACTTATAACTGCCAAGTTTCAAAGGCCAACCAAATGAACCTAAGTAAAAAATTCACATTTCAGTGAAAATCATGCAATTACTGTAATGCCAAAGGAAAGTGGCAGCTTGGATGCGCCAGGGCCAGGTAAGTGCACAGCCAAGCATTCGAGTCACAGGGGCTGAACTTCCCCATGTCAGGTTCTGCTTACACAAAATGATCAACTTCAATGGGATTTGTGGATATTTATCTGACAGAATCCAGAGATCTGCCTAAAAGCAAGTTCCAGTGCAGGAATGGCAGAGTGCACCTATGGTGATGGAATTATATGTTGGACAAAAAGTTAGAACGTGTGTTATAGATTGCTTCACCAATYGGAAAAGTGCTTTAAAATATATGTAATCCAAATATCTTAAAATTAAATGACATCAATAGCATATATTAAAGCTATCATATAAATCTTTTTACACTTTTTAAATAACTGTTAAACTGTGTGTCTAAAATTGTGAATTTAATGTAAAATGTGACTGATTTATGTAACTGAATATAAATCTGCAGCAGTAAATCTTGCATTAATGTAAGGATCTGACAATCCAAGGGAAAGAAAATGAAGTAATCTGCCAGTAAGAAGTCCTCAAGCTGGGGGTCAGATCCTGTTCATGGAAACCATCTGGTTGGGACCCTCCAAGCCACACCAAACACAAATGATCTTTTAAAAAAATATCCTATTCATTAATGCTTCGCAGCTGCACTGAGCGTTACTTCATTTTTCCATGGCAACATCCTTTCTGTTTCAAGGATCTTATTTCAGTTTTGGTAGCAACGTGTCCTTTTGCCAATGCTGAACACATTCATGTGTTAAAGAGAAGGAATTATTACAAATTCTTGAAACAGAATCAGCCCCTATTTTCATTGCTATTATGTCAAGGCCTACACATGCAAAGAAAYGTACACTCACGATAAACCAATGAAGTAAGCAGTATTTTCCCTTCTACTTCTAAAAAAGTTAAGCAAAGCAAAGCACAGCGCTCTGCGCTTCTGCTATCTTAGGGACTTGAAAAGCTGTAATGACTTGAACATCTCAGCAGTCTTTAAAGGATCGTATTAAGTTTCTGGAATAAATGGAGTATTTGGGGGGGGCATATTTTATATATTAAAAAAAAAGGGAATATAAAGGCAGCTGTGAAGTACAGTTACAAACTGTGTAGCACCAAGTCTCCATAACTGGGGGAGAGGGCAGGAGAGAGAGGGCAGCCAAACAAATCCAGAGCTTCTCTGCCCGCGGCAGCAAAGAGGGGGAACCTTCCACGATGGTGGTGAAACAGCCAGATCCACCTCCCTGAGGCCCTTTTTACAGAGATAGAAAAGAATTCCAGGTGTTGGAGATCACCCACTGGGTGACACTCGTGTGAAGTGACCCCACCTCCAGACCCCACCTCCACTAACCACCATCCGTCACAGTCTCTCCTGTCACACGGGAGAGACTGTGATTTGGGGAAGTTTCCATACAGAAATACAGAATAAATCTCATAATGATCCCCAGACGAGCAGCGATCAACCGGTACCCACCTTACATCAGGGTTATGGTTTTTGGTCATTGCTGTAAGACTCTACCTTGGTGCCCTACATCCAAATCAGGTCTATCCTCTGCATTTAAGCCTGGCATGTACTGCTTGTTAGAAATGAGGGAGACAGGCTAGAAATTCGTATTTCAAAGTTAGACCGAAAGATAAAAAAAGATGTCACTGAAAAGTAGTGCATATTAGTAGGAGAATTAAAAGGCTTGGCTACCTGCACATACAAATGAGTACAATAACCATAATGACTGTAATGAACCCCTCATTTTTTTTCAACTGCTTAAAACAGTAACTTAGCACTTCAAGGGACCCCTCTTTTTTTCTAAGCAAGCTCAATTTTAAAATTATTTTTGTTTAATTAGGGGATACTTTAACTTTTGCCAGTTTGTGATAAGTAATCATCTTAAGAAATAGTCCTATCTCACAACTGCTGAATATTACTCTTAAGTTACAAGCCACAGAGCAGCTGATCTACTCAAAGAATAAGAACACTTGGCAATTTCACCATTGCATTTCTGCACTTTCAATCAACGTTTCATTTTAACTATAACTTTGTGCAAGTTACATGCTTTAAAGAAAATATTATTTTCAATAATTTCAGGAAACAGACTCATTTTCTGAAATAATTTCAGGGATATTTAAAGGCAGGTGGAATATCTGGCTACATTTGGGGGGTAATAATTAACACACTTATTTAGTTGGCATTCCCTGCAACATTACTCATTAATTCATTTGCTTTTAATACAGATCCTTCATTATTCTCACTGGAATTCAGCATTAACAACCAATTAAAAATAACTGTGTTTATACTGCTTCACAATTTAAGCAACTATTAGGATGAAGAACACGTGAAAAGTGAGTATTACCCTCCTGCACAGTATAACTGCCAAGAAGACTTCAAGGCTGTGTATAAAATCCTACAACAACCAAATAATAAAAACAACTTTTTATAGTTGAGTATGAAAGTCTTTTCACTAAAATACTAATACCTTAGCACAACTCCAGAGCACAAAATCTTCATGCAATAGTCTATCATGAGCAAGGGAGGGCCAGGGCTAAGCAAGTACCAGCTTTGGCTCCAAAATAAACTTTCCAGTTACTTTGGTTCCAAAGACATTTACTTACTCAAGCTTCCACTAAAAGAATAATCCTTTGATGATTTTAAGTTATGAAGTTCTGTTTTATCTGACGACAACTGCAGATTTTGCTGTTCTACAATCACATTAATAAAAGATCCAGAAACATGAAAATAGCCTTAGAAAAAAAGCTTGCAGTCTAATGTTCCACTATTTAACCAGAAAAAAAAAATATTTTAGCTATTTGGCTTTTTCATGTTGAGAGAAAATCTAATTATATGGTGTGTTTTATTAAAGGTATAATTACATTACGCTATGCTTGAATTAAAAAAAAAAAAAGAGCCATTACCCTCAATTTCTTAYCTCACACACACACTGCTTTGCACAAGATTCCATCTTTCCCATCCATGCTCATATTGGAGAAGACCTACATGTATTTACATTCCAYGTGTTGAAAAATACACTTAAAGAAAATAGGCACAGGGACTGCTAACAATAAAAAGAAGAGCAAGCCTAACTAYGAATCGTTCATATTTCACTGAGAAGGGCTGAGAAGGGCATCTTTGTTCAGAAACACTTCCTTGGATATTTCCTCTGGTATATCCCTGGAGACTGCTGCAACTTTTTACTGCTGATATGGATTCCCTCTTTCGGATAAGATACTTCACTTGAAGCCATTCACTTCAAGCACGATCCAAGCACAGGGATGAAACACATCAGAGTAAGTTCGCAAGCTGCCGTGTGGTGTCACAGGGCCATTTGATTTCAACAGAAATAAAAAGTAAAATATAATTTCCTGAAAATTGAAAGCATCTGAGTATGTTACCAAAAAAGCAAGTAAATAAATCAACAAATTCAAAAATGAGAAAGAGTATCTAATACATAYATATTTAAAAAGTTCTACCACCAATAGTTCTAACACCTCAGTATATTATGTTAGATCATGAGAATATTCAACAAATTACTGTTTGAGAAAGCATGAGCCTATCCCTGTAGTGAATTTTCATCTCCATCAAAAATACCATTTCAATCTCAAACATTTTTACCTTACTTGGAAACACAAACTTCATTTTTCACTACTCAGCATCTTACTCTTACTTCAAAACCAATTCAGTTTCCATTTTCCTGGGAGTTGTTCACGTAACAGAACTTACTATGAAAAATGTWTGAGCAGAAGAGACAGTATTTCAATCCCAATTCTATCTTCCTCATTTATAAAGGATCCTGTTCTTTTACATCACTATTTTATTCTTCTTCTTACGACACAAACTTTATGTCTCAGTTAATACTGAACTTCACTGTGCTGGGTACTACCCAGACTCATAACAAAAATACATTGCTTCCTTCAAAAAGCCTTCTAAAGCCTTGTAAATACGGGTCTTTCCTCCCCTTTTCCAGCCATTCTTAYCACTTGTGGTCACAATACTAAGAAATAGAGGAAAGCAGGCAAAGTACTCAAGAAATACCAGCAAATGACCTGTCTGAAAGCTCAGTGGAGTTAAGAGAAAACACTCCCTCAACTTCAGCATGTTCTAGCATGAAGCAGAATCAGGAACCTGAAGTCCTTGCTCAGATAGATAAATCTCAAATTCTTCAAGCCCTCYAGTAGTCTGAGGCCTGTCTTGTCTGCATGAAAACAGCTTGTGCATGTGGCTGGGTATAAATATTTTGGGTAGGAAGAATGAATAGGCATCTAGTGATTACTTTCTTAACAGCAATAGCTTTTTGTTTTGTTTTTAATTTTAACATGAAAACAGTTCTGCTACTATATAGTTGTGTACTAACCTCATAGAACGTACCATTTGAAAGCCATAACTTATAAAAATGTTAGGTGAGGGCTACTTACAGGCAAGCACTCGATACATATATGGAAGCCTCGAGTCCTATTCTTGCATTTCTAAACGGTCTAGTTTTTGATCATCTACTCACAATACTGGATATCTAAGATGGCCTCTTTGAGGTTGGTATGTATGTATATATTTTTATATATATATATATATATGTATGTACACATACGCATGTTTTATATATACATACGGCTACTATATATGTTTTATATACATCTATATATGTTTTATATACATAGTGCTACTCTGCTTCTACTTGATCACAGATTAGAATTAAGAGGAGTGTCAGACAAAACAGATCAGTCTCATTGGTTCTTTATAAGAAGGTAGACAACTAAGCAGAAGACAACCAAGCACCACCGTACAGCATCATACTGCAACACACAACCTAATAAAGAATTTGTACGTTCATTAAATAATTTTAGAAAGGACAGTAGGACAGTATTCTGCAATTTTAATTACAGATGAGCAAGCAGCTATATTTATATTCAAAAGACCATGACAAGCATTTTTTCTTCGTATTCCCCTTTAGTAACAAAAACACATTTTGGAGCACTAATATTTTAAAGCCAGAGGTGGGATTCTTTGCTTAATTTACCAGCAATCTATGTTTTAATTTTCATCCTCTATTATGTTGAAACTAGTGAAATAAGACAATAAAACGAGGGAACTCCTTTAAAAAACCCCCATAAAAAGAACTAGGATGCATAAAAAGTATTATATAGTTTGGAATGACAGTTTTTCTCACTCCCTTTTCATCTTACCTGAAGTGTAAGGCGCTTAACTGCATTCCACACTATTCCAATAAATTCCTTCATTCTTTCTTCAGGACTTGTGCAGCTTTCCGACGAGTTCAGCATGGTTTTCACAGGGAGTGAYAAAGGCCGAGATTCTAAAACAAACAGCAAAATCCAGTTATACAAAGTAGATCTAAAGAATGTCACAAAGAAAAGGACTATTTTAAATTCTCTCACTATATACCAGTGATAATCAGAAACTTCAGAAAATAGCAGAAACTTCAGTGGCGATTTATTAGTTTCCAACTTGGCAGTACAACTGCACTAGTTAAGCATGGTAAGAAATGCAATGTTTCAAAAACATTTTAGGCATGTTTAAATTCTCTTAATGTAAATTGCAAAGCAAATATTATGAGGAGTGTTTGACCTAAGCAATTAGGTCAGTTTTCAAAGTGTGATAACCTATTTGGTGACGGAATTGCAATATAAGAGGTTTTCCCATACATTGCTGCCAGGGTAATCTAAACAAGGTTTTCATTTTGTAAACTTGTTCCAAGAAATGTGAGAGAGCTCATATTAAATTACAGCCTTTGATTAGTTTACTTTAAATATTCACTTAGCAAATCTTTGCGCATGAATCCAAAGGTCTAAAAATAAAATCATTTTCTTGAAAGGGAACAAATGGAACAAATACTAACTGCAARTTCTTTAAAGAATGTGTGAATCGTCCACACTTGCCCTGTCTGCTCTTACAGACAGGTTTGGGGATACCCAGCAAATTATTATCAGCTTCTTTGACATTTRCAAGGTTGGCCTAACTATTGTTGAGCTGACAAAATTGTAGGAATAAAGCACAAAGCCTTCATGATATCACTTAAATTAACAGCAACCTAAAAGTTACAGGTTTTGTTTAAAAATTATAATGCCTGGAGAAATCTGGATACAAATTCTGGATCTGCATACAAACTACAGAAAAATTCTTAATATTGTTATCAGGTGAGTGAAATTCTATGCCCCTCTATGAATCATTTAGACTTCAATCAGTTTTAACCAAGGAAACCGAGGGAAGAATGCAAAATTATGTAACTCAGAGGTGAATTTCTGCCAAATGTGTGCAATGTTCATGGCACCTGAAGAATTAAATTGTGATATTGTGATATTTATTTGCCATATGTAACATACAAGATCATGGTTGATTAATATTTTAGACAAAATCCTTCAACAATACTCTAAGATTTTAAATGTCCCGAAAAGCATTAATTTTCTCCAACCTATGAGTAAATTCAAAGAGAAAGAGATTTCCTACCCAAAAGAGTAGGATTTTTATGGTTACACTGTAATTAGCCTTCTCAGGTATTCCTAGCTTCACTTATGGACCTAGGATGAACACAGGACCATGAGAATGTAGGAAGCACAACATTTCTAGACTGTACTTTGTTAGTTGAGCTGGAGAAACAAACTAAAGTAAATTTTGCCCATGTGGAAAATCAGTGTGGAATACTCTTTCTGCAGTATTTTCTTGTCTGGACACTTTTATGTCAAGTGATTCAGTCCATATACAAATAGACTGAACTACCACAAAGACAGTTAGTGAAGTGTTTGAGGAAGAGCTGTTTGGCTTGAACTTCACACCCTTCCTCGGTTCACACATGTGTGAACAGGCCCTCTACTACATGCAATACACGGGAAGAATCAGAACCAGCCTGGGAATTAAGGAAGATTAAAACAAGAGAGTTAATAGCAGATATAGTTCAAAGTACAATATTAGTGAGCACAATATATAAAGTCACTGTGAGACTTTGGACATTTGCAAGAGGCAGTGAAAAGTTCRCTTTTTTAGCAATACCAGGGAGCTACCTCTGTTTTGTTGGTTGAGAAACACACACCCTTAGCTGGCCAAAATTAGCCAGCCGAAACTCCACTTCTTCTAGTACTTGTGCCACTCAAACCTGCAGAACTGCTTCAAAGTCATGGAATATCAGACAACAGGTTACTTCATACCTAATACTCAACCAAAAGAGCAAAAAAAAGAAAAAAAGAAAAAAAGAAAAAAAGAAAAAAAAGAAAAAAAAAGAAAAAAAACTCAAAAAGACAAGGAGTAAGACTTGTTGTAAGGCAAAAAGAAAAAAGAAGGACAGAAAAAAATTCTGAAAAATAAAACAGAAGACTTCTGCTTCTGTTCCTTTACATATATATGTATGTATGTATGTACCTATGTATGTATGTATTTTTCCTCTTTTTCCTGAAAGGGTGGCATGTCGGGACCAAGCAGTGTCCTAACTCCCCACGAGGCATGAGCATCAGTAGATGGGAGCTCCTAAGGAAGCGCAGCAGCCCAGTGTGGCTGCCCTGCACGTTTGCCTAGTCCTCTGTAGGGCACACGTAGCCTGGATCAGCTCCATCGGTCTCRGGACGAAGGTTAATCTCCTAAAATAATTATGTTACTCAGTTACTACTGAATTGAAAATCTAGCAACATTTCCTGGCTCTGCAATCAGCCTTGTGTTGAAGCCAGGAGCCAGTTGGCATTAGCTAGATAGAAAATACAATTTGTCCGAAATATTTACAAACTGATGAGGGGGGGAAAAAAAAAGAGGCCGCTTCAGCTTGCACATAGTTGACTTCTCAGGAAAAATAACACACAGGAAAACAAAATGTATTCTCATCTTCTAGTCCATGTTGTGTAACTGATATTTTGATAAAAAATATACATTGCATCTCTGTCAAAGTTACAGGCTTATAAACAGTTATAGKCTGGCAGTTACCACCAACTTCAGAACACACACTTGTAATGAAGAGACTTTTCAAGGAAGGATGATCATAACCTATATGGATTGAGCTAACAGAAGCAGCAGTTTTCATAATTTGTTTTACAATTTATGGTTAAAGCACAGAGGCAGTTCCAAACGGCAATCCTGCAAAATTAATCATAAAAGTCCTCTCTTTATAGGAGATGCCAGTAAGCAAGACTTACAGGCATAAATCTTAGACAGAGGTGTTTTTCTTATATAGAGATATRCCTCTTTCTATGTGGTTTTTAGTCTACTGGGAAATGGCTGCTCTAGGTATCTATCCATAAGATAATGCCAAGTTTAAAAATGAGAAGACGTCTTAAAAAAGTAGCTCTTTTGTGTAAATTAATATCCAGTGAATCAAGAAACACAAAATGTAAATTCTTTAAAAGCGAAGTGATTTGTGGTACAAGGCCATTTCTCAAACAGATAAAAGGTGAGAAGAGATCTTCCACTAGTCAACTCAGGACCACTGAGTCGAATTTTTGGACCAAATTTTTGCTCASCACTAGTGACCTTGGCAGCTGCTTCTGGATCTTCCTCCCTTAGAGCTATTAAGTGAACTAAGGGCAGGTAGAACACAGTGTGAACACGCTATGCCTCATTTTATATGGTCTGGAYGTCTCAAGTCTCACCCTTCTGCCATGAGACTCCTCTCACGAGGAGCCTCGATTATTCGATATAGTCTCTGCAACGGCAAAGAACTTGTGGRATTCTTAAGCGTTATTTTAAGAAACCCTTATTAAGACTTCTTAATATGCATTTTTTATGCACTRGATATGTCTTTTTATCAGAAATGAAAACAAAAATACCAAGCTGTTTGCTATAAATGCAAGCCATTGAGGAACTGATTAAGGGGTCTAAGGGATTAGAAATGAGATTAAAAAGCAGTGAAGGAGAAAATTCAAACTTCAAACAACTTTGAAAAAAGGTGAAAATCTAAATGGGTTACAGTTTTTTTGTAGAAGATTAATTGTTATAAAAAGAGAGTCTACTTAAAACTTACTTGTTGCCCTTGTCTATAAGCCAGCAGATTCAGGTTTCTACATATAACATTGGGCAAAAYAAATCTCCTGGGACCTTCTAAATAAAAAAATTGTTTTTTCTTAGGTTCATACCATGGCTTCCCACATAGATTTACGTATTTTTTGTATTTACAATGCAACAGAACAAAAAATAGATGTGTATATATTTGTATACACACACACACACATACAGATGAAAGCATTATATATAATATATAATTCACAATTTTATAACACATATGTATGTTTATAAGATGGCCAAAAAAACAAATTCTGTTCTCAATACAGTGTATTTCTAGTGACTCTATTTTTTTCCATGATTTAATTTTAGTAAAGTGTATATATATATAAAAACAAGAAATTGCAAAATCACAAGGGATTATCTTGCTGAAAAAGCTTCCTATCTTAACTTACTGATTTTTCCTTTAGTCATTATTTCAGAATAAAAGTTCACCCAAGAGCTGGCTTACTGTAACCATTAGGTGAGGGTCACATCTTTATTTAGTTACATTTTCTGAATCATTGATATCTAATATCAGAACCGTTGCAGAAGTATTCACATTTCATTTTTTGCATTATCACACAAGAAGCTACTCCCTATATTCTGTTGCTCGATGGCTGACATTTGATTTATTCATATCTCTGAGATTTACTTGAGGCAAGACAATGATGATCTGTGTGTSATCATCTCACATATCAGTGTGATGATCTGTGATCTGTGTAAAAAGCTTGATCTGCATTTTCTTCATCAGGATGCTTGAGGAGGAAAGTAGCACCTGACACAATTCTTATACAACTTAGTAATTGTCAGTAACTACTCTAAATAACACCAGTGAGCCTATTTGAGCTTATAAAATAACAGTGCAAAACATTTGCAAAGATGTTTTAGTCTTTGCATATGTAATTCCTCTACTTGAGCATTTTTGCATTCTACTTTACTAACAGCAAGGATGATGTATGAAATTTATCAATGAAGATCATAATATCTGAGCCCCACAGTCCCTGACAACCAGCCAAAGCAAGTACTTTTATTCAGAGGAAGGAGAGCAGAGGTGCAGTGACTCAATTAGAGAGGTCATTCACTGAGTTAGCAGCAGCAGAAGTGCTAAAATACAGAAGCTTTTGACTTTTAACCCGATACGCCCTTCTCTAGGGTAAATGTATGTCAGTATATGAAGACAAATGTGATATTAACGTGGCTGTGCAAGCAGAAAGGATCTGTCTGTGTGAGAGCGGGGATGACTGGGCAATGGCTATGGCCGGCAATCCATATGTTACATCTTTACCATGACTGCTGCACTGTTTCTGGCAACAAACAGCAACAAACTAGTTAGTTCAGGGAATAAAAAAATGGAAAAAAAAAAAAAAAAAAAAAAAAANAGAGAGACTGGAGCTTTATTGTACAAATCGATACTTGCCTTTAACCTCATATCTCACTTATTAGAGAGGTATTCTGTATTACTCCTGATTCTGTGTTAGTAACTAACATAGCTATATAAACTACATATTTAAGTATATACAAATATTATAATGAGTAATTGCTGAACTGTGACCATATAAATATTGGTGTTTTTAACAAAACAGCAATTCTTATGAAAAAAAATCCATACTACTATCAATCTGGAAATGAAAGAAAAATCAACTCCCTCAAAATAAACAATAAAAACAGCACCAAAAACATATTTAGTTGTAATTATGGATGTTACTGGTAGAAACAAGAGGGAAAGAAGGAAGTGAGGCATTCTCACGCATCACTCAAATGCATCATAGTTTAGTGCTTATTTTCACTGGTGATATGGACCTACTAGTAATTATAAAAATGACTTCAATGAGTGTTTGTGTCTAGGCCTGAACTTCTCTTAAAATTGCTTACCATTCCATTTTTTTAATACTAGTGTACATATATATATAAAAACACATACATACACATTTTTATACATACATATGTGCTATATACAGAATTTTTGTATGTTGGTATACTCCCAAGTAAGAATTTCAGACTTTTCATTTGGCAGAACTTTCCTGATGGGAGTAATTTGGTCTGATTTTGAAAACATTTTAAAAATACATGTCAAGCTCCTCATTTTTCTGAATATAATTTGAATTGAATTTGAATCCAATTTGAATCCAAATATTTGGATTCAAAGCTGCCAACTTTGAAGTTCTCGATACTGGAAGTGTAGCTTATGCCTTCTATGGTCTTGGAGTTCCTAACATTCTTAAATCCCTCAAACTGAAATGAGGGTATCAAACAAAAAAGTTCAAGAGTTTTACTAGCCAAGAAAACTCACTCTGTTTCTCAGCATAGCCTACTTCAGGCAGCTAGAAGTTATTACAGACCATCTGAGTTCAGAGACTTTGTTTTTAAATAATCCTTCCAAGAACTAAAATCCATTTATAAAAATGAAAAAAAAATCATAGTACTTTTAGGCACCCCAGGCTAAATGTGCCTCAGATTTAAATTCCTCTATTTTACTTTGCCTATTTAGTGTCTATTTCATTTTATTCACCTTCCCAAACGTATCAGTCATACATTTCATGGCAGGCATGAATAAACGATAATCATTCAGTTCATTGAGCAGMAAGAGAGATCTACTGACTCAAATACTTCAGATAATCCACTGATTTCTCACAAGCCAGACTTCTCGCGCAGTTGCCAGTTTTCTGCATTCCAAGGGTTCATTTTTAGCAGGAATCTGGTTCAACATTCTCACTGTATTTTAGAAAAACACCCTCGGTCACCACATTCAGTTTTTACTGTGTCCTGCCACACTGTAGTGAACAGAATGTTTATTAGCTTAAGACGTAATTTCACTTAATATCAGTAGCAGAGAACCAGCTTCACCGAGTAGCCGACTGCCTAGGAAAACTCAGAGAGCACAAGATTGTCCTGAGCACTGGCATCTATTACTCTACAGGGGTAGTAAAACAAAGTCGTTGAATCATTTCTTCATTTTACTAATAGCTATCAAATGTAACATACATTTAGTGGGCTGTAATGTACTGAAAATGGAATATCTGAAGTAAATACTTAGGCCTCTGCAGTAACGATTTGGCTGAGGCCGGTTTCACTGACCCCCGGCAACGACTGGGGAAGCTGGTCTAAAGGTGKGGGCTTTTCCTGGTCTCGACTGGAGCTCCTGCCCACTACCCATTAACAGATCAACTTGCCTTTAGGATCAGGATCCATATCAGCATGTAATTAGACCTGTGTTATTAAGTGTTAGCAAGGGGAAGGAAAGGAAAAACGRGGGCCTTTTCAAGCAGGTATCCTAAGGAAATAAGACTTATGCAATCCTATGCTCTGTGCACGTGCATGCACTGATTTGCTCATCCTTTTTAACTCCTTTTGGCTTTACTAATCAATAGAAATCAACTTTGATAGCATAGGTTTCTCAGCACTCAGTGAAACAATTTTTGTGAAAAAAAAAGCTAAGCAGGCAAATTATACAGGRGAGACTAAAGATAGAGGCCATACAGGACTGAGCATGACTTTAAACTGTCACGCTATGCTAGCACCACCTTCTCCATGAGGTATAAATCAGTACTAAACTAGGTGTATCTTAGCGCTTATGAAAATGTAATCATTTTCATTATATCTCCTCAGGAATCAAAGTTCCACAGAGCAGTATATCAAAATTTACTAGTTTCCTGTTCAGGTATGCTATGTATACCGTACATACATTAAAATGATCTCTTTGCCAGTGTGCTAAGAGCTGTGCTTCCTGGCCTATCAGCTTGCTGATCATTTTTCATTGAGGTCCTGTAGAGACCTCCTGAACTGCTGAGAACGGGAGCAGAAGCAGTGGGTGGATGAAGGGACTGAGGTAAATTCCTCCATTTATAGTCTTTATATATAGTCTTTATCTATTTCTCAAAAGTCTTTTCTGTAATGCTTCAGTGTAGGAAGGGGGAGAGCTGAATAAAAGAGGCCTCCAAGGAGACAAGACTGGTTGGTGAAGGAGGTCAGAGGCTTTATTAGGATCATCTTTGGAAAAGGAAAGAGCCAGGAAAAAAGGAAAGAGCTCTTCTTCCCCTATCATTTTGTTTGTCTACGGCCACAGCATACAAAACTTAAACCAGTGTATTCTCTTATCTTACTGGGGTTTTGAAGAGTCTGAGGAAGGGGATTTGAAGGAGGTTTATAAATAACCACAGTTAGAAACTTAAGACCAGAAACCGTGGATTTTCATTCTATTTGCAGACAGACACCATATAAATAGCAGTTTTGCTCTTTTCCCATGCTTTTTTTTGGCATGGTCTCAGCAGCCATTAACTAACTAATAAACTGAACCAAAGATCAATGTTTTAAATCATCTGCCAGCTGTAATTCCAAACTGCTTCCATTTAATATAAGGGGCTGCCTTCCAGTTGTTCTCAAGAGAGGGGCTCCTAAGATCCCAGGGGATCTGAAAAGGATAAATTCGAGATCATTACCTGAACACTGTGATTTTAAGACCTAATCTCTTTCAATCTGCAACAACTGGACATACATGCCTGCTATCAATGCAGGAATTGCAGCCTTCAGAAAAATTAGGTTACCCCTAGCTAGCTTTGACGGTGAAGAGATACAAGGCTTCCAATTATTCCTGCCTTCTCTAGMGCTTCTGGCATTTGGTATAGCAAAATGCTAAACCTATAATTTGAGTGTTTTTTACTGCTAGTTTTAAAAAGTTAAGCCAGAAAATGAAAGAAATCTTGGACAGTAGGTGAAATTAAAAGAAAGGCCATAAAGTGAAAAGTAGTGTTAGCAAAAGACCCTACATTTTGAGCAATCGTATTTTTTACTAGATATTTTTTGATCATTACTATAGGAAAGCTAGTCCTAAAAGTGAAGAATAAAGCAGGCTGAAGATCAAAACTGGCTACCAGGCTGATGAGGAATCTGCATACCTACTTGTATAAGGTGGTGACTAGAATGTGTTATTCTAGCACCTCTGCTTGCAAGCAGCCACTAAGGATAAACATGAGTTTACATAGGTGCAATTCAGAACGCAAATCTGAGTTCAAAATTCAAAAATTCAAATATCAGAATTCAGAATATCAGAATTCAAAATCTGAACCTTGGAGTTAGTTATAAAAAGTCATCCTTTCTGTATCAAATCTGCAAAATTCTGCAAAATAAATCTTAAGAAAGATTAAAAAATAGCATACGAAAATTTACTGAGAATTCTTTATCACTGTTTTTGCTTCTGCATTTCATAGCAAAATGCTCCTTAGCCTCATCTGTTTGTTTCATTGTTCTCATTGACCTTGGCCACATCATTTTTCACTCTTTTCTCCTGAAATCTCAACGAACAGCTTTGCACTTGACTCTACATAAATTCCTCCTTCCCCTTCCTAAAATAAACAAAGTAAGCATGAGGGAACAAAAGGAGAATATTCAAAGAGGTTGT
The DNA here is from genome assembly GCF_003342845.1 of Nothoprocta perdicaria. Classification (NCBI taxonomy): domain Eukaryota; kingdom Metazoa; phylum Chordata; class Aves; order Tinamiformes; family Tinamidae; genus Nothoprocta; species Nothoprocta perdicaria. Next base: position 2,687,060 of record NW_020455910.1, on the reverse strand, counting down.
CATTTGCTATTCATACAAAGTTGCTTCCCTAACCATAAGTTGTTACAGCAGTAATATAATTATGTTAGGCCCTGAATAAACACACTGATTCTTGTGCTCAAAAACAAACAAAACTATAATTATTATGTAATAATTGAGATGAGAAAATGGAAGAAATATATACCTTTACATTTATCAAAACTACATGCTCATTATTTTTCATTAGACACTTTCTGTTTTGTATCTAGATATAGAGAAAAATGACAGCAACCCTAACAGGCTGATTTCTTAAAGGCATTGCATTATGGACAGTATTCAAAGAAAGACTTAAAGGAAATGATAGAGGTGACTTCTTTCATCACTTCTAGCTTTTCTTAACTTTTCATAAATTTCAGATTTTAAATCCTACTTCTGCTCAATGATGAACATCGTGTTTTTACCCAACTACTTCCCCAAAAAAATCATTTTTACTGCATTAAGTGTAAATGCACTGATTTATATAATTGTTCCACTCTACCTAATTTTTTAAGCAAGACATATATAATCAGATGGCACAGATGGTACCTCGGAAGTTCATATTAATCRATTCCAGATCTGCTGTGACTCATATTATTACATTACTTCAATCCACTGTGGCTTCCTCATGAATGAAAGAACGAACTTTAACAGCAAYATACCCCTCCATATTATCACGTAACATCCTGAAGTAACTCCAAAAAGCAACCAACTTCCTTCTTCACCTGAGTCAAGAAAAAACCTTTGGTATTTAAATTTTAAATCTAAAGAGCTCCTCAGTTTAGGCTTTCGCATGACAAAAAATATTARAGATGATGAATGCATTTTATTCCTTAGAAATATACTTTTTTAAAGAACACTAACCAAAAAGTAATTTTCTCCCTCTTCTCCTTCCCTTACATTTATACACTTTCAACCCTATTTTACAGTAAAACATTGAAAATCATGCAAGTTTCTGCAATGACTTATAGCTTTGTGATTTGTTGATAGGGATGGGTATACTTAGCCAGAAAAAGACGCAAATATCTGCAAGCAAAATATACTGTTTATGATACTGGCAGGTCAGAACTATAAATGCTAAGTCTAATTAATAACAAAAGAACATAGTTATTTCATAACATTTCCACATAAAATAAAGGATATTCTTAAATGAAACAGACTAATTTCAAAGACTTCTTTCTCTTATTCTTTCTCTTATTTTATTAAGAATTATAACATTGGATCACACATAATATTCAGGTAAAAGATTATCTGTCCTTAACCCTTCCTATCTCAAAATAGCAATTACACTCTACCAGAAGTGGATGAGATTCTAATCCCCGTTTCAGCAGACAACATCTTGAAATACTTCACGACTATCTGGAAATAAACATCAATGCAAAGGAAAAGAGAATWTGTTCAGTGTATTTCAGAAGGATTACTAAGAGTCTCAGCTGGATAGTCACTTCTGCTGGAAGATATCCTACTATACTACTTGCAGGCAGTACTCTCTGATTAAATTCCTAGAGAAATCCCAGGATGCCACATCATCTTGATTAGGAATAACAAAATTTAGCTTTAGCACTCAGAAGTGGCCAGAGAATATTCCTAAATTTACAAATTGTTTAAACTCCAGAAAAGAAAATGGCAACAACAACAAAATTCTATGAGAAAGTGATTTTGAACCCCGTGAATGTTTATGCACGAATCTTAGCTCTGAATGCCTTGCATACGTGCCAGAATTTCAGCAGTGTGAAGAGCCTGACTGAGATGAAGGGGATTACTCAGTGCCTRAAGTCTGACAAAATTCTGGACTAAAATATAATACATCAAGACAAATTGCTGATATTCTATTGAAAACACGTCTCTCTCATCTAGTCTTGCAAAACACGTTATCTGAAATAATCTAGACTCCAAGTAGTAACAAAAAACAAATCTGAGATGAAAATTAAACATTCCACRTTTTCAAATTAAAAACCTGATGATTTCTAATGAAAGAAATTGTATTTTTCCAAGAAAATATTTGCTTACATCAGAAAGTGCTAGTGTTGCATGTTATTGAGAGAGGCAGAATGGCCAGATTCAATGAAAAAGTGGCCCTACCTGTTACGGTCTTTGTTTTGACAGGGCTGCTGGCGTACTCAGAGGCTTGATTCGACGGCTGCCTTGCCAAGGGGGCACTTCCAACTGATGCTTCATCCTCTTTTTTTCGAGGTACTGACACGCCAAGAGGAACAGCTCCTACGGACTGCGGGAGAAAGAAGTGCCTCGTGACAAACTGAAAACCAAAGCAAACCTACACATGAAGGAATTATTACAACACTGTGAGCAGCATGTGCTTCTGTCAGAATTTCTAGAGATAATTTGAGACTGTGATTAGAGCATGTACATTACAAAAATAACTTTTTACAGCTTCTTTGCTAAACAGCTGCAACACGATATTGAGATTTGAGCTTACAGKTTTTTTTTATTTTGGCTTCTGATAGTCTGAAGGAAATTACAAAAAAAAAAAAGGGAAATGGAATTTATCAACTGAAAACACCATGTTTGTTAAACAAACAAAATGCATATGAATAWATCTGGAGGATCTAGATGCCTAGTGGAAAATAAGGAACATCAGACAGATACGAAGAATCCAGGGTTTTACAGAGAAATTTATTAATCTTAATTCAGCTTAGAAAAAAAAAGTGTTTTTCATGCATTGCTATATTTGTGTTTCATTTTTGAGAGAAAAAGAAATGCGTAGCCAGATTGTGACCATTTCTAACTTTATATTATATTTTTCTCCTAAGCATCTCTGAAGCACTCAAACTATTTAAACCACGACACCATTCAACCAATGTAAAAGCATTAAAAACTAGCCCAAAGGACTGCATCCTTGTTTTAAAAACTAGAAAACAGAGGAAAGCGTTAATTCCCATTAAGCAAAAAGCATTCAGCTGTGCATGTCCAAAAATCTATTGGTTTTATTGTTACTTTCTTATTAACACAAGTTAGAAAAGACAGAATCTTTAGGAAAAAAAAATAGCCTGCTGCAGAGCTGCTGGTGACTTTTTGCTGCAGCATTAGCTGACATGGAACTGCAGATGTATGTCAGCTGACAGCAGTTCTAGCCTTCTAACAGACAGCATTTCTAGTGCTGATTTTGCACAGGGTTATCTTTTAAGGATGACAAAATTTCTTCTGAAGATCAGACATTAGGGTGACATATATGAACACATTTTTGTGTGATTGAATTTTGTTCCTATTGGAGTGAAAATGTAATCCATATAGCTGGGTAATGAGAAACCTCACACATTGCGTTCGGAATCTCTGTGGGAAACGAATTTGTGCGAGGCAGGCAATGAGCTCGCTGATGCTCTCCAATGGAAAGCAGATTACTGAAGCAAACAGTGCACACACCCCAAGCCCCCAAACAAACAACATATATTTCACAAAGGATGACTTCCAAAAGGCTTCACCATCTTCCACTACAAAAATAAATTTAACTACGAAGGATGCTCATCTATTTAATCCTCTTTCAGTGAAATCAATTCACTTGTATATACAACAATATACAAAATAAAGGCGAAATATAACAGATATAACAGGCCAATAACAGATAAAACTCTAATTTCTCCTCTTTGAATGCACAGTCATCAGCTTTGWCTCCAGAAGTCCTAAAAAGATATTTTGCAAGAGAGTAACATGTCCCTCTGCTGTCCTCTAGCAATAATAGATAAATCCCAGCAGCTTTAAAAAGACAAGTTTGATGGCATAAAACTACCTCCCTAGGTGTGTACAGAGAGACTGAAGTAAAGGTTTTAAAATTTTGGTCATTATGCCACTTGTTTTCAAAATCTAGCAGTTTATCTGATACAACTTTTCATACAGCAAAGCCATCTGCAGTTTTACCCCCAGAGCAACTGCTGACCCATGAGATGGCATTTTTAGATGYGACACGACAAGAATATGACTTGCCAAACTGAAGGAAGAGTTTCWGTCAAGTTAAGAGGTAATACAGGACAGTAAAAAAGATGTTAAGATAGAAAATATTGTCTGAAGAAACAATATCTACTTCAGAATCACTGAAGAAATGGAGCAGAAACATATAATAATAAGTTACACCATTAGTCATATAGAGAAAAACATCAAGGCTATCACAGCCAAGCGAAGCTGGAAAAAATTATGACTAAATATTGAGTGCTTGAGTGCTGATCTGGACAATGAAACAGCTGTTTCATCTTTGCTCACTGAAATCAAGCCTGCTGTTGCTGTTGATGACGCCCAGTACAATCTTGTCAGGTTTTTGGCAAAAGACTTCTGGTTCAAAGAATGCACAAGATGAAAGATCAATGTTGAACTGGATGGAAAAGGATCATCAAGATCTGGGTTCTGGCCACAAACTGATGAGGAAACTGTGGCTTGGGAAATAGCAGATGACAAGAGCACCACAGCTGTATGAGAAAATGAATCTGATGGGAAAAGAGACATCGCAGTCAAGCGTTATCGTAAGCAKTTATCACAACAATCAAAAAAGCTGCAGATAAGCAATATGCACTAAAGCTTAAAACACCTTACTGGTCTGAGAGCCTTATGGCTATTAACTGKTAGTGTTACAAAGAAGGTAAACAAGGAACACTTAATGAAACAGCTAGGGAAGGACAGCAACTTTTGGAAGAGGTCATTTTATACTGAGGAGTACTGTAAAGAAAGGGAGGCTTCTCTGTCGGTCAAAAAAGGATTTTACTGGAAAATACTAAGGATTCCTCCTCCTAAGGAAATACTAAAGATTTCCTACTAAGGAAAATACTAAGGGTTTCTCCAAAAAGGATTTTACTGGAAAATACTAAGCAACTTATATAGGAATAATCAGTAATATATGAGTTACTATCAGCTCTGCCATTAATGGTTAAAGTACAACTGTTCYAAGTGACAAAAACATGAACAAACATCACCCAAAGTGAGAGATGCCTGGTAGTCACCTCACTGATAAGGCAGGAAAGGCAAATGAACATTTCAAGATAGGAAATCTTGAAGGATAAAGTAATAAGGATAAAGCCTTATTACTACAGGAGAAAAAAAAACGACACACTAGATTGTGAAATGTTGAACTCAGTTCTGAAGCCATCTTTGCCATCTTTAAAACTAAGCCCAAAGCAGCCACCTTCTAGCAGGGCTGCTGCCTGCACATGGACTGATTTCTGCACAGGCGTTTGCCTCAACTGCAAGCAGCAAATACACAATCAAAAAAAATATATATATATAAAGAGAGAAAGAAGACAGGGAAAGAAAAGAGTTGAAGGAAATAACTGGAAGGAAGTTATAATAAGTGGAAGGAAATAATTTTCCACAATGCAGATATTGATGAAAAGACGGGAGAAATTCTGGAATCATCCAGACTATATTACATACGATATATGATATGATATACCTTACATATTAAAACCTGATGAATATGGAAAATGTCTCATCCACAGTCATTCCCAGATACAACTAGCAGTGCTCTGTGTTTTTAGGTTTATTCCATTACTGAAATACTTATCAAATTAGATAATAACACATGTGCATACAGAGCAACCACAGAAAATGACAGAAATACACATTCACACACATATAAATACACAAACATCAGGTGCAAGAACACAGTTTTGTCAGCATTAGTCTTCAATGAAATAATAAACTAAAGGTGAAATAATTAATGTGAGTAAAATACTGACAACTAGTGCTAGGCTCTCGACTCTTGGGCTTTTGAGAAAAACATGATTACATGCATACATTTCTATTTTCACTGGAAGCAGTATCATGTACCTGATTCCCTCACATCAACATATGCCACATGCGATTTCTTGCCAAAGAAATCAACTTCTTTAAATAATTATCTATGGAATGCTAAATGAGGGTTTTAATAAAAGAGTAAATATTTGACAAAAATAATGCTGGTTCACAAAAATGTAGAAAGCCTCATTTGACCTTTTCTCCAAAAAAANTTTTTTTTTTTTTTTTTTTTTTTTTTTTTTTTTTTTTTTTTTGCTTTTTGATGAGAAGGCAGTAAATTCACTTGCAGTAAAAATCATATGGACAGGAATTCTCTCTATATATACAGTTTAAACCTCCTTGCGTTCAATCTAAATTGTGTTCAATCTGTCAGTTTAAATTTTGTTTAAAATCTAGCACTGATTCATCAGTGATCAAACAGAAGATATCCTTTGAATTTTCTTCTCCTACTTCATGGAGAAGCAGATTTCTTCCCCTATCAGTTACTAAACAAAAAATGGTGGTAACAAAAGCATTATTTCAGCATATTTCAGAAAAGTATCACAAATTCACGGAAACAAAAAATGTGATGATTTTTAATACCCAAATAATGTAAAATATGTCTTTTTTATGGGGAACAGATGGCTGGAGTGCAGTGTGTTGTGGTACATGCTAACTTTCCTTCTGAGCAGTCACAAGGACTGCATACAAAGCACAGTAATTCTGTTTTTGTCTGCCTTATTCTGGATGCATTGCTCCTCAAAACGTAGGGCTGAAAAGCACAGAAAACCCACGATGGGGTATATTTTCAAAGCCAGTGGTGGCCTTTTCTGATGAAAYTTGATGAGAATCATGCAGGCAAAAGATCACGACTTTTTTTTTCAAAGTTTACCCCAATGTGTCAAATATAATAATAACCTTAAGAAACACTGACATCCTTAAGCCTTAGTCTTTCCATTTCTTCAGMGTCATGAAGTATTTTAGTACACCAGCCATCAGTACATAAAATTCACCATCGAGCAAATTTTCCAGGCTGTCTTTTCCCTATTCTGTAAGTTTGGATTGAAAGGAGAGCAAACCAGGAAAAGTCTTTTTCTTTAAACTGACAATGAACCCATTAACCATGAGCATTACCAGATTCCAGTGCAGATCCTACAACAGAGAGTTACTCTTTTTAAGCCCTTTACAAAAGTAGCAAGTTCTGGTTGTTTCTTTTTTAAACTTACACTAGGGCATGTGTATCCTAAGAGGCSTGATGTTCAGAACGTGCGAATTAAACCACATTTCTAAGGGATCTCATGCCAAGAGTCAAAATTAGAGCATTTTAAAGATCAGTTTTTAACTTGAAGCTACTATCACTTATGTAGTAAATGCTCCAATGCTCTGCTCCAAAMCTTTCAGCTATGAAGGGGCAAACTTGCCACCAAAATGGCCAAGTGACCTGCCAATTGTGTAGAATACACAAGAATTTAAACTCAGATGAATTATTTTCCTTTGTCTTTTCCTGACATAGCAGTATATAATACACTGAGGATCTGGAAAGATCATCAGCTGATGATGAGCTGGAAATACTCTCATGATAACAAATGTCTTTTTCTTGCATCATCCTGTCTCTGCTACCAATTATTTTTTTTTCCTTTTTCTCATACTAAATGATTGCATTCTCTCTGTGTTCATACGTTTTTCAATGCTGTTAGATAATGAAAATAATTTAAAAGTTTAAAAATTTAAAAGTTTTGAAAAACACATATGAATGCTATGCAATCTGACTGAACCCAACTTCCTGTGGTCACTTCAGCCTAGAACTGAAAAGGAGCAGGAGGGAGACAGAGAGGAGCCCTCTGAAATATTTTGGGGCCTATGGGAGTATGCACTGATTTCAAGCCAGCAAACCCCTGGGCTCCTTATTACTGCACTTATTATCTATACACAACATTTATTATGGACCAAGATCTCGTACAAGTTACTGTATTAAAAAAATGTATTTTACTGCTTTCATACAAGAAAACTAAGAGATCACTTCAAGCTCTGTTCCAAGGGACATTTTAATTCCATTCCTGACTAATACAATCCTAAGGAACCTCTTCTTTGCCATACCAACTTTTAAATGAACAAGCTGCACATTCTACATCACAGCTCGACAACAGACCTTCCTAAAAGAAGCTTTCAGAAAATACACTTTTCTTTATTAATATTGCCAAAATCACTTATGTAAAATTAAAAGGAAAAATAAAAAGCTGGAAAGAACACATGAGAACAAGCACATCAAAAGCACGTAAGAGTTTTGGGGGGGTATACATGAGTTTGCTCTTTCATTTTGGCTGAGTTACATTTCACATTCAAGATGCGCTGCTCTTCAATGTTACTAATGCAGGAATAGCCACTAGGATGACACTGGCCACGTTCAGCATCACCAGTTAGAGCAGGACGATGGACACGTCCATCAATTTTACACAACGCCTACAGCTCTGCAAAGAAACTTGACAACGGGACCATATATCACTAGCAGGGAAACTCAAAAGCAGTAGGCAGATGTATTCAAACACTGACAGCCACAGCATTTTTGACTGCAGGGTTCTCACTGTTCCCACTCCTCACAAAGAGCAGTGGAAAATTTACAGCGGAATGTTAAAATTTAGAATGGATAGAGAAAAATATCCTATATTTACATCTGCCTTTACCCCCGAGCATGACCAGATAGTCACAACAAGAACCACATAAATTATTTCTAAAATATGTAGCAGCAGCCACATTTCAGCATGCATGGTCACTTTATAACCAAAAGGAAAAGCACTGCAGTGCCACTCACTGAGAGCATCTGGCTCCAAATAGCCCACTGCAATTCAAATATTAAGCAGAAGCCTTAAGAAAAGACTGGTCTTGTTTCCAAATTTGTCTTCATTTGTTCATGTTATTTTCAAGTAAATGTGAGTAAAAATGATGGATGTAACTTGCACACCCTAGAGAAACATAACTTACGTAGAAGGCTATTAAATGCATTTTCTATTCTAACTTTTCTCAAGACAAAAATTAAGCCCCTTCTCCCTCCAACAGTTATGCTACATAATGTAATTCCTAAAGATAAAAAATTCCATGTCAGCACAGTTAGAAATTTGCTTCCTAACAAGACTAGAAGGAGCAAAAAAATGAACGATAGCCTTATGATATAGAACTTAAAAATATCTCATTCTAGCCTGAGTATATTAATGACCTATTTATWTTCATTGATTATTGGCCCAAACTTGTCTCTTTATTTAAAAAGTTTCTTTCTCCTTCCGATGTTTAAGATTTTAAAAATTTGCTTGTATTACTAATCATATTTTCTAGATGCCATCAAAGAATCAATCCAGATGAATGGCTCACTGTATTGTACATTACATAAGCAACATTAAAGAATTTATAAACTAACTGTACCAAATGACCAACTCGGGAAAGGGACGGAAGARATTGTAAAAAAGTAAAATCTGCCCMAAATGAGTAATGGCCTCAACTATCATTCTAATTGTACAGCTACACCCTTCCAAAAAAACAAGGTATTAGAAGGCATAGGATACTAGCAAGGAACTAGCAATAGTCATAGAAAAGGGGTAGTGCTCACTGGGCAATTAATCCTCTTTGCTGCTACTTCTTTACTTCTGTGCTATCCCATTTCTGCTAAGTTATTTAGGTTATGACACTTTTCATGCTTGTACACTAAACTATGCCATCACAGGTACATTATATAGAAGTGTTTCTTTCAGTAAMGATACATATAAAATGTTGTAGCACTGCCAAACTGGCATTATATGTGTGAGAATCACAGAATATATAATATTCAAAGACACATAAATCGGAGGAAGGGAAGGTATGAAAAGACAGCAGGTATGAGAAGGACATACAGCTTTGGCTTTGCCCTGTAATGCAGTTGTAGTCCCAGATAAATTACTAACTCAATTTTGCTTACTGCTCTCATAACATTGTTATGAGATAAAACGGACACATGGAAGCAAACACATCAAAGACTGGATGTGTGGGATAACAGTATCTTAGGGGCATAAACCTAAGAGACAGTTTTGCACAGAGCATTCCCTCTGGGAGCACCCACCTGTGGGATGTGCCTTCCAGCCCGTTTCTGGGGCTGGTAGATGAGCCAAGTGTACACGACGGGATCCACGTTAATGGCCACTCCTTGTATGCGGCACAGAAGGACTGCACCTATGTACCATAAAAAGAAAGGAAAGTGTAAACCATCTTGTGCAGTAACTCCATGAATATTCATTGTTGCTGCATATACATCTTTTTATTTGGTGCAAGTCAGGCTGGATTTTTTTTTTCTTTTTGCATTGCACTTACACAGTTATTTATTTATATAAAATTCCTAGCAGGAGTAATAATTTCCACATAAACTTCAATAACTTCATGAAAGTGAGAAACCTGGCGGCACTGCCAATATTATTGAAACAAAATAAATAATGTACAGAATGCATACAACTTAATTTTGCTTGTTACATTTTTTTTTTGCCAAGAAAAATGTCTGTTTTCACAAAAATTGTGCATGTAACCAAATACACATCACACCTTTCCCTAGATTTTCAGCCAATGATAATATTACACAATAATTGAGTCAGATGACCCTTGACAAAGAGTAAAACATATTGCTTGACTCCTACTTCTCTTTAGGTTTGTGTTCTACCCAAAACAAACTGTTTTCCAGGTGAATGGGATGATGGCTCCTGGTAGATCAAGATTTACCCCAGATTGGGTAAAATAGGGTGCATTTTCTTTGAATTTCGCTAGGGTTGGCAGCCTCAGAGCTGAGAGCTCTTAACATTTTATGCAAACTTCATAATATCTCTTCCTTCTTTAAATCTCTTACTTTTGAAGTTTTAGGACTACAAGATTATGGAGAAAATCCTATGCAGGATTTCCGACAGAAAACACAGTTGTCAGCATCTTGTCAGCTTTGTAAGAACTATGAGTAGCCAATAGGAAATATATTGTTCTTATGGTCTAGGAATCTTTACGTACCTAAAGTCAATACACTAATATCTAATTTAGGAGGGACTTCCCTTTAAATTTGCATTAAAATCTGAGCAAAAATTAATGCAGTGAGATTTTTGTTTTGATACTCTGGATAAAGTATCTATTCTACAGTACTTCTATTACAAAACTTCAGAATTGAAAAGTAAAAGGATGAATGCAATATAAAGTTGGGAATTACACTGCAGATGGAAACAGTAATAGGCAGTTGTCTTCTCATTTAAAACTTCTTATTTTGCAATGAAATGAATTCAAAAGAAGAAATTCTGCTTAGGGGAAGGTCTTGCACAAAGTTCTAGAGAATTACAGTACTTTTATAATTCAAAGAATCCAGAGTTAGTTCCCAAAGCAATCTGCACTATGATATTTACTTTATAGTATGTAAATAAGCAGGCAGCAGCCTGAATTTAATAACGAATTTAAATAAAGTCAGAGTGCTTGTCACACTATTCAACACTTTCCAAAAAGCAGTGCCTCAAAACACACAATGCATCCTCCAAAACATACAATACAGGCCTCAAAACATACAATACATCATAAAAAAAATGTGAAAGCTAACACAAAAGGTTATGAATTCATTGAATATAAAAGAAAAGCACTTGAATTCAAATGACAGAAGCAGCCCCAAAGAGGAGAGGAGGGAAGCCTGAAGGACGTGACGGGGCGATGGCAAGCGAGAAGGACACGCAGATAAATCAGGCCTGGTGTCAGGCTGGAACACCCACTGCGAGGGACCCCAATGCCGAGACGGGTCCTTGTCATCTGATGGCTTTAAATGTCAGCACTAAACTTTAAAAATGAACCTGCAATTTAAGGCAAAGCTGATGTCAAGCATAGAGTGAAACCGCGATGCACCCCAGCGTGGAAGAGCGTCGTGCAGCAGGATCTGGAGGAGTCCAGMAAATGGAAGCAGAAGGTAACAGGAGATTGATATCGCATGTGTTGGGATCGTCAGCTTTTATAAAATGCTTGGCTGCCAAATAAGGGAATCCTGCATCTTTAAGAGATCCTGCCTGTTGTCAGCGATGCTTAATGAAAGGTTTAATGTATGTGTGATATGACAAGTGGGAGTCAGGGAGACCTCCCAAAGAGTGAGGAATAAAGTCAGCCTGCAGGCACAATCAACAAGAAATCCCACATTTGCAACAGAGTCTTGAAAAAGAAAAAAAAAAAGTTACTGTAGCACATGCAGCTAGTTACTCAATTTAGTTTCTCGCTTACTGAAAAAAAAAAAAGTTAAAATTAAGATGCTCAAAATAGTCATTGTGCTTTGAACTGAACTTTCTTTTGCAGTCACCACCAGGACTCTGTAAAATTCTCAAGTAAGCAGAGGAGAGAAAAATGGTTTCCAGTTGTTTGGTGTCATTGATAAGTTAAGTCTGCAAAAACAACCCCCGCCAGCGGTGCAAGAAGTGAGAGCAGGAATTAGGCTGTTGGCCTTTGAGTCTGGCTGCCAGGTAATTCCGGCCTCCTGCCAAGCAATCTGCAGACATACAATTCACAGAAAAATGTAACTACCTATATCAAGTTCTCTGTGCAAGTTCTGTCTTCAGAGCAAACAAGCAAACAGTCACAAGAAGATACTCTCAGTATTGGGCCCCTCTCCTTGAGGGCTCCAGTTTTCATGCTAAGAAGCAAGAATTCCCTTGGGTTTCAAAGAAGATCACAGCAGTATGAGAACCAAACTGTAAGTTGGCAGCACTCGTATGTTTAAGTAGAACAAAAACTAATTGCCATTTGTCTCTGTCAAGACACCTCATTCAGATTTCCTGGGTTTCATTAGGACTGTGGTGAACTTTCCTTTCTCCCCTCCCCTTTTCCTCTCTTAATTAACTTTATATTTCAGCAAAAGCCCCTCCCGTAGCTCCCATAGCAAACGAGGTTTCGTTTCCACATCTGCATTCTTGCCAGAGTATCGGCTACATCTTCTTAGCTAAGGTCTGAGAAACGGGGATCAAACCCAAGCCTGGTGATCCTTCGGCATTAGAAGACTCCCTCCAAGCCGTGGCCACCTGGCCGGGTGGCTCCTGTCCCACCAGCTGCAGGGACGGTGCTGGAGCTCTCCGAAGCCCCTTGGGACAAGGGCACTTCCCCTTCCGTGCCGGGACAAGGACACGTATCCCGAGAGGCTGGGCAGGAGCAGGGCCAGGAGCTGCGGCTCAGCCGCTGACATCCCCTTCATCAGGGTGCCAAGTTAGTAAGGGTGGGACAGCCGGCAAACAGGGAAGGCAGATGGGCAGGATGGTGAGGGAGGAGGGAGACCACTGAACTGCGGCCTTGGGAAGGAAAGGGAGGTGCAAGTGTTCAGAGAAAAGAGGCCTAAGGACCACCTATTCACAGGAGAGCAAACTTTGGTACCAGTTGCACTGTTTCAGGCAAAAACATCTAGGTCAACAGTGACAGTGCAATCAGGGCTCCAGTTCCTGAAACCCCACAGCACGACGTGCTGGGGGGCACTGGAGGCAGACAAGCAGCCTCCATATCCATGAGCAGAAGGTGAATTTTTCTCTCTGCAGCCAGCAAGGAGCACCCTGGCACCTCTCAACGCGGCTCCGAGTGCATCCAGGCCCGTCTCTACAGCCACATCACTAAAATCTTGCAGGAAAACATTTTAGACATTCCTCTACAAAACAAACTTTTGAGTTAGAGCTAACACAGATTCTCTTGAGGAGGAAGGGATCACAAATACGAACAAACGGAATGACCTCCACAGAAATTAATTCTGACAAGTTTTGCTTACTTTTAGTAACTAAGTAACTAAAGAAAACATAATACCACTTGCTATACAAACTGCACCACAGCATTGACCTCCTGACTCCAAACGTAGCAGACCGTGTGAATGATAAGCAGGTGCTGATACAGGTCAAGTTAGCACCATGAATCTAGAATCCTGTAATTTTAAAGGGCAGGAGAAAGAAGAAATAATGTTCTCACTAAAATACAGGTTTTAAGGCCAGTTCGAGCACAGCACACTGCAAAAATGCAGCCCTGTGACACAGGGCACAACTGAAGAGCTCCGTGCACAGGTACTTAGCTCTCCCTGCYAGACTGACCTGCAGCAGCTGTGCTGGAAATCACTGAACGTGGAAGCGTCTAACTGCTTAATTTTAGTCTGAGACCACTAAGGGAGAGGGAGAGCTCCGTGCCCTCCTGCTTGCTGCCAGTATGAAAATCAAACACACAACCATCTTGTCCCTTTTCRGGATGTCCAGCAAGCCCAGGCGACTGTCTTGCAAAACAACTTATCCAAGGGGAAAGTGTCCTGTATTTCATCTTGAACCGCCCGGCCAGACAAGGAGCTCAGATGCATCACTCCACACCAGGGACTGTGAAGTTATTTTTACGCTACGCCAGCTACACTAAGTTAATAAATTTTGTCCAACTACTGAAATATAAGTCTGAGTGTCTCCCTATTCAAGGTTGACTTGAATGATTGCAGATGGCCTTTTATGTAAACATTCTGACAACTTTATCTCAGCGAAAGTTCTCCATGTCTATTGTACTTTCACACATTTTCACATTCATACGATGCTCCAAAGCTTCAGATCAATTAGGACAGTTGTTGAGACCAATATTAAAATATTTTATTAAAACAAAAGTACTGGGCAAACATCTGCCCATCGAGTTTTGGTCTGCAATATTAAACACAATTCCTTCATAAAACAGCTGCACTTTGCTCAAAAATATACACACCATAATATTTTAATACTACTTTTCTTTTTAAATAGCAGCTTTTGATCTTAGGAAATATTTAATGAGAATGTACTTAATACTGCTACRATGACCTTGTAACTCTCCTACTGCGGTTTATAGCTGAAAAACACAAACCACTTAAACAAAGGCAGTTGGCATCATTATTTTTTATTTTAAAAATAAAGAAAGTGAGGCACAGAAKTGACAGTATTAAATCACCCAACAAGTCGGAGGAGACCCAGGACAGAATTCAGATGTTAAGGTAGCTGTAGCTAAGTATCTTGTGTAACTAAATAATAGTGAATGCTAAAAATGAGAATAAATCACATTGGTCTGACTTAAACTGCATGCTCTGACAAGCCGTTTTAAGAGTTAAAGAAAATAAAGATATGTATTTATATATCTATCCAAATATGCACAAAAAAAAGCTGAGAGGGAATGCAATACAAGAAGGCAAAATACCAACCCATGCACTGGTTAACACAGAGAACTTTAAGTCATGGGTCACTTCTCTAAGAACCAGAAGCCACATCCCTGCCAAGCAATCTTAAGGGAAGAAGAACCTCAAGCCAAGGTGTGGGAACAGCCTGCGGTCATTTCATAGGAGCTGTTGTAAAGTATCCAACAGAGCCCACTGAGCATTTTGTCTTCCTTACTGAGGAAAAATATTTCTAACATGTTAAGATGCAATTTCTCACCAGAAACGGCTATTAAATACTCATAGTTAATATGACTGCTTCGTGTTTTTGAAAAAATAAAAAAACTACCCTGAAAGGTTGCTTTGTTTTTCCTAATTCATTTGAGCAAGTCTTTAACTTCCTTAAGAGAATATGGTAATGTGCATTCAGAGAAGCAGTTTAACAGGCAATAACAATCAGGAAAAATGAGACATGTGTAGGCAGTTGTAGCATACGGAAATATCAACCATTTTTTGATGATTACTGAGTTGTCTCTATGTTCCTAGCCTGACCTCCATACTCCCTTCCCTTAAATTTTAGCTTTTAGTGTGAGATCAGCTCAGAGAAGCATCATTTTCTCATGTCAATCTGTAGAGAACTACATTACTACATAATTATCACATTTACTATTTTGTTAATATGAGGTGCATAAAAGGCTGTGGTCAACTGACTGATAGGACTGTGCAGATAGAAAGCAATGATAATTATGGCRGCATCAAAACATATTGTGTGTGTATGCGAATCAAATGACAGATGCAGTTTAGAAAATACCAAGTTTTTAGAACACTTGTTTTATTACTTAAAATAACAGGGAAAAAACAGAGCCAAGTTGCACAGAGTTCAATCCCACTCAGAAGTGTGGGGTGGCCTGGGCTGAAGACCCCAAGCAGAGGCTCTTACTGGGGCAGTGTTATGGAAGTGTTTGGACACCCAGCAGTCCTCAGAAATAACCACTTCAGTCTATAAAAGGATCTAGTGAAGTCAGTTCCCTTTGTTGTTTCTTTTTTTTTCCCCTAAGCTCCCCTAGAAAGCTATCTGACCCTCGATGCTATAAATCTGCTTATAAATTTGCTTATAAAGCTGACTGTAAACCCCTAGATTGCGTTTATTCTGAAACTTCATTGATACAATCAGCTCTGCTGATACCATGATCTTCCACATATTCAGTAACACCACAAATGCATGGGTATGACYAAGATTACTTAGATCTCATTAACTTAAACATACCTGACTAGGTTTTCAAAGTGTTAGCAAAATTTTAGCTTATTTATCTTTATCACAAAAGAACCTGAATACCTGTTTTAAAGTCAATTCTGTTCCATTTAATTTCCTGTATAGCTCAGCGCAGCCTGCAGTTGCTCAGCACAGTGCGGATCAAGAGGTTGCATGTTCCATGAAAAAAAAAAATGTTTGGCTCTGATGAGACCACGAGTCAACATTTTAAATTTTTGTTTGTTCTACCTGGCTGAGACCTTTCGGACACTATTTTAAAGGCTCTGAGTATGTTTCAGACTGCAGAGATTTCCAGTCTTGTAAAATGCAGTAATTCCAGGGACTGGATTCCTGAGGAACCACTGAAAACAGGCAACTTCTCCAGCCAACCAAAAATAAAATGTTTACATGGATAATTTTTGTGGAGTCTTGTACTACCTCTGGGTTATACTGCACTCTACGATACATACACGTATGTGCAGATACAAATACATATAAACGATTTTAATTTTAAAAAATGTGTTATTGATTGAACTTAATTTGGGCACAGTGGTTCAGCTCAGTGATCAACACTGCTTTTGTAGAGCAAGGTTATACTGCAGGAACCCAGACTCAGCAAGCACATGGACAAGGCAGGCTTAGTAGACGCGGTCTACTTCAGTTTYGCAGAGCTATTCAGTAAGGTGTTTCATCAAAGGTTTCTAAAGAAACAATGCTACCTATAAAGCAGAAAAAGGGAAGCTAAATGGATAGACAATTTAAGATTGAATAATATCTTTAAGAGCGAGGGAATAGTAGCAGAAAGACACAGTTAATTTCCTCTAGGGCACAAGGTGGAGCCTTGCAGGGACTTGCACTGCTCGAGATATTCAAGATGATCAACGCAGTGACCAAATCTACTAATGGTAATAAACTAGCTAGAATAACAAATATCAGGGCTGACTGAGGAACTCCTGAAGTATCTGACCTGAGGGAGTAACTGATAAAAACGCCACATGAAATTCAATTATAAAATGAATATACTTTTTTATTTGTATTACTATCATATCAGCTTGACATATATGATGACTCAACTGGCTGTTACAACTCAGAAAAGAGGACTTCTGATATTAAAATAGGTCTAGAARAACATTACCTGAATATTCAGTAATAGAGAAGAACTAGACGAGAAAAGAGAGAGCCTYACCTATCTCACAGCTTCAAACACTCAAACTTGGAAACTTCTACTGCACAATTCTGATCATTCAATATTTATGTTCCCTAAGTCACACTATGCTCCACATCAAAAATATTATACATCCTCCAAATCCCAGGGCAGAGAACACAGAAATAAAAACACACACGTATCTTGAACTTCACTTACCAGTTAAGAGATTTTTTTCCTTTTTTTTTTTTTTTTCTCCTTTTTTTTTTTTTTTTCCTCCAATGTCATGACTTCAGGACCATGGTCAAATTGCAAACACAAAACCTCTTTTCCAAATGCCACAATATCTTCAGATTTTGGGGCAGTGCTATTGTTGTTAAACAAGGAATAAGGCGTAAGTAATACAAGTAGCTGCACTTGCCATTCTATTTAAACAGACTCTCTTTGCAGATGCCACTGAAGCCTCCAGAGATGCAATGAGTGGGTGCTAAACACTGTAGTCACAGCTGCCTTAGCAATCCTGCAGTATAGTCTGATTAAAAACAAATACCCTCCAAATTCTGCAAAATAACCTGCTGCACAGCTCGAGCTTCAATCAAAGAGACCAAGAGCAATGGAGAAGTCAACCTTCGACACAGGACAATCCTGGAGCTGCCTATGGAGGAGCTCTGCCCATAAAACCCTACCTGCAGCTGCGCAGCCTCAGCGGTCAGTGAGGTTACCAGCTTTTTGGGAAAGGTAACGCGCCACGCAGGCAATTTTACTGAAATTACTGAAGTCCCTAAGCACTTCAAAGAGGCTGGATCCGGACATCTCAGAAACATTCCATTAAAATTCAGTAAAATTAGAGATCTGGCAGGAAAACATCATGAAAATTACGTTCATTTCGCAAGTTTAGATTTTTTCTCCACATCAAAACAGAGATCAACATTGGCTAATCCTCAGTCAAGAAAAACTGATAGGAAGGAAACGTTGCAGCAGTCAACACGCCACTCAGTTTAGTGAGGCAGGAGCCAGAAGATCAGCGCTGCTCTGCTCAGTTCCCTCCACTTCCCGGCAGGGAAGAGAGGACCTTGTACCAGCCCCCTTTTGATACAGAAGATAACTGTATCCTTCACGGTCCAAAAATATTTGGATACTTCACTTTCCCAAATCYCTTCTTTTATTGTGAAACAATCGTTCAGGAATATTTCAAACTAATGATATAGCTAAAATGAACAAGTCCCCCAAATATCTCCTCCTGAGTGATTTCCAATACATCCTTCGCTTATTACTTCTATAAATGAGGTAAACAGCAAAGGCARAAGATTATTATTTTGAATAAAATTATTATCTTTTCAGCCTTTTAATAAAAAAACAAAGCCCAGAAGTTTATGAACACAGCTTAGCTTCTGTATTTCTGAACAGCTTGCTATCATCTGCCAAAGTGCTATTCCGCAGTTTGTTATGGCACTTTTCCTCCGGGAATTGGCACAGGGCAGCAGCACATCCAGGGAACTGATTTAATTCCTGCTTCTGCAGGGGAACATTTGTAGCATCGTGACTACAGATCCCAACTGGTCTTGCATTTTAGCCTATAAAACTGAAATCTTTACACCAATAAATGCTTCATCTACCCTTCTCAAAAGTAATTTGAGGAATATACAGCTGTGACTTTGGTTTCATCTTTTTCTTTKGACATTATAGCTGCTCAGAGGCAGCAGCAAACACACAGAAGATTTAACAAACTTGCTTGGGTGCTCAATAAAAAATACCCCCTCCCACAGGCAGCCATAGAGGCTGAGCAAGAAGAAAACTACTGCTGGAAAGCTAACAGACCTCACAGTCCAGACCTCACATTAGGTTTTGCTTTTCTGGAGCAAAAATATAAGCAGAGGAAGAACTGAAAACTGGATTTATGTTCCAAATATAATATCCTAGTTAATTCATATATTCCTTTATATTCCTCCACATTATTTAAGAAACCCTCATGCTCTTCACCAGTAACTCAAGAAAGCAACAAATAACATCCTGCCAAACAAAGAGGAATTTTCTAAACCTCAATTATCATTCTGAACCTCAGTTTATACAAACAAGTGAAATTAAGTTTAGGTAAACTTAATGATAATATCAAATTAACTTACAGTTAACTCCAATTTTGAATGAAAATTGAGTCTATTATTTAATATGATTTTGAGCTTCGCAGYATCGTTTTGATAGACTTAAACATGTCATACAGAAGCAAAAAATAAACCATGCTCAACTAACTGCATGTCCAGGAAAGGAAGGAAGGAGGGGAGCAGTAATGAAGAATTAAACAAAGAATTAAAATAATTACAGTATAATGGAGAAATTCCAAGGTTTACAGCATGCTGCTGAGAAATTCCCACACAACATGAACACCACGGAAAATCAGCCCATCCTTGTGAATAATGACATTGCCTGATATTCCAGTCACATTTGCCTTGAAGGATACGCTGCTGTTACAGGGGTCACCGTAGGCAGTTGTTCCAGGACCTGGTTCCCTGCGGAGGCCGGTTGCACCGACGGGTTCAGTGCCCTGCGCAGAGACCTGCCCTGGACACAGTGGATGCCTCCATTCGGGATGAGGAGCGGAGCACCGGGATCGCACCGGGCAGCCCGAGCTCCCCGCCTGCGCCTGCTCTTAGTTCTTCTCTAACTCTCCTCTGGGAGACTAGTAATTAAACAGCTTTCCTATATACAGCCTTCTTTTAAATAATATATATATACATAAAAAATAATTACTAATTGTAGATTATCACCTCTTTTATACGACTCCTTTACTGATACCCATAGTCTTCCCTTTAGAAACAGCTTCRTATTTACTGGCTACAAGGACTAACTGATATGACAACTCCTGCAAATTATTCTGCAACATCCTGGTATTATTAATACTAAAAATGAACAGTAACACATATTCCATAGAGAATGGTGATGGCAAAATGCGAATGTTATGATTAGATTAATGAAGAATTTTAGGTGAGCAAGGGAAAGCTTTTTACGCAGGTGAAGCAATTTATGCTAAAAATCATAGATGAGAGAAAAGAAAGAAAAGGATAGAACACAAAGCACCTACAAGAGCTACAAGAGCCTGGGGGAGACTTTGATTACTCGATCTTTATTACCAAGGGCAGTTCTGAAAGTATTTTTAAAATTTGAAATAGTTGCTTAAATTAGTTAAATCAAGGTTCCCAGATAGATTTAATAACAATTTGAAATTTTTRAAATAACTTTTCTCCAGAATATAATGAGTGTTAAAACAATCATCAAAAGACGAATTRTGAAAACATGACTTTACAGGTTATGTAGGGGGCATAAAATCAAAGAATTAAATTAAAGCTGACGTTTAAATCTTTATGTCACAGTACAGTGTAAATTTCATGAAATATTAGAAGTATTTGAAGAATTAGAAGTAGTTTATTCAAGTTCTACCTCAAGTATAAAGATGAGAGTCTGCAATGACRTCTTCCAAAAAAGTACTTGTTAGGCTTTAACATCAAAAATTTGTGATTCACACAGATCTGCAGGAGGAGCCAAAAATCTGTGCGATTTATTACTACCAGGAAAGAATAGGGAGAGTTTTGGTTTTTTCTTTCTTAATAGTTGCTGGCTGTTTCAAACGACTGTATCGTTTAGTTGATTAAAATTAAGTTAGAAACATTCTAACTGTAAGTTAGAACATAAGGACATAGAAGAACATAAGTAGAAACAACACTCGTGCATTTGTAAACTTGGAACTTACAACTAAAGCCATCAGTTCATGTTAATTATTCAAATGAGCTATAATTGTACTGAAACACCCCACAAAAACAATCTCAGTGTTTTCTGAAATATGCTCTGCTCACAGAGATTTACAGKCACCTTCTCACTCACTGGGATCTAATCAGGATCTTATTAGGGACAGGCTTGAAAAATCTCATAATTACTACAGATCAATATGTCTAAAGTAAAAGAAATCTTATGTAGGAGATTAATTACGCTTTATATTAAAACTTTAATCATACTATTTTATAAACATCTGTTTTCAAATCAGTTTTTGACTTTTTCCATCACTGCTACAAAACAATGGAAAGAAACACTTAATTGAGTGCTTCCATTTTATTTAGTAATTTCAAAATCTTTTGTAGTTCAGTCAGTGTTTCAGATCACTCCCTAATTACACTGATAGATGGAAAATTATTTTCTGTTTTGGGCTTCACTGGTTGGCTATTTTTAATGCTTAAAAAAACAGCAATGCAAAAAATTCTCCAAAACAAGCACTGGAAAATCACAGGTAAGTTCATTTATAAAACTGCATCCTTTAACTAGTAGTGCAGAAAGCCGCTGTCATATATTTAGGTCACAGTGGGAGTTTTAAAATATATTGCCTTGAAAAACTGGCTTTTAAGTGAAACCAGCTTTCAAATTTTTACAGYGTCTTCGGAGCAAAATGCTACAAATAAACAGAAACATGCAACCTTTCGTATTCTTCTGGCAGTGGGCTGAGCGCYGTAGCCTTACAATTTTAAAAACCTCATTTAAGAATCTTAGCACAAGAAGTGTTAAATAAACTGTGTAAAACATCTGCGTGAGCATTATAAGCACCCCAAGTTTATTTACAAAGCAAATATTCTTGCAGATGGTTTACAGCATAGCACGATGCCTGCACAATCCTCATTTCCTGAGCAGCTCTTTCTTTCGTGATGTGCTCCAGAAGAGCAGCCCTTGCATCATATTTTGCAGAGCAGCACAAACTGAACCTGCTACAGGCTACTTCAATCACGTTTTGCTGCACGTGTTCATACACATTTCAGAATACTAAAATTACTTTTTATTTTAAAGAAATTTCCAAACACCTAAGGAATCGCCCAGACCAAGTTTTAAGCAAGTAATGTTCAAAGGAATGCTTAATCATAACCATGCTTTGGACACTCTGTGGAATTGTAGCTTTTCTGCCTGAAAATACCGTGTGCAGAATTATGGCACCTACAACTTAATCAGAGAGCTGTTTACTCTTTCAGGTATCTCCAAACTCTAGTCCTGGGCTGGGGCTACAAAGCTTCCAGTCACCAAACGAAGAGCTGAACACCAAAGCAAGCACCATACTTCATTTCTATACCTGCAAGAGGAAAACAGCTAAAGGATTTTACTCCACCTTCATTTTCTTGATAGTAAAGGAAATAGCTCTAAGTTGCTTTTTCCTCAGCTCATTAACCAAATTTTTATTTGCTGGAGTTGTCCTTTATTGCGACTATAATACTAAGTGTAGAARCCAGATTTCTGGAATAAAATGCAGGTGTTTATGAAGCTTTCTAACTGTCTATAGCTTTATGATTTGAGATACCAAATGGACAACTGACTTTTTTGTTAAGAGTAACTGTAGTATCAGCACTTTCAAGTGCACAGTTGTCACTCAAAAAACCTCCATCTAGGATCACACTCTGAGTCACACTAAAGTGTCCTCAAGCTGCAGCAATACCRAGCAAATGACACTCAGCAAAGGGAGCAGCACCATACATGCCATGTTCCAATTACTGACTTCACCATTAACTCCATATGTAAYGCGCTTTATCTTCCTTGTAGCTACCAAACAGTTTTTTTCTCCTGTTATGTATCAAGTTTAAAAATTATCTATTTTTTCTWTTCATGTAAATGATAATTCGTGCTCAGTGATCTCCACAGAGTCACCGGCTGGGCGCTAAGCGCAGTGCATGAGGAACATGACAGACCAGTTCCTWATGATCTGCTGTAGGCAGCTGCTTTCACTCTGAGCACGAGAACAATTAACACAACTGCCCCAGAATCTGGCAAATTCAGCTTCTTATTTTGCAGATAAGCAAAAAGGAGAATTTATCTTTAATTAAAATCCAGAGAAATAAATTCAGGAGACAATTACAAAAGCAGCAACGTACACCCGGTACGCAAGTGCTTATTATGGCTGGTAGCTCTGAGAGGGATTTTACTTTAGTTTGCACTTGGGAGATTTCAAAMAATCTGACGGCATCCTAAATTTCAAAGAAGGTCATAGTCCCCTTTAAACGCAACTGCCCCTTGCACTCTTGTGCCTTCTGTGTAACCTCAACGATTCTATGTCGAATTCTGCACTAAATTCATCACATTCTCATCACAGCATTCACACAACACACCTCCACTTGCCACTTTTTCAGAAGCCCACAGAACTCAGAACATCTTCCCGCACAATAGCAAATCTTAACCAGAAGTTGCATTATGATTTCCTGTATTAAGAATTTCCAGTGCATTTGCAAAGGAGTTTTATTTTTGAATAAATACTTGAACAGTTCTCATCGTTTGTCAACACGTTCAGCTACATCAAATCAGGGTAACAGATTCAAATTAAGCATCAAAACTGGGTAAAAGATTTAAATCAAACCCCTCCTTTCAGTTAATCACATTCTTGTCGTGGTGAAAATAGTACTCCTAATATCTGTGTCTGTAACGCACAAATACATATGCAGAGTTTACTCTCCAAAAACAACATTCCTTCATCAATCGGTTTGGAAACAACATCCTTCATCAGTTCCATACCACAGCTTGGAAATTTTGAAATTATCAGAAAGATACGTGAATTATCTGACAACTACAAGTACAGAAAGTTTCACTGTACATATTTGTGCTGAAAACAAAATGGAAGTTGGCTTAAAAATTAAACCAACTACTATCATGGATATTTTTCTTTATTTTAGAATTATTTGTAATTCTTGATGCGGGATTATCACAATTTCTGTAACAAAAGGGCAGCAGCACCTCAGCAAGCTAAGACTAGTGGTAGGCTCTTTCCWCCTCTATGAAAACTATGTTAGTTTAACAACTTAGGAGGAAAACCTCACACCATGGACAAGTCTGCTGCTCACAGAATGGAGATCCTWATATTTCTCTGTCTGAAAAGYACTATTGTTAAAGAGAAGCAAAGARYTTGAGARGAAAGGCATGATGAGGGYTTGATAGTTAAGAAAGGAGGTGTCTCCTTTCTTAATTCAGGAATGAAAGTTGCTAACCTGAACTGCCTCTGTAAATTCCTCTATTCAAAGGAGAGAAAACTCAGCAAATACTTGCCGTTAAAATGCTCTGCATATTCATGTTGGTGTTAAAGTTAATTGCTAACAAGTATCGCCCCCTTCACCACCAAACATATCTATGAAGGAATTATTGTATCCAGATTCTTCCTTAATACATTTGGTTAAACTGTGCATACATTCATTCACTTTCTTACTCTGGTAGTTTTTGATGTTTAGTTTTGTCTATAACTAAAGGTGAAATATTACCATAAAAGTTTATTAAATCAAATATCATAGTAAAAGAYAAACATATTTAATAGAGAAATGTAATCCCAGATAAACTTTTTTTAACGAAACCAGGCTCAAATCATTTTAAAAAAATCCAACTTGAAATGTATCTACAAAAGTACCAATTAAATGGAAAGTATTTGTGGAGTTCAAAATTTAAGGTAAATACGAATGGTGAATTTAACCCTACCTTAACTCTGATTTTCACGTATTCATCCTCATTTCACATATTCATTCATTCACAATAATGTATCAAAAAGTGTAAGCACTCTGCAGCAGAAGTATGGCATAAAGAAAACAGATGAATACAATCTATTTTAAAAATTAATTTTGTGCAACTTARCATTAATTGTAGTTAAAGATTAAAGTTGAAAAAAAGAGTTCCTGAATATGAAATATCRATGTTTTTTACAAAGCGCTCGCTGTATGCTTCTTCACTAAGCATGACTTCTTCACTTAAGCAAAATGAAGAAAATTAATTAAGAGTAAATCTGGGGGTCTAATTTGAATTTTTGTAGTTGCGCACGCATTTTATTTTCTCCAGCTGTTGTGGCTGTTGTGAAGCAGTTACAGACAYGGGAAAAATATTGTATTTTATAGACAAGCTATTACAAATCACCACTGATCTGCAGCAGATTTTATAATCTGAAATATTATCATAAGGAGAATACTATAGCGGTCATCTACATCTTTCACACAATATCTACAATTAAAATAGAGCATTTGCTCATAAAGGATTACAAATGAATTGCTTGTGCTGCCCTGCTGCACATTCTGAGCACTATCTTAGCAGTTTTCTTTGGAAATCAGAAAAATACTGACATTGATTTGTCTAATCCATTCCAGGCACAGAGTTCAACAGAAGAGGCTCCTGTTTCTATAATATTTAGAAGTGCTGACTCGCAGAAAGTCATTTGCAACGGAAGGGACAACATTTTATCACYGCTGCTCCTGACACACGGCACACGCAGAGCCGCTCCCACCAGGAGATGCAGCCCCACATCTCCTGCCCTCGCTCCTAAGACATTATCCCATCGAGGACAGGGACAAAAGCCTTCGTGGAAAGCAAAACCACTGCTTGAGCACTGCAGTCAAATAATAAAGCTCAAATAGCACAGGAATCCTTATTAGAGAAATTGTATTTCCCTACTGCCAAACTCAGCAACAACCTACGTTGCCATCTTTCTAGCAGTTTCTATTAGCATAAAATGTTTATAAGTGCTCCTAAAACTCAGATAGGTCTTATGTGAAAAAGCTTTTCCCCATTATTCTTTTGTTATGAGTGAAATTCAGCTGTGTATAAAAGAAAAAGATGTACATTGGTGTGGTGTAAGATAAAATTAGGTTAAAAAACATTAAGAGGAGGCATATTCTGGCTTTAAGTGGGATATGATTTTTCCTATTAACTAGTGGAAGCATTTGAGTTTTGGTCATAAATATCACCCTAGGATTATAGTCTTAAAGTCTTGAAGTCACACGAATCAGGCTGGGGCAGAAAAAAAACAGGAAATTATTTTCTGACATTTCTGTTGCAGTTGTTTTAAAGATCAAAATAAAGTATGATGKTTTCAGACAGTAAGTTCTGCAAAAAAACTTCCACTATAGTCACTGGCTACTTCCCTGGCATTTACAGTAGTATGGCTCCCTGAAGACAAGTAGGACCCACTGCTGATGAGGGTCAAATTTAGCTGTGCTATATAGACTATTTCCCCTACAAAAACTCCAAATAAAGAAGGATTTTGCCACCTGTGTCACGGAACCAGCCACAGCATATCCAACCTTCATCCAATCTTCATGTATCTCTATAGTCCTGCTGAATTTCTAGCATGAAATTCAGTTTGCTGGAGTGAATCTTACTATCTCCAACTACAGATCCTCTCTCATTAAACTTTTCTAAAACCAATCTTTCTTTCATTTGCTCTGTTATCTAACACCTTCCTGCTGCCTGTCTCACCTTCCTGCCTTCGCAGCCCTCTTGCTAGCTGACTCGTAGCCTGCTGAAAGTCGTCTCATCTACCTTTTCCATTCATCTTTGGGTAAATTTAATGTTTTCCATTTGTTCTCACCAGCATACTCCACATTCCCACTGATATATTGTCCTAMACCTAGAATTTCAATTTTTGTTCTTCCTGACTAAGTTGGGCTTGGAAAACTTAGTTTGAGTTCAAAAAATGAACTTCCTTGTAYATGTACTTGTACTTTCGACAGTCACAAACAAATTAGAGTAATCCAATTTCATTTTCAGTATTTTCCTAATTAAAAATATGATAACCATTATGTATAGATCACATATAATAGATAATCACCATCTATACAGTTCCTACCTGTTCAGTACTATTTGTGTTTAAAATTTAAATAAAAATATTAAAGGAAGTAATTTGCTGCCTTGCATAAATTCTGAAATTGGAAGCCAAAACTGAAAATAGCATTTCAAATATATTCTTCAAACAAACAGATTTAAGTGAAATATAAATTAAAATGAACATAAATTCAGAAACATAGAATGTCAGTTAGGCTTTAAGGCCATATCTTGTTGTTTGTTTCTCAGTAAAACCTTTGGTAACAGAACAAGAAGCTTCTACACATTTTGAAGTCGCACTTCACAGATTCGCTGGAATGGTGTTGCAAAAGAGTAAGTTAACTCAAACCATGTGCATCTCATTTTTCTTTCTCCTAAGGAAAACAAGGCACAAGACAGGCAGTGTGTCACTCGTCTCCACTTTAACAGCTGCTCTTTCCCTCCATCCCAGGTCAGCTCATTTTYTTCTGCAGTCATTTAACTGCTCCGCGCAGCGCGAGGGCTGCGGAGCTGCCCTGCAAGCAGCACCTGCAGCAGCACTCAGCATCACTGCAGGTCTTGGGGGACGCATCGGGTTGAGAACAATTATTCTGTTACCATAATTTCTGTCTTAAAACACCTTGTCTCTCCTCGTAGTTCACATCACTGTATCTTAATTATCACAGGGATCAATAGGATAATAGGTTGTGGAGCTTCATTCTCCAGAGGTCCAAAAGAGGTTTCCATTCCTGGTCTGTTCATCTTACTAATATACTAATATATTATTATCATCTTACYAATATATACTAATATAAGCAGCACACATTTCCAGGTACATGGGTTGCAATCTATGCCATATTGTAGTCTGTTTGTAAGATAAAAGACTAGGAAATACATAGGGAATGAACATTTTTTGCTGATAAAATGCATGCCTCTGACAGGCTTGTTACTAAAGATAATGATCAGAGTCTTCTATCCTTATAACATGAGTATATTTCTAAATATGTTCTTTATTTTGGAATAATTCGTTTTATTTTGTGTTGGTTTAACTCCAATATTGTAAACGCCTATCTCTATCTTGAGATAAATCTGAAGAGTAAATATGTAAGTTACTGAATAGATAACTTACTGGTATTTGCACAGGTTTAGTATGGACATAAAGTTACTGTTGTAAATGCCTACATGGCCTCCCATTCCTTCTCCTACAGAAAATAAACACTATTGCTTATTTTCCAAAGTAAATTCAATTTTCTGATTTGAAAATGTAGTGCTACCAAATAATATATAGGATGAGCAAAATATAAAGGATCTTATATAATTGGATATAATTGGAAAATGAAAAACTTCCCAGATATTAAACATGCAAAAGAATATTTTTGTATGCAGCAAAAAATTGCTATGGTCATGTTTTAATAGCACGAAAACATGGAAAGAAGTCTTAAAGGGCATTTCTAAAAAAAAAAGAAAAAAAAAGAGAAAAAAAGGAAGAAAAAGGAAAGAAAAGAAAAAAGGCCTCAAATTCCATTCCAAACAAATTATGGACTAAGCTTAACAGTTGCAAATCCATTGTCACTCTACACAGAACAAATTTAATGTTACAAATGGTAACCTATATCAGTRTGTTTAAAACAAACTGGAGTTAAGCAAGCATATAGTGTAAGTATAACACTGACTTTGTACTTGTAAACATCCTTTCCACAGAGAGCCCTTTGGGACATTCAAAGAATTTACTGAATGAGCTACTTGGAATAAATAAGGAACGCTCAGCTTGGCCTGAAACACTTTGACTGATTTTAAAAAAGTTTTAACTGTTCCCTCAGTTGCATGGAAATGACCATTTAAAAAAGTGCTGCTGTGCAATAGTAAATCTTAACTTTATTAATTCCTTATTTTTAGATTTTCCCAAATGGGACTTGTTAAAAATAATCTTTTGATACAAACCAGCTCCAGTTTGGGACTGGAAAGGTAGTGCTGATATAGTGAACCACAGAAAGCACTGGAAAAAGGTAAGTTACACGTTTTTACGTATTCACAGAAGCTAGTTAATACTGGTAGTAAACTAGCTTAATTGATACATTTATATATTTAAAAGAGAAGAGGGATTTCTTCCAACTGATTACCATGCTCAGCTTTAGTAAAAAATCATCTTTTCTCAACTCTGTTACATGTATCAATTAAATTGCTTTGTACAAACTCGTTAGAAGTGGTTGTCAAATTTTATTTAAATAAAGTGATGACAGAATTGCCTTTTGAAGGCTGGTATCTTTTCCTAAAATTCTTGAATCTCTATCTAGCAGCAAGAGGATTTTATGGAAAACTGCATTTGCAAGTACTGCTAAATTATCAGTGTTTTAATTACTTCTAAAATACATTTGTCATCTCAGAACATTGACTTATTCATTACATACACTTTTAATGCATGTAACGTTTATGTTTATACAGACTTCCATATCCYTCCTGAATACCAAGCAAATAAGAACAAAGCAAAATCTAAAAATATTTGACAAAAAAATTGATTTTTGCTTTCTACAGAAAACACCTCCCCTGCAGCCACTGTATGTTCTGAATATATCCATATGGGGGCAGTAATGTTAAAGAAAATAAAACCTACCCTACAGCAGCTAACTTAATTAAATTTGTTTGCAGACCATTTTCTTATACATAAGATTTGAAACAGTAGCAAAAAAAAAAAAAAAAAAAAAAAAATTGAAAGCTGCTGCTTGTCAAAACTCTGCTTATCCACAGGATAAGCCCTGCTGATGTCGGTGTCTATTTATCAGTGAATTTAATTGCCCCTCTCAATAATATATCGGAATTGTGAAAACTTTCTTTCTGCAACTAAGCCTTGAGTTTTGTGCGCTGTACTTTAGAAACCTGCAGGAATTCTTGTCATACTGGTAGTACACGAAGCCAGGGAATGGGGATACGGAGCAGCAGACGAAGCTACGGGTCAGGATGACCGGCTGTCCCCAGGGCCGTCTGAAGAAGCACGAAGMAACTGAGGTGCTGTTATGGGTTGCCACCAGGGTAACGCTTCTCCAGTTCTTCACATTGGAGAATATAAGGACAATTTAACTATTATTTTTTTAAATCAGCTGGTGGATCCTCCGGGGTTAACCAGMCTGCTGACTCGCAGCCTCAGTTCCACCCGTGTGCCAAAGGCAGTTGCAATCCCAGGCCCTCCAGGCGGAATCTCCTGGCTTGGGCTGCGCCGCGCCGCGGGGCCCTTCCCGCCCTGCGCCCCGTTACCTCAGAGAGAGGCGCCGCCTCTCCCGCCTCTCCCGCCGCCCACGCGGCTGCCCAGGTGTCACAGCCCTCACCAGGGCCCCCATCACTTCCTTGACTGTTAACCTGCGTGGAAAGGGACGTGGGCTGCCAGGTGGAAGGTGCTCGGCTCACAGCAACCTGCACGATG
Organism: Nothoprocta perdicaria; assembly: GCF_003342845.1. Taxonomy (NCBI): domain Eukaryota; kingdom Metazoa; phylum Chordata; class Aves; order Tinamiformes; family Tinamidae; genus Nothoprocta; species Nothoprocta perdicaria. The sequence continues at coordinate 2,656,849 of NW_020455910.1, read as the reverse complement.
CGTTATYGCGAGGGCAGGAGCGGGAGGACGAGCTCTGGAGCACAGGGGTTCGTAACGCTCCGGAGAAAATCCCCAGGAAAATTCAAGCTCAGTGAGCCTGCACAACGTGTAGCAGCTCTGACCCTTCACTTCACTCATTAGGTTCCCCGAAGCAGCATTTGGAGTTTCCCAAACTGGAATTCCAGCACACACAGCTCTAAAGCTGGAAAAACCACCGGTTTCATACAAATCACAAACCACTGCACCACAAGAAATAAATAAGAATTTATTGTGCTTAAGATTCAGTGACAACTATTTAATAATTTACGGAGGGGGAAAAAAATCAAAATTGGATTTAAATGTATCAACAGACCTCCAAACCACTGTTACAGCTGGGCCATTTGGAGGTGGAAATTATATAAAGGGTTCATGTGTTAAATGATGTAAAGCTTAGTTTTCTCTCAATACCATCAACCTTAGGTGCTAAAAGACCCTGAGTCTGCTCAGTTGAATGTTGAAATAAATGTTGAAAATCAAAAAATTCAAAAAATGACATCATTTAAGTTACAAAGGGCACAGCATTTGCACCTTGTTTTAAAATAAAGCACGGAGCCTCCTTGCCTCCAAATGCACATACACATTTCAGGATTAAAAAAAGCCCCATCCTCTTTACCCTTCAATGAAGAAAGCCCTATTTCTCTCTCATTCTGCACCTCCCAATGTCAATTCTTTTATCAGTTCCAACTGCAGTCTCCACCATTCTCTCCTGCAGCTTTTCCAACAAATGTTCATCAAAATCTTCCACCTATTCATTCAACTGTTTACAGATTTTTCTTTGATTTATTCTTCAAAATCATAGAAGGGAATGGAATAAAAAGGTAACTGGAAATAACACTACTTTGTCTTATTCCCTCCTGCCCCCAAAAAGGTTTCCAACATGAAATACCACACATTATCACACCTAATTTGATCTCCATATAAAAAAAMCTTATGTTTAGCCTATATTTTTAACTCTAAAACTTCTTATGTCATCTTGTATACACACTAAACATAWACATACTTTATACACTATACTAAATACTGTATATATACTTAACTATATGATCAATAAATGTTATCCAAAGACCATGATGGATAACTACTGTGAGAGGCAGAAGGAATGAAGGAGGATAACAGGATGGAAAAGGCTTTGATTATAATTTTTAATACATGATAACCAACTATCCATTGTGAAGATGCTGTAGCCTGATGTCACTTCAGAGGCACTGGCGGATCCCAAATCTTGCCTTGCAATTCCCAGAGCTGCAAAGCCCAGCTCTGCAACTCCGCAGGCGAGCAGGGAATGTACTAYAGCCACACAGCCACCTCGCTTGGAGGAGAACAACAAGCTTGAAGCAGATTTCCGGGGCAAGGAAAGGGAAGCCTTATTATCTGTGTCTGATCATGACTCACGGAACAGCCACTTTCCTATATAAAGGGCAGCAAAGGGTCAAAGCCGCAGAGCACGGCTAGTCATTATGTTGATGGCTATCGTGCCAGGCGACAGCTGGGGGAATTGTGGGGTGCATTACACGAGAGGTTGACTTTATGGCTGCAAAGATATCGGTTTTCTTCATAATTTGGAACTAACAGGGAGTTTCCTCTTAAGGCAGATGGATTTTCTCTGGCCATTTGAGCAGGATCTTGGTTGTTAATGCTAAGAACTTGTACAAAGAGCGCGAACACTAACAACTGTCTTAATTGCACTTCTGACCAGAATACCCACAGAGATCTGGACCAGCAGCGCTACCGTAGACGATAAAATTCCTTCCCCAGGCATTTGTTTGTCCTATTCAATCAGGCCTTCTCAGATAAACAGTTTGGATTTGGCACCAGCAGACTCACATTCTGCTCATGCAAGGACGTGCTGAAAGGTTTTGTTTCTGGAAAGCAAACACGAAACATCCCTCGTGCACAAGTTCACACTGAAAGAAATAAACCTTTTTTTATATTCATGCTTGTGTATATATGGAGTTCTTGGTAAAAACACGAGATGATACTAACTTGCCCACCCAGCGACCTCYAAACCAAGATGTGATGGAGTTCTCACGTCACAGAGCAATGTGGCAACAGGATCCAGATAGTGGTTTTGAGTTTCTGTTGGTAACTAGTGCCTAACTAAGAAATGAAGATAAAACTTTGGCGAAGACCCTTTTTAAATCATGGAAGTCTAGTTCCACAGTCTCAAGCAAGCAGAACACATAATCCTACTACTCCCTTTTAACCACAGGACTGAACAGCTCATTGTTACTGCTATTTAAAGGGCAGCGCATTCACAGGTTAAAATGAACTGTAAGCATGTTGCAGATAAATCCTGGGCAGTCTAAAAGCTTTGAGTCAGGTTTCAATAAAATTTTGCCCAAATCGAGGGGAATGTGGCATGATTTTTTGCCTCTTGTTACTAAGATCTTTGTCATATATTCTGATTTATTTCAAAAGACACTGTGAGGTCTTACTATCTCAAAGGACTAGAATCAAATTATCAGGTATCCTTCATTTCAGTTAATTGYTCAATCGTCCCTACTGGAGCAGGGGGTTGCACTAGATCTCTAGAGGTCCCTTCCAACCTCAACCATCCTGTGATTCTGTGAAATGAACAKCAGACACTTGGGAGATTGGCCAAACTGAAATTAAATAGCCTTACCTATTATCCAGACTGCAAAACACATCTTTTATATAAACAATATTATCATTTAAAAAGTTAATGGTTAGCTGCACTCTTACGAAACATTTCTTGACTGAAATACGTGTATGGATTTACACATGTACATGGAGGTGGCAATTACTATCATCACAATCAATCCATTTTCAAAGCATTAAAGTAGCCACTGTTCTATTAATAATTCAGCAAAAAAAATAGATGACAAATGTGAAATCACTTTGCAGGTTGTAATAGTGCTTGCCACTAATGCTGTTATAATTAAGCATCTGTCATCATTGCTACTTAAGAGAAAGCAGTGCATGGGTTTACACTTCCAGCCATAAAAAAAAAAAGTTATTTTGCAGGAAATTAGTTGTGTTCAGTATTCCCATTCTTTTTCAACAAGAGTTTAAGATCTGTGTGGTCAGGAAAAGCAGCCTGTGCATTCATGTCATCCATTTTTCTACCTTTTCTTATAATTTAATAAACAGCACTCCATATATAGTTATATTASTGTTGTCATTTTCCTAGCAAAAGCGGTAAAGTGGCATGTCCCACAGCACGCAATCACAGTACACATGCTCATTTTATTAGTGGATTCACAAGTAAGTATATATTTTTCTAAACAGGGGTATTTCAATTCAGTCAAAGATCTCCCTATCACTGAACACTTCACATATTTTGTTTATTTATTACTTATCATCAGGGAACATCACATAACTTTTAGAACATACCATAAACATAGAACAGAACATAGACATTTAATGTCTCTGTCTTCTTCACCATTTGTGTATAAGTTCTCTCTGCTATTGCCCTATAAATAGAAGCATAAAATATTTTAACCAGTCATACAAAGTGGCATACTAAAACCCCTGATGAGACCAAACAAAATGATTTCTATTGCTCTGCTTGGAAGTGCTTTCCATTCTTAGCAAAGACAAGCTTCTCACTCTACCCTGATAAAAACACCAACTCACACATAAGACACTAATTTTAAGGACCTCCATAAACTTCCTAATGCTTCCTCCTAATGTCATTGTAGCTCCTGGTTAAACTTCTTGCCAGAGCAAACGTTTATTACTTTCTCCTATGAGCACACCTCATAGAAAAAGGCAACAAATAAATAATCAGCACAGCACAAGAAGTGTGATAAGGAAGGTGTTAACAATGGTATTTGCTGTCAMCAAAGAGCTGTTCTACAGACAAATCTATAAATTAGCTGCATAATCTAATGAGATTATAGTGACAGCTCTAAAGCTCTAATGCCTGTTCTTTATCAGGTGAAGACAGATCTAGGACTTTGACATTTTCATGAAGTAGAATTATTACTGATTTGGCTTATCAAACCAAAAAGCTGGAAAAAAAAACCAAGAAAAAAAGGCCAACAGCTAGCTGGTCTTTTCAGCCTCAGGTACTGAGATAAAGGTTTCAAAGAATCCAACTTTCTCTACTTACTTTAAGTCTTCAATTAAAGGATCATAACAGAGAAGTACTTTAAATATTTTTCATTTTAAAAGACACTTAGGGTCTCTCCTATAAATACCAAAAGAATCTACAAATTGGTACATCAGGGTTTAACTTGAATTCTCTGTCAAATATGAAGTATAGTAGAAGTCTCTCTTAACACTGACAATCTAAAAAACAATTGTTATAGTTCATTGTTCTTTTTTTTTGTTTAGCAATGTATAAAAAHGCATAGGAAAAAATCAATTTTAAAGGAAAATATAATTCTATGGTTTATCATGTTCCACTTAAAAGAAAAAAAAAAAAAAGCAGGTAACTGAGCTGCTTTAATCCAAAAAGATTTTAAGATTAAATATTCAAAACAGAAAGATGATTTTACTCATGTGAACTCAGTAGTTGATGCAATTCAGCATCAAATGACTTCCAGAAGTTCAAGGATAAATGAAAAATTAGTGTAAATAACCCCAAAGCATTAAGCCTTTTAAATGTCTATTACAATGTCAATACAATGTCTATTACAATACAATCACTTCATTATAAATCTCCAAACCTGAGAATTCACATACCTAATCTTATATGTTTGCTGTTTGCTTCATACATTTGGGAAGTAGTATAACYTCAGTGTTTCTTATTAGCCCCCAACTTCCCTTAAGACCTCTTATAGTTTTAGATTAAAAAAAGACTCATRGTATCATCAACTGAAGAACCACCTTTAGTTTATTGGGAAATAACTCCTAAATTATTGGGAAATAACTTCTTCTAAGCATTGCGAACGCATAGAAGGGACCCAGGGCTTCTGCCCAGCAATCGCAATGCTCAGAAGTGCCTCTGGATGGTTGGGATCATCTTGGGATCTTGGTGAGGGCCAACTCCAAGCACTGCTGTCAGAGGGGATTAGGAGCTTAAGGACCCAAAACTGGTTGGGCAACCGACGTGTTTTTATATTGGAAGTTTAAAAAACAGTTGACTCCTATGTCTCAATCATGAGGTAAATAAAATACTTGATTAAAATCTCCAGCCCATACTTAAATGATTATGTTTACATTTAAGACGTATACACAAGCATGAGTTTATGTCACATTTAAGAAYGGAAAAATCCCTCCCAAAGAAATATTTAAAGGGGAGAGGAGACCTCAAAGAACTCCTTCTCTATATTCTCTTTTTTTTTCTTACAATTCCTGGCGTGATTGTATAACAACTGGAATTGCCTGTATAGAGTTCTTGGTTTCTGAGAACATAACGCCCGTTACATATAAAGTGTCAGCCAAAGCTGCCCAGCTAAGTTTYCCATTAGCTTTTATGTTTGTTTGTTTTGGTGAAATAAAACCAAGTAAATAACTCAATTTGACTTAAGAAGAATCTAGTCAGCACACTTCCATACTCCTAGGACTAATAGGGGACACAGTCCTTCAAAGAACTTGCTTTGTGACAGTTCCTCAAGTTGTTCCTCTCAAACCACCACCATCACCTCATTTTACCTGGCTTTCAGACAGCTTGCTCTAATCCAAATCCCACATATTTATTAGGCACTGACAAAGACACTACCCAAAGTGGACACCTGCAGCTGAGTGTCATCACTACTGTGCAAACACTACTCCACATGACAGTATGCAATATGCTTAAGAGGCTGCTAAAACTTAAATATCCCAACTCTATGTTTTAAACTAAAACTTTTAATGAAGTCACCATTTTTGACATAATCTTAATAGCCAGAAACAAGTGTGAGTGAATGAACTGGGGATCAAAAATTTAGATATCTGATTGCAACTTACTGAGGGCATGGAACGCCTAGAGGACCGGGGCCAGCTGAAATGTGAGCCTTTGCTACTTACCTCCCTTGTATTTATTATGTCAAATCTCATGTCCAAGAAAATTAGTTGGCATTACATTGTATATTACATTGTATATATTGTATATCATATTAAGGTTTTTATTTATGCATTTTTGCTTTCAAAAACTCAATGGCAAGAGCAAGTATTGTAGATTTCTATAGCTTAAGAGTTTGGGAAAAAGCTCCAAGGAATTCACTTTTTCTAACTTACCATATGTGCTTTAGAGATTGCTATAGAGATTGTATCAATACCCTGGATTATACGACAGCCAGTTGCAAGTCGTGAACCATCCACTTAATTCTACCAAAAAGCAGAATGGAAAATTTACCCAAATTAGCTTTTTCTTCATATATTTATATACACCAGTGAGCATTATCTTCTGAAAAAGTCCACATGTATTTTAAAATCTCTAGTAACATCTCTAGAATAGAGAATACTTCAACTGCCCTTCATAAATTGTTTTGTTACCTTCATTAAAAATGTTCACTTCTTTCCTAGTTTAAATTTTTCTGAAATCATTAGTCATATTTGTCAGCGTTCGAAAAGCTTTAAAAGTCTATTCCTGTATTGGTATTTATAGATTACAAAGCTATTTCTCATCTTSCTTCTTAAAAAGCCTAATAAACTGAGTTCTACAGACACCTCATACTGTAAAAGGCAAGTTACATGGCTCCATGTACAGTATTTCAGCACTACAGCACGATCCATGTTGTGCTACTGGACAACATCCGGCTCATCATCTCTCATTCACTCCCATTTACCTTATGTCTACCTTTATCAATATTAATCACATTCCAAGACTTAAATATATCTCCCATTTATGAAATTCCTAAGCAATGAAATTTTATTTCCTACGAAATTCTTTTTTCCTTAATTTATATAGAATCGATATCAGCCAACAAAGCTAGCACTACACTGGCTATTCCATCACTTTTTAACCTTTCTTCCACCTCCTGCCTCCATTCTTCCCCAAAAGCCCAACACTCACATTCTTCCAGCTCTAGGAAATTGTTTTTTTCAAAACTTATTGAAAATTGATACTAATGATCTAGACAGATGCTCACCCCATTCTTTCATGCATCTTAGATAAAAATGCATAGTTAAAGATGAATGTCAGTAAATAGGCAATTTGAGGTTGTCCAGGTCTGTCCCTGGTCTGGAACACCAGGTAGCAAAGTCCATCTCCTGCTGAAATGACCTAGCAAGCATTTCTCCCGACTTGTGGCTTACCACAACCCCACTGTTTAATAGTCATTCCTTTTTCCCTTTAGGCTGAGTCAGTAATGTTTCCCCAAACAAATCATATCCTTTCTCTGCAGCATCAGTCCTTGTCATTCCATACCATGAAACCTTCCTCTAATGCTACTGCCTGGTTGCACTTCAGAAAGAAAGGTAAAGAAATCTGTCTCAAGACCTACCCCCCGCTCCTCCRAAGCATCCATTTTAAATCCAGTTACTGATCCCTTCTCACCAACATGAATCAAATGATGTTTCAGGGAGAACCTAAAGCCACCAGAATRAGTCGCTGTGATAGGGTGGCATTGAAACTGCATGGTGACAGCCTGAAGTCACCATACCATTAAAAAGGGGATCTGATCAAAATCCTCAGACTGACAGTTAGGATGGGCTTCACTGTAACAAAGCGAACACGGCTGCTTCCCCTGGCCTGATCCAGATCCCAACTGTCATTACAGTACACTATAACACAACTGAACAGTGCTTATAAGAACATTTGAAAAGGAAAAGTGTAAAAAAACTGTATTAAAACTTAAGGTGGMGGAGAAGCAGGTTTGCTCAACTTTGCTCCTTTCAGCAAGACCAAAATAGAAGAAGAAATGCATGTAGCTTAATTTTTTTTTTAATAACTTAGTGCCATTCATGCCACCACTTCACTTCAAAGTCCACTTTCGGGCAAAGAGATCCAACTACTGACTTAAACACACCACCACCACCACCAAGCTGCTGCCTGTGAGGGGCTGCGGCCACACCAGGCGCAGCCGCTCGCGTGGCCCCCGCTCCTTCCCGCTCCCTGCTGACGTCCCGCCACTCCACACGCCCTTCGCCAATTTTATGAGGTAAAATGTCCATCTGGCAAAGCCCCACAGTGACCTTCCCCCTCCTGGAAGCGTTTGTTGAGACGCTGCTCATGTCAAGCAGGGAAGAGGCTGCCAATGCAAGAGAGAACTGCGGGGAAGGCAGATGCCGGCGGTTGGACACACGGCAMCTCYGAGCGCCCGCGCCTTTGGTGAACCCTTCCATTATTGCTGGTGTTATTTCACTGTATCATTACTGGATATAAGGAATTAAAAATAMAATTATCACACTGCCTTCAATCTTTATTTACATCACTTTATTTTTGATTTAAGGACAAAAACTGCTACTGTCATTTATTTCAAAAGAATGGATTTACGTTTTCAAAAGACTATTCAAGCTTGAAGACTCAGCAACCCTAATACTGAATTAACTAGCTTTACATTTCAACACTGCTCACAAATTAAATTATGGTTAAAGTCGTCAGATCAAGAACTGTTTACTGGTAAGTGCTTCCAATTCAATTCACACTACAAATCCTAGAAGTGGCATACATTAAATATTCCTCCTTCAAAATCTCATTTATTCAAGGCACTACAAACCTGTAATACCTGGAGATTTCTACCCAAGAGCAAACTCATCCTCTAAGAGCTTAATTTACCTTTGCCCTAAAAAAGATTAAAAAAAAACTTTGTGAAGATAAGGTCAAAAGTAAAGTAAGGAGAACCATACTCACAGGGACACTGCTTATCCAGTGGGAACAACAAGGACCACCACCAGTAAGCAGCCAACAGTTTTAAGACATCATTGCAAACTGCTTTCAAGATAGGCAATACAACTCTGTTCGACCTTTAGGAAAAGGCCACCTCTTTCAGGCAACTGATTGCTGTGGGTCCCTTGGGTGGTCCAAGACCTGGGTGGTCCAGTGACTTTCGCTTGGACAGCTTAATTCAGTTTTTACTGTATGTAACTGTCTCAGATCACATTTTATTCCTCTGGAGCAAGAATTCCAACTTTGTAAAAGAAGAAACAATCTCTTATTTATATCTCAGTTCCTGGGTATTAAAACTAGTCTTATGAGAAAACTGTATTAGAGCAAACAAACAAAAAGCTCTTAYACTATTTTATTCCAAAAGGAATAACCCTAAGGGCCCAAAAGAATCCTAAATACTTGATACATCTGTGAAATAGTTTGAAATTATGCTACGGGTACCATCACAGTTATTCTACCACTACYTCTAGCAGGTCCACCTGCCAAAGTTGTTGTGTGCATTACTAGTTTTTTAGAAACACAAACGGTGAAGGTAAGGCTCCTGGTGCAGCCTTGGTGTGCCTCATGCAATGCACCCAGGGTCCTGCTGTGGGCTGCACGTAGAGGAGAGCACCCAGTCCAGCTGAGGTCTCTAATTGTAGCTGGGAAATTGTAATGATGGCATGACTAAGCTTTTCTTTCAAAACCTGTTCTTAAGACATGGAAATATCTTGAAAGCAAAAGCACCTCCACAAATTACTGAATCCTAATATCTGGCTAAGAAGTGGGGAGTTACAGCATTGTATCTAGATGCAGTACATCACACTATAGCTCCAGATTTCAGGTTCTTTCTGGGATAAACACACATCCCTGTCCAGTGGCTTTTGCTGGGCCTTTCTGCAAGCTCATATTCTTTTACAGCCAAAAATGATGTGATTTTTTTCAAAAATGTTTCCCCTCTATCTTCAGGAGGACTGATTAGTAATAACAATATTGCTTAATAAGTTTGATGTTTTTCCATATCTTCAAATTAGGATTCAATTTAATACCAAAAAGATGATCAAAATCTATTTCATGATTTGTTTATTCCCAGCAAATTCCATCTTGACTTAGATGCAAATGGTCATGACATTGGCTTAGAAAAAGAACATTTTTTTATTAAACTGCTGTTTCTTAAAGACAATATTAGGTTGGGGAATTAAAGATAAGCACTGCCCAAATCCCCAGTGAATTCATTCCTGCTTCTTTTTGAGGAAACASTCTCAAGTTTATACATATGAAAAATGTTATAGCATATTTTGCTCCATTAGAACTGTTTAATATTCAAAATAAGTATTTTAATAATTAAATTCCTCCCTTTTGACATTAATGCTGATAAAGTGKGCACTGCCCAGTGGTTAGCACAGCAGCTGAGCGAGGGCAGCRGGCACCCCCTGAGAGGGGCAACTTTCTGCCTTTCCTCATGTAGCACCAGGCATTCTTTGAGGGGGCAAATACCCTTAAAAGAAGCCAGCGTTTCTGTTGCTGCAGTGTGTCCTGGCACCATGATTCAGCAGAAGGATCTTCAGCGTGAAAAACCGCTTGGTTTTCAACATGGGCAACAAACACAAAATCCCGCTCTAGCCAAAGGACAAGCTCTGAACAGCTCGTGTGTCAAATCTTACTAGGGAATGGAAGGAGCATAAGAACCAGCAAAAATAAAATAAAATAAAATAAAATAAAATAAAATAAAATAAAATAAAATAAAATAAAATAAAATAAAATAAAATAAAATAAAATAAAATAAAATNATAAAATAAAATAAAATAAAATAAAATAAAATAAAATAAAATAAAATAAAATAAAATAAAATAAAATAAAATAAAATAAAATAAAATAAAATAAACCCACAATGCCTCTACCATCTTTGCAAATTCCTGTGCATTACACAATAAATACATTTTAAGATCTTCAATTTGTTCAGTTTGTAGAATTATGCTCATTTTCATACAGAAAATGTAGGAGCAGCAAAAACAAAATTGTTCAAATCATTTTTGCCTGTTAAACAAAAATAGCTGCAGGGGGTGGAATAAAGTAACTGGTCACATTATGATGAATGGTATTAACTTGCTCTGTCTTGCCAAGTCAGTAAGTGGTGTGAATTTAATGGCAATTAGCCGAGATCAAAGTTGAAATACCATGAACAAAGTAGGTAAAACTGACAATATCAAAGGTGGTAAGCATTCCAGGGGTGACTGGAAAAATTACTTACTGATTATTTAGAGTGTTTTGAAGTGCTAATAGAAAAGGACAGATCCTTATACAATGTTTATTTTCAAAACAGTATTACTGATTAGGCGGCTTTCTAGGAGGCAGCTTTCACAGGTAAATTGACCAAAAAACTGATAGTGAAGTAAACGATTCTGTAATAGCTCCCAATGTGGACAGACTGTTCAGAATGGTATTTTCGTAAGAAATTCAGCTCTCAGTCAAGATCAAGCACTCTCCCTTCCACCAGGCAAACCACTAGGAACAGTAATTTAGTGGTCATTCAAATAATTAGAAAAAGTGCACACTCTGCAGAAAATACATTTTTGTAAATGCAGTGGACTTCAGGGACTGTTAGTAATCGGAAAAACATTCCTTTCATATTAAATCTAAATCTTAATCAAGATTGACATAAATCAACTATCATTTTAAATTACACTTGATTAATCTGAGAACTGGCCTTTGGGTTTTCGTTTTTGTGTGTATGTGTGTGTGTGTGTGTGTGCGCGCGTGTGTGCGTATATGGAGGCTTAAGGAGATGTCCACTTCCAGGTTTAACTAGCAGGAATTAAATGTCCGTTTCAAATATTAGATGCATAAAAAAAAAAAA